>NW_018744633.1:3805091-4187591 GCF_001683475.1 Chenopodium quinoa | reverse complement strand
GGTACTTGACCAATGTGTGCCTTCTGTTTGGTTCATGTGGCTTTTCTTTCACCATTGGCATTGGCCTCACTAATAGCTTGTAGTTTGGCTTGCTATTTAAGAACATTTACATGTCAACTGAACAATTGTATATTTAGTACTCAATTACATGTGAAACTATAAAAATTGGGGACTTTATTTGCTAGTTGTATATTTAGTACTCAATGATTGTTGACAACCTCTCTTAGAATACTGAACCTTGTGCCCTTGTTTTCAAAAAGAATACTGAGCCTTTTATATCAGAGCTTACTGCTGAATGATTTTTCCACAATTGAGAATATTGTTATTGACCATAGTGTCCTTTTGGGAATTTTCTCTTAATCATTTATGTGGAAATTGATAACTAGCTTGCTTTAGGCACAAATCACACAATTATTACATACCTTCTGATGTGACAAAATAGGTATTATGGACTAGCTTTACTTGAGAAAATTTGGTGCCTTTTTGTCTGTACTTTAAATATTTTTCTTTGATCACCATGACAAACATTTCATACTGGTTTTTTCATTGTTGCCATTTGGATTTTTGAAGTGCCTCCTCCAATCCCGCTACCTTTCTCGGGAAAAAGTTACGTAGATCAGTTCTCTCTTTTTCGGAGGGAAAGACAAGCGCTAGGGTGTCCTTCATATTTGTGGTTTCTGGCATCGTTTGCAGTCCAGGTCAGCTGAAAGTGATTGTGCTATAGCTTTTTTTAGGAAGGTGAATGTTTTTGACACTTTTGCCTACTTTGCGTTGGTTTGCAGATCCCATGCTTCATCTTATGGATGGCTAGTATCCGGAAAATGTCACTGGATCTGTATCCAGGATTTGATACTGTAAGTCACTGGCAACTTTGAGTGTTGTGATAATTCTTTACGTGATGCTTTGCCCTCTTAATACTCATTTGCTTGTGTTCCAAGGTCTCATCGGTTTTTTCATGCTTGTGGGGGGATGTGGTTGTAAATGCCCAAGTTTAGTGGTGGCATTCTGGCATATAGCTCAATGTTTAACTCTTGTATAGATGGTTCCACACTTCCACTCCATCAAGTTTTTTTTTTTTTTGGGGGTCTTACTGCAGCTGACATTTAGTATTTATCCTATAAGTTGTGATATTTTTCTTTTTAATTTGCTACTCAATAAGGTTAAAATGTAATTTTCTGCAGGAAGGAATCTTATGGTTTCAGAATTTGACTGAAGTACCAAATGGTCCTTTTGGGCCCATCTTACCTCTACTTATAGCTGGTTTGCATTTTTGTAATATCCAGGTACCGGATATTTCCTTCTCTTCATTCTCAATTTCTCACTAGTTAAAAAAGGTAACTGTGACTTCTAATGAATATATTAAAGTTATTAGCATCCTTGTTAGAATTTACATCTGAAAATCTGTGTGGCTGTGTCCCCATTACCAACTTATTAGTGAATTTTGGCTTTTTATAAATCATCCAAGCTCAACTATTAATTTTGTATTTGTGTTCTGATTGGTATTTCTGGAGTAAACCTTTAGTGTGTTTAATTTTTGGTCCAGCCATCTCTAGGTGGATTATGGGTGACATAATACAGTAGCCTTAATTGTTTTTCTTGTCATGTGCTGAACTGACCAAATTTTATTAGGGAAGGATCTAATATATAAATCTTAACCTGGTGCAATTTGCTGCCCTGCCCCTTGCAATCTGAACCCGGGCTCTAAAGGTGGTCAGTGACTTATTGGTCTCTTGCATTTGACTAAGCAGAAGATGGTCAATTACCCCCCTCCCAACAATACTCTCTGTTCCTTGTTTGATAATTCAGGCTTGTTTGGCCTCTATCTCACTACTGTGTTTGGGAAATTTGGGTATTAGACTTTTTGAGAGGCTTGCTTTTGTGCTCTGGTTTATTTGATGAATATTGTTACCATGGGAAGGCTTTTTTTTTTTGTGAAAGTATAGAATTATAATTTTGACGTGTATATCTAATAATTGGCTGCCATTCCAGAATTCTCATGTTTCTAGCTTTTTCTGTGGGATGGGATCTATGGTAAAGAAAATCTTATAAATAAAACTTTAATATTTGTTTAGATAGGTACAAGTTTTTGAATTCTTGGTATGTTGATTGTACTGTGATGGTTTCAGTTTGTTTTGGATTCTATGTCAAGTTTTGGACATGTGTAAGTCAATTTATTCAAAAGTCTGTATTAATTTCTAAAACTCCTATCTTAGATTCATGTCCATTTAAAATTTTAAGGTGTTAGGTTTTATTAAAAATTATTGAACAGATATCTAGTCCTAATAGCACTATGCATGCTGGTCTGTGATAGTCATTGATGTTGCCTGTTGATTAGATGAGTCCTGTAGTGTTGACTAACCATATGGTCCATATCCCTGTTTAGAGCTAAATTTAGAAAAAGGTTGTATTTGTGTCTTACGTACTCCGTAATTTCTTTTCTGCTTATGTATTATGTATGGCTTCAGACATATACATAGTAGAGCTGAAGGTGCATCTTTTGAAGTAAAATTAAGAACATTGTTATTGCATGCATCTTTCAAAATCTGCAACAGTGAGCTTCTTTCTGAAAGTATGGGATATTGACCAAACTGTGAACTTTCTGACTACGTTGCCTAAAATCTACAATAGTGTCACTCTGGAATCTGAAATATGTAAGGTTGTTTCAGCTATTAACCTATCACCATTGATCTATTTTAATTTTCTTTATTGGAAATTTCCTGTGTCTATTTTATTTTTTCCCCTCTAGCTACTGAAATAAGTGAAATCAATTTTATGGCCTGAAATCAGTGAAAAGCATTCTGAGCCCCCTTTTTTTTATTATTATTTGTCAGATAAATTTTAGGTCCTCTTTTGCTTCAGAAGAAAAAGGAATGCTTCAGCTGTTAGCCAAAGTGAGTGACATATTTTTATCGATTTTGATGTGTTTTATTGTCTTCTATAGAACTGTATAATATTGCAGAATGCTTTCTTGGAGAGATTGGGGTTTCTTTTATACTGTATATATCATTTTTATGGATGCAAAAACCTGCCTGGATATGGAACTTGTTAGCTTTACATGTATACATTTATGGGTTCTCATAAGTATCTTACATCCCTTCGTTTTTTTCCCCTTTTCTTTCTCTGGCTGCAGTTGTACAAGAGGTATTTGGAATTTCTAACATTACCGATGCTATTTTTAGGATTTCATATGCCCCAGGTTAGTTTTCTTAAATAATATTCTGCTGATCTCTGTTTTGATTCTCTCTTTCCTCCCCGATCCCATATTATTAAATATGATCTTTATATTGAATGCTTCGTATATGAGTATATGACTAAAGGCCAAAACATAACTAGAAAAAGGTAATAATTTGTTTACATCGTCTGTTTTGAAATTATGAGAAGTGTGCCATTTGAGCTGGCTAAAATTAATTTTGATTTGCTGAATGGAATTTTGGAACCTTCTGCTCATATTGAATAACTTTTTTGTATTCTGAGCAGAAGTGATTTTGTTGCATGAGAACTGTGATGGAGTATTATACAATTAATACTAGGTTAGGTCCCGTACCATGCACGGTAGTTTTCAATAACTGATTTTAAAAACATGACAAAATCAAGAAATCACACAAAGATCCTTTGTTTATTTAATATTCACGTTTCATTATAAGCCCGTAGCTTCTATTACATAATTAAAAAAAAAAAAAATCAAGAAAATAATACATAGTATATAATCTTGTTGTAATAAACCTATGTAGTACATAATATGTCTTTCCTAAAAATAGTCCACATGTCACAAAATATGTTAAGAATATTATTTTTATTTTTTTGCTTAACTTAATAGTTGTCAATATGTTGGTTTTGAAAAGCTAAATCAAATCTTCCAGTGTATTTCGTAATTATACTTATACATAGAAAGATTTCTTCCTTGTGTATAATATTTTTTTTTTTCAAAAAAAAAAAAAAAAAAAAAAAAAAAAAAAAAAAAACCTACTACTAAAGACACACCCGGAGATAACACGTGTCATTGTTGGTGTGTATTTCGGTATATAGTTATTGATGTGTCGTCGAGAATAGAATATGTGATGTTTTTAGCTGTAAACTGTGATGCCTTAGTATTCTATCTCTATTTTCTCATAGGATATCAAACTTTTGTAATGTTTCCATCCTTATGTCAATTGTTTTGTCAGGGAAGTCATGTCTATTGGGTGACCAACAGTTCTCTAAGCCTTATTCAGGTCAGTATGTCCTTTGTTTTCTTATAGAGAAGAAAAATGTGAGAACTTGTAGCTTTGGTTTTTGATATTTTATTTAATCGCGCATGTGCACCTACTTCCTAGTCTCTACCTTAAATAGAGGAAAAAAAGAATAGTTCTAGAAATTAATGGAAAGAACCCAATAAGGATATTACTATCTTTAATGTTACACTTTTGGCAGACTTTGGATCCTCAAGTCATGCTTATATCTCATGTTATCTTGTAATCCTTCTTGCTGGCCTCACTTTTGAGCTTGTAGGCTGTGTAACACCAAGTTGGGATATGGGCTATATTGTACATATTAGCTGATGTGCTTTTGAATCGTGTCATACAAGAATTGGTCCTAATTGTCCTGCCTTCCATAAATTCCATAAATGCATAAGGTAAGCTTGAGTGCTATTAAGAGAATGCCTGAGGGCTATTTCATTGTGTCCATTGTGGAGCGTGTGCCTTCTTGAACTAATTCTTCCCCCAGGTGTCATAATAGGAACTGCTTACTGGGTTCTTGATATTTCTGGTGTTGGAGTTATTTGTTATCTTCTGTTTAAAACCATATGCTTCAGAGTGTAACATTATTTGTCTGCAATTGGTTTATGTCTTGTCCTAAGTTTCCTATTTACAACTATTTTAACATGGTTTTCTTCCTAAATTCTTGAGCCTCCCCTCTTGATAAGCCAACCTTATTGTACTTATAGTCTGAACTGGACATGTTAAACACTATCACCACCTTGGTTTTAAAAAGCGAGAGGCGCACCGACGCGCAAAGGGTCCCCAGAGCCTAGGCGCGAGGCGCAAAGCGGAGGCGCGCGCCTCTTGTATACGAGGCGCACCTTAAAAAAAAGCAAGCTAACCTGGTTTTCAGCGAGATCCACCACTGCTTGGGTCGTTTCCTGCGAGAATCGGCAGTTTTCCGGCGAGAATCAGCAAGTTCCGGCGAGATTTGGCAGGTTTCCGGCGAGAATTGGTTGAGACCCAACGTGAATTGCCTGGTTTCTGGAAGCTAGGGTTTTACTTTTCAAATAGATTTGTTTTCTCTCTCTTCTATTTCTTTAATTAAAGCCTGGTTTTTTTTTTTAATAAATTGTAGTTGCACGTGCGTTTAAAAGCCTTACATCTACAAGGCGTCGCCTCACAGCGCCTCACACCTCAAGGCTAAAGCGCTGAGGTGCGCGCCTCCTTGACTTCGCCACGCTTTTACACAGTGAGGCGCTTTGCAGCCCGCCTCGCGCCTCAAGTGCGCCTAGGCGTGCTTTTTAAAACTAAGATCACCACCAACCTCTTCTTCCCTATCACACATCCATCTCCAAATACCCGTAGAACAAAACGAAGCTTATGGACTTATAGTACCATGATTTATTTATAGCTTCTGTATTCTCTGGCTTTTTTTTTTTTTTTTTTTTTTTTTTTTGAGGTGGGTATCAGAGGCAGAGACTGATCACTTAGCTTCACTCGTTGCCATGAATGAGGTGCCCCCCTTCTGTATGAACCTGCCTTGTGAACTTATTTTATTTTGTAGGTTACAAACAATTCTCTGATACATAGCTCATTTATTGTTTACTAAATGATACAGAACCTTTGTCTGCAAAACCCTGCTATTCGCCAAAGGTTGGGTGTACCCTTACCCAGCAAGGGTAAAAATGTGGATGTTGATCATGAAAAGAATGTAAGCGGGTCTGCACTTCTGGACGCTCCAACAGAACATGGACATGTCTCTGCTTTCAACTTATCCTCTGAACAACTAGTTAATGTGAGTGCATTTTCATCATAAACCCTTCAGAGGGTCCCTATATATATATGAAAAAGAAAAAACTTTTGTGTGCACCTATTTACAATAAAATAAGTATACATCGAACAATATTAGGGTAACTTTTAGCCAATTTAGGGTAACTTTTTGCGCTTTTTGGGTAACTTTAAACCTGATACTATTTTAAAGTAAATAGGCAACGAGATAAGGTTAATAAGGGTAATATAATTACTTCCAAATTTTCATTCACTAAAATTTGATTTTCAGTCATAAAAAAAGTAGTATTACTTTACCAATTAAGTGTAGATAACTTTTATTTGTACTGAGCCACTTTTATACACATTGAGGTAACTTTTATACATATTAGGGTTGATCATTTTAGGGCAACTATACAACGGATGTATGATAATTATTGTACACCTGATTTTTTTTAAAATTTGTCTTGAAAAAGTTACATGATAGTCAGATTAGTCGCTTCTTGAAGATACTGATTAACTTTACCTTGAACTTGTAGAAAATCGTGTGAAATAATTTCTTTTCGTTTTAATATTGCAATTTCAAACAGCTTTCAGTTTCCTACTTGTGTGCGGGAAGAGTCAATAGAGCACTTCCGTTGCTGAGGTAATATTATTGTTATCGATAATTACCTTTGATTGGCCTCATTGCATCTCTCTGATTGCTTAACTGAACTACCTCGTACAATAGACTGGCACTTGACAAGGATCCTGAGTGTTATTCAGCTTTGACTGTAATGGGACAGACTATGCTACAGCTGAAAGACTATGAAAATGCTGCTGAGTATTTAGAATCTGCTATTTCAAAGGTTTGATTTTGCATGTCTTTGGATGAATGTTTACAACATGGGTATGATCCAATTTACGTTGATTAATCCAATTCTCGAAGAGGATGGCTTGTGTGAATTTTAATGTTATTTTTGGAAGTTGTGATCCTGGAAACATTACAGCTACCCAGTGCTGTAGGGCAAAGACATTTTCTTTTCCTTACTCTTCTTCTTGTCATAGATTTCTCTTGCGAAACCAACTGATGCTGAGTCGATCGATTTTCTCATTCAAGCATCTATGTCAGCTGGCGCTGCTTATTATCGGCAGGTACACATTCATATTTTGCATAAGTTTATAGGTGCTTATTAGCTGTAATACAAGAATGAATTATGCATATTATGCATAAGTCAATAACATGATGTTCAGTCTACTAGTGACAATGAAATGAGGCACAAGCCATGTGGAAAGTTCATATTTCTGAATTTGTTTGAATCAACCTAAGAAAGATCAAAGAGCTGTTTGATGACATTAGGTAGTGAATGAAATTGGCATCTCAGAGAGACCTTTCTAAATTCTAACTAGATCTGTGTTAAATTTGCACTTTTCCAGTGGCCCTGAATCTGTTTATAATGTCCTTGTAGCAAGATGCTAATTTACGTTTCCTGACATTTTTTTTCAAGTGTATGTACTAATCTTTTGGTGGTATGCTACCCTGCTGTTATTATACTATTCTGATCAGGGGAAAGTAGCTGAGTCTTTTACTCACTTTGAAAGAATGAAGGACATTGAAGTGCCAGAAGAGGCTACTGTGAAGGATCGTTATTATGAGGGTATAATGTGTTTTGCCAGGTACGGAGTAGGGTTTTGATTACAGTAGTCTCACGGATGTAGAAGAAAAGTACAAAGAACAGTTGCATATACTTGTTAATACTCTGTATTCTCTTTTTTTTTTTAGTTCCAGTTTCTTATATTTATCTTTTCCGATTTCAGTTTCTTACGCATTGAAGGTCGTAAAGAGGAATCTGACAAATATTTGCGCATGGCCTGTGCCTATGATCCTAAATATAGTGTTTATTTGGAGAACTTGAAAAAAGATACCGATAAAGGTGATAATTTTGTTGCTGAGCTTGCCAGCAGCCGAAGAGCTGACTATTGAACCTACAAGAAGGATACAAAATTTTGTTGTACATTTTTTTCCTTGATTCTTTGAATTTTACCATCAGAGCAATCTCAGCAGTTTTGAACTTGTATATACATGTAATTTATTTTAAGAAATATGATAGGTAGGCACAGAGTGACAGTAAATGCCTGAGAAAAATAATAGCAACTTGTAATTCTTTTGTATCAATTATACATAATGCATCTTGTGATTTATCTTCCATTCAATTATCTAACTGGAAGTATTAATTAGTGCTAAATCTCTCTCTAATTCTGTACATAACTAGAGGCTTTTCTTCAAAGTTGGAAGAGGTCAATGCTTCTTGGATCGATGGACATTGATAAAGTCTACTTAACACATAGTATATGATTTAAAGTTAGTGTTATGTGTAAAGAAAACAAGATGCATAGTCTGAAATAAGATTAGACGCGCTAGTAGAGTTGAATAACAAGAAAGGAAAAGGCAATAGTTTGTTCATATGCTGCTAGTATGGTTGAGTCTTTCTCTAAACCTTAGCTAATTGATTCTAATGTTGCAATTAATGTGTGTTAGTCACCAGTACTTCAACTACTTTTAACTACTTATGTACCAAGTCTACCAACCGATTGTGCTTTCGCATGAGTTTTCAATTGACAATGTATGCCTTTAATTAATTTGTCTTTCTTCCCGAAAAGATGATAAGTATAATGTGTACGAGTGTATCTAGAATTATCATGTGAAAATAGTGGCAATAATGTATAGCCTAGTCTTATTTGCTAATTGATTTTTTTAATTATGGTCACATGACTCACATCATTGGTGTGATGTTATGATTGTTATCTAACACAATTACACAAGTAATAATCAACCCATAAACTTTTTTATTTTTATTTGTTAGATTTGGAATGGTTTTCTTTCTACCATTTAGTACTTCATATCAAATTTTCAATGTTTAATCTACCCTTCATAATACTATTGTGTAAAATAAGTTTGCTTTGATAAAATAAAAGATGGGTTATTCTTGAAAATAGTCTACTAAATGTTGCCTTGTTGGTAGAGCTGTCAATTCGAGTAATCGGGTCGAGTTTGGGTCGGGTCAATTCGGATTAATTCCTTGACCTATGCGGGTCTGATTTGGGTTGGGTCATGCTTGAGTTGAGTCACGTCGAGTCATACTTCTTATCGGGTTTAGGTCAGGTTAATAACAGATCGGGTTACATTCGAGTCGGGTGAATAATATGTCGGGTTTAATTCGGGTTTTATCGGGTTAAAATAGGTTAGGGTAATTCTCGGGTTCGAGTCAGGTTCTGTTCAAGTCAATAATTTGCGGGTTTCGGGGCCTAGTGTCGCAAAGTCTTGAAATTTCCAAAATTGAAGGCTAATTAATGTCCATGCTTTTAGAGAAATTTTGGAGGTTTCGGGGCCTAGTGTCGCAAAGTCTTGAAATTTTAAGGAATACATCTGGGGTTCATATAATGCCGTTAGGAACCATATATGATCATTATATGTTGTCATAGATGTTCGTGGTAGGCGGAGTTAATGAAATCGGTGCAAGTTAGTTGTAAACCAATATATTGGTCTTTTAAAGGCAAATTGGATGGTTTCACCCACCCACTTGGACTTCGGAGGATACTAAAGACCATAGTAAACATTTCGGAAAATTTTTTTCCGAGCGAAAAACAGTCAAAAAATTCCAAAATTAAATGCTAATATCCATGCTTTTTGAGAAATTTTGTAGGTTTCAAGGCCCAGTGTCGAAAAGAATTGATATTTTAGGGGATATATCTCGGGATCATATAATTCCGTTTGGAACCATATATGATTACTATATGTTGTCATAAATGTTCGTGGTAGGCTTTATTTAATGAAATTGGTGCAAGTATTAACCGATAAATTGGTTGATTAAAGGGAAATTGGATGGTTATACCCACCCAATTGAACTCCCGTAGGATATAAGGGACCATGATAAACATTTCGGCAATTATTATTTCCGAGCGAATAATAAAAGTAAAAAACTTTCAAAATTGAAGGCTAAAATCCACGCTTTTTCAGATATTTTGGAGGTTTCGAGGCCCAGTGTCGAAAAGCCTTAAAATTTTAGGGGATACATCTCGAGGTCATATAATGTCGTTTGAAACCATATATGATCATTATATATTGTATTGTTTGTGGTAGGCTTGATTTAATGAAATCGGTACAAGTTGTAAACCGGTAAATTGGCCGTTTGAAGGGAAATTGAATAGTTACACCCACCCAATTAGACTCCCGGAGGTATTAGGGACCATGGTAAACATTTAGGGAATTTTTATTTCCGGGCAAAAAAAAGTCAAAAAATACCAAAATTAAGGGATAATATCCATGTTTTTTGAGAAATTTTGGAGGTTTCAGGGCCCAGTGTCTAAAAGCCTTGAAATTTTAGGAGATACATCTCGGGGTCATATAATTCCATTTGGAACCATATATGATCATTATATGTTGTCATAAATGTTCGTGGTAGGCTTGATTTAATGAAATTGGTGCAAGTTAGTTTTAAACCGGTAAATTGGTCTTTTAAAGACAAATTGGATGGTTCAACCCACCCAATTGGACTCCCGAAGGGTATTGGAGACCATGGTAAACATTTCGGCAATTTTTATTTTCGAACGAAAAATGTCAAAAATTTCCAAAATTAAAGGCTTAGATCCATGCTTTTTGAGAAATTTTGGAGATTTCGAGGCTCGGTGTTGAAAAGCCTTGAAATTTTAAGGTATTTATCTCAGGGTCATATAATGCCGTTTGGAATCATATATAATCATTATATGTTGTCATAAATGTTCGTGGTAGGCCTGAGTTAATGAAATCGGTGCAAGATGTAAACCGGTAAATTGTCGTTTAAAGGCATATTGGATGGTTCCAACCACCCAATTGAACTCGCGGAGAGTATTAGGAACCATGATAAACATTTCGTCAATTTTTATTACGGGTGAAAAAAAAGTCAAAAAATTCAAAGATTGAAGGCTAATATTCACCTTTTTAAGAAATTTTGGAGTCTTCTGGGTCCGGTGTCTATAAGTCTTGAAATTCAAGGTAATATATCTCGGAGTCATATAATGTCGTTTGGTACCATATGTAATCATTATTTGTTGTCATAAATGTTTGTGGTAGGCTTGAGTTAATAAAATCGGTGCAAGTTATAAATCAGTAAAATGGTCGTTTAAAGGCAAATTGGATGGTTTCAGCCACAAATTTGGACTCTCGGAGGGTATTAGGGAACATAGTAACTATTTTTCCAATTTATATATCCAGGCGAAAAAAAAGGTAAAAAAATTCCAAAGTTGAAGGCATATATCCACGCTTATTGAGAAATTTTGGAGGTTTCGGAGCCCGGTGTCAAAAAGCCTTGAGATTTTAGAGAATACATATCGGCGTCATATAATGCCGTTTGGAACCATATATAATCATTATATGTTGTCACAAATGTTCGTTGTAGGCTTGAGTTAATGAAATCGATGCAAATTGTAAATCAATAAATTGGCCGTTTAAAGGCAAATTGGATGGTTCCACCCACCCAAATGGACTCCCGGAGGGTATTGGGGACCATGGTAAGCATTTCGGCAATTTTAATTCCCGGGCGAAAAAAAGTTAAAAAATTCCAAAATTAAAGTCTAATATATTCACGCTTTTTGAGAAATTTTGGAGGTTTCAGGGTCCGGTGTCGAAAAGTTTAGAAATTTTAGGGAATACATTTCAAGGTCATATAATGTCGTTTTGAACCATATATGATCATTATTTGTTGTCATAAATGTTTGTTGTAGACTTGAGTTAATGAAATCGGTGCAAGTTGTAAACCGATAACTCGGCTGTTTTGAGGCAAATTAGATGGTTGCACCTAGCCAGGTGGAATCCCAGAGGGTATTAGGGAACATTGTAAACATTACGCCAATTTTTATTTTCGGGCGAAAAAAAGTCAAAAAATTCCAAAATTGAAGTTTAATATCCACGCATTTTCCGAAAATTTTGATGTTTTGGGACCCTGTGTCAAAAAGTCTTGAAATTCTAGGGGATAAATCTCGGGGTCATATAATGTCCTTTGGAACCATATATGATCATTATATGTGGTCATAAATGTTCGTGGTTGGCTTGAGTTAATGAAATCAGTGCAAGTTGTAAATCGATAAATTGGTCGTTTAAAGGCAAATTGGATGGTTTCACCAACTAATTGGACTTTCGTAGGGTATAGGGACCATGGTAAAAATTTCGGCAATATTTATTTTCGGGCGAAAAAAAGTTAAAAATTCCAAAATTGAAGTCTAATATCCATGTTTTTTGAGAAATTTTGGAGGTTTCAAGGTCCGGCGTTGAAAAGTCTTGAAATTTTAGGGAATATATCTCGATGTCATATAATATCATTTGGAATCATATATAATCATTTTTTGTTTTCATAAGTGTTCGTGGTAGGCTTGAGTTAATGAAATCGATGTAAGTTGTAAAACGATAAATTGGTCATTTAAAGGCAAATTGGATGGTTCCACCCATCTAATTAGACTCCCGGAGGTAATTAGGGACCATGGTTAACGTTAAAGATATTTTTATTTTCGAGCGAAAAAAAGTCAAAAAAAATCAAAGATTGAAGGCTAATATCCACCTTTTTGAGAAATTTTGGAGTCTTCGGGGCCCGGTGTCTAAATGTCTTGAAATTAAAGGAAACATATCTCGAAGTCATATAATGTCGTTTGGTACCAAATGTAATCATTATTTGTTGTCATAAATGTTCGTGGTAGGCTTGAGTTAATGAAATCAGTGCAAGTTGTAAATCAGTAAATCGGTCGTTTAAAGGCAAATTGGATGATTTCACCCACCAATTTTGACTCTAGGAGGGTATTAGGGACCATGGTAAATGTAATACTAACTGATCTTTTATCTTCGCGTGAGACTTTTTGAGAGCTAATTTTAAAGTTCGAGGACGAACTTTCGTTTTAAGGGGGAGTAGATGTAATATCCCAAATTTTGGAGTATTAATTTTGGAGTATTTTTTTAGTCAACGATTTCTCCTCTGTAAAGTAGGTGGTGACAGGGACTAGTCCCGGCTTACTGGCGTTCTCTTTCCCTTTCTTAAATAAAGTAATAATATGTTATGTGACTATTTGAACTTGGTTGAGTGTTAAAATATTTATGAGACTATATTATGTATAAACTGTTTTAAACTAAAATTTATTTATTTTACGGGATGGAGTTGGAATTACTCAGTTTATCTGATTTTTGGGAGTTTTCTCTCTTTTCTTGTTTCTGATTTATTTTGCAGGTTGGTAGAAAGGGTACTCGGTTACGTGTGAGGAGACGTTAGAATAATCTCGTAGCTAAGACAATTTAGTTTATCCCCGAATTTAATTATTTCCTCGCAGTTATTGGCTTCAAATAATTGTTGTTTGATGTAATGACTATTTTATTTGCCACACTTAGACCACTTAGTTATTTTAAACATTATGTTATTTTGCTTTGCATTTATTTTCTACGGAAAATAAGTGTAGCAGTAACACCTCCAGAGTTCGATGGTTGGGTTTTTTGAAAGTTAAAGGTTACTCTTATTGTTTTAAAGACTCGAATTTTGGGGGTGTTACAAATTCGTATCAGAGCCCAGGTTTTTCAAAATTTAGGGACTAAAATGAATTAAATTAAAGACTTAGGTTTAAAATTTGTATATAAGTTTAAAATTGATTTAAGCTTAGGAAAGCCGTGAGTGTGGGAATCACGATAAGGGATTTATGTGTTTTATAGTACTTTTATTTAATACTTATTATGTGATTATTTATTTTCTTTTATTAGATGGTACGAGTACTTAAAACCGTAAGAAAGTCGAGTGCTAGGAAGAGTACACATTTATTACCTGATTCTCTTTACGGGATTCGTATGAATTATAATGAAAATATTCGACATTACGTGTACCGCTTAAATATCTGCATTGAGCACTTTCATTACAATATACTTGGGGGCCAATCTGATTATCTCACTCCAGAGAGGCGATCTCAAATCCTTCTACACACGTTAATTGGGAAGGGACCCTATGCTCAACTTACAAAGAAGTATGTTGACTTATACATTAATGGTAAACCGAATGATAAGTATTATTATGATGAACAATGGATCCCTACTGTGGACTACCTTGAGAAGGCAATGATGGAAGCCAAGCGAGACTTTGACTATAACTTGGATGATGAGGAGGAGGATGAGCCCCAGGAAAGTGAAGCTCGTGAGAGGGAAAATAGTAATTGAATTATCCATTTTTTTTTTTTTAAAAGCTACGTTTAGTTTATTTGGTTAAAATTTTTATATATTAGTTTTACAAATAAAAGTTAGTTTCTTATGACTAGGAACTATAGTTTTGGTTTATTTGTAACTAGTAGTTTATTGAGCTATTTAGTACTAGTATTCTGGTTTTGCAATAAAATAATTTTGATTAATATATTTATACCTTGCTATTTTATGATTATTAATCAAAATCAATTCATTTTTTTTTCTTTTCTATCTATTGCATTTATATAGGCCAAAGCTCTTATTTTCTTATGCTTACTTTAGTCAAGACTAGTAATGACTTGGTCGGGTGATAGTGAAATCACAAAGCAATGCGCGAATTTATAGTCTAATGCTAAGTTGATGCATTATTTGGTTTGGAATTTGGCCGACTCTTTGAATGTTATTAAGGTTTAATAAATCGCTTAATTCTTGTCTCTATATGTGCTGATGTGTTACATGGAAGCATGTCGTGGTTGATTATTTAATTGCAATTCACACTATCTAAATAAGTCGTGTTAAAATGTGTATGGTGGTAACACCAGTGTTGAAATTGTGCAAACTGTGTATGCAAAATTACCACGTTTACACCAGGTCTCGTTGGAGAAGAATTGCGCAAATGGCTGAGACTCCTGAACAACTTGCTGCTAGGTTAAGAGCTCTTGAGCAAATGAACCAGAACCTTGGAATGTTGTTGCAAAACCAGCTGAATAACAACAACAACCACAACAATAATGACAACGACCCTCAAGCTGCTATGGCTAAGAAACTTGCTGCATTGAAACCTCCGCTATTTATGGGGAAGGAAGATCCCATGTTGGTTGAGAACTGGGTACGTGACTTTGACAAGATTTTCACCGCTGCTAGTACCCCTGATGCTCAGAAGGTGGATCAAGCCACATTCTATTTACGTGAGGCTGCTGATATTTGGTGGGAAAATGAAGGAGCCACCATAAGAGCTCAACAGAATTTTAACTGGGATGCTTTTAAGACAACAATTAGGGACCGTTTCTTTCCTGAGCATATCAAGAGGCAGAAATACAGTGAGTTTAGTAGGTTTAACCAAACAACTGGTATGAGTGTGCAGGAGTATGCTGAGAAATTTAATGAGTACGCAAGGTTTTGTCCTAATGTAGTGCTTGATGAGAGATCCAAGGCTCAGAGTTTGAAGATGGACTGACTTTTAGGATCCAAAAGAAGGTGATCGGGGCTGGTACTGCTGCTACTTATAAAGAGGCCTATGATAGAGCTTGTAATATTGAAAGGATTTTGAAACGTGAGCAGGAGGTCAAGGATAGGCATAAGAGGAAAGGGAATGGTGAGAGTTCATCGAACCCTCAAGGTTATGACAAGAGACCACGCCTAGGGGGTAATAGCAATAGGAATGGTGGAATTGGTCAGCAGGGAGGCCGTAACAACAACAATCAAAGCAATAATCACCGAGGCCAGGGGAAACAGAATCAGCAAGGATCTCGCAACCGACCATGCCGTAAATGTGACAAGAGCCATCCAGGACGCAACTGCAATGGAGATTTGCTTACTTGCTTTGAATGTGGGGAGGTTGGTCACAAGAAATTTGAGTGCCCAAAGAAGCAGAATGGCAATAATCAAGCTTAGAATGGGCAAGGTAACAATAATGGTAATAAGGGAGGTGGTTACGGGAGGAACTCAAACTACAACAACCGCTTCAACAACAACAATTCTCAGGGCTAAAATGGCAATGCTCAAGGAGGGAATGGCCAAAGCAACAACAACGGCGGAAGAAGCAACCACAATGGCAGTGGTAGGACCAGTAATGGAAGAATTTATGTCATGAACCAGAGTGAGATTGACTCTAATGCCGACGTTGTGACGGGTACTTTTCTCGTGAACTCAAAACCTGCTTACTTACTTTTTGATTCTGGGGCATCTCATTCTTTTGTAGCCACTTCTTTTGTGAATTAACATGCTTTAAAAGCTTCATCCTTGTGTCAAACCAATATAACAATTCCTTCAGGGGAGGTAGTTCCTTGTAGATCCCTATACCAAGACATTCCAGTTAACATTGCTGGAACTGTGTTGCTTGCAAACCTTATTCAGTTTGACTTAACTGACTTTGATGTGATATTGGGGATGGATTGGCTTAGTAAATACAAGGCTAAAATTGAGTGTCATACCCAAAAGGTGTCTCTTAGGGGGCCAAGAGGGAATAGAATCTCTTACCAGGGGGTTGTGTCAAAACCAGGGATCAGTATTGTGTCAGCCATGACTTTTCATTCTTATATCCGAAAGGGATACCCTATTTATTTATGCCATGTGCAAGATGTGAGTGTAGAAGAGAAATCCATAGAGAACATTCAAGTGGTGAGAGAATTCCAAGATGTGTTTCCAAATGAAAATTCCAGGGATGCCGCCGGTTAGGGAGATGGATTTCAAAATAGACTTAGTGCCTAGGACTGGAGCTATTTCTAAAGCACCATATAGAATGGCACCAGCAGAGATGAAAGAATTGAAGGTACAGTTGGAGGAGTTGCTGGTGAAGGGTTATATAAGGCCAAGTGTTTCACCTTGGGGAGCACCGATTTTGTTTGTAAGAAAGAAGGACGGATCCTTAAGGTTGTGTATTGACTACCGAGAGTTGAATAATGTCACTATAAAGAACAAATATCCATTGCCTAGGATCGAGGACTTGTTTGATCAGCTTAAAGGTGCTGGGATATTCTCAAAAATTGACTTGAGGAAAGGATACCACCAGTTGAGGATTGCTGAGGAAGATGTACCAAAGACAGCATTTCGCACAAGATACGGACATTATGAGTTCACTGTTATGCCTTTTGGACTCACTAATGCGCCGGCAACTTTTATGGATCTCATGAATAGAAATTTTCAGCCATATTTAGATAAATTTGTGGTGGTGTTCATAGATGATATTTTGGTGTACTCGAGGGATAGAGAAGAGCATGAAGAACATCTAAGAAAAGTGTTGGAGATTCTTAGAGAGAAGAAGTTGTATGCCAAATTTTCAAAATGTGAATTTTGGCTAGAGAAGGTAGCATTTCTAGGCCATGTGATCTCAAAGGAAGGAGTTGCGGTGGACCCATCTAAGATTCGAGCAGTTTCTGATTGGCCAAGACCCAAAAGTGTGACCGAAGTGAGAAGTTTCTTAGGGCTTGCTGGATACTATAGGAGATTTGTACAAGACTTTTCGAGGATAGCTCAACCCTTAACAAATTTGATGAAGAAAACTACTAAGTTTCAGTGGGATGAGAGGTGTGAGCAATCTTTTCAAGAATTGAAGCGAAGACTCACCTCAGCACCAGTCTTAACCTTACCATCAGGGACTGAGGGGTTTGAAATCTATAGTGACGCATCTAAGAATGGCTTTGGGTGTGTACTTATGCAACATGGGAAGGTTGTAGCTTATGCATCAAGGCAGCTTAAGCAACATGAACAGAATTACCCTACTCATGATTTGGAGCTAGGAGCTGTAGTGTTTGCTCTCAAGATCTGGAGACACTACTTGTATGGTGTGAGATGTAAGGTGTATACGGACCATAAGAGTCTTAAATATATATTCACACAGACTCATTTGAACATGAGGCAAAGGAGATGGCTTGAGGTGCTAACCGATTACAACCCAGACATTCTATATCACGAAGGAAAGGCGAACAAGGTAGCTGATGCTTTGAGTAGGAAGACAAGTCATACAGTGAACTTGATGATTTTAGCCAAGGAACTTTGTGAAGAATTTAGGAAGTTGAACTTGGAGGTTGTAGAGTATGACCAAGTGAACGCTCAGTTGAATGCAATGTCAGTCAAACCTACCATATATGATGAGATTCGTGAGAAGCAAATGCTAGATGAGTGGTTGACCAAGGTGAGGAAGATGAAAGAAGAAGGAGCGGCAACTGAGTTTGATGTAGATGATGGTGGAACAGTGAAATACAAAGGGAGATGGTGTATTCTTAAAAATGAAGATCTCAAAAGGAAGATTTTAGAAGAATCTCACAACACCCCGTACTTTGTACACCCAGGAGGAGATAAGCTCTATAAGGATCTTAAGAAACATTTTTGGTGGCCAAACATGAAGCGTGAAGTAGCCGAGTTTGTGACAAGGTGCCTTACATGTCAGAAAGTGAAGATACAACATATGAGACCTGGAGGGAAGCTGCAATCGTTAGATGTGCCAGGATGGAAGTGGGAGTCTATATCTATGGATTTTGTGATGGGATTACCACTTACAAGGGCAACAAAGAATGCTATATGGGTCATAGTTGATCGTTTAAAAAAAACAGCAAGATTCATAGCAATAAAGGATACTTGGAATGTGAATCAATTGGCAGCTTCCTATGTGAAAGAAATTATGAGGATACATGGAGTTTCTAAAGATATTATTTCCGACAGAGATCCAAGATTTTTATCAAAGTTCTGGGAAATGTTTCAGCAAGCATTTGGCACTATCCTGAAGTTTAGCACAGCGTTTCACCCTGCTACAGATGGACAGACAGAGAGAACAATTCAGACCTTGGAGGACATGTTGAGAGCTTGTGTGATGGAATTTGGTGGAACATGGGACGAAAGATTACCTATGATCGAATTTTCATACAATAATAGCCATCATGCGAGTATAGGAATGGCGCCTTATGAAGCGTTGTATGGGAGAAAATGTAGGAGTCCCTTGTGTTGGAGCGATATCAGTGAGTCTTTGACTTTGGGGCCAGAAATGATTGAAGAAACAACGGAGCAAGTTAGGCTTATCCAGGCAAACATGAAGGCAGCTCAGGATCGACAAAAGTCATATGCAGACCAGAATAGGAGAATAGTGAAATTTGAAGTTGGGGAAAAGGCTTTACTTAAGGTTTCACCTACCAAGGGAGTCATGCGGTTTGGTAGAAAAGGGAAGTTGAGTCCTAGATACATTGGCCCGTATGAAAGTATTGAAGAGAGTTGGAGAGGTAGCATATCAACTAGCCTTACCCATGGAGTTAGCCAACGTTCACAATGTTTTTCATGTTTTCCTACTCCGAAAATATGTTCATGATCTGACCTTACCCATGTTATCCAACCCGAGACTATTGAGCTAGATGAGACCTTAACTTTTGAAGAACGCCCTGTGAAAATTCTCGACACCAAAACGAGAAGTACCCGAAATAAGGCGGTAAAGTTAGTTAAAGTCCTATGGTCTAATCAGAATTCTGAAGAAGCAACTTGGGAAGCTGAGAATGACATGAAAAAGCGTTACCCGGAACTTTTCGACCAGGTATGCCAAGTTTCGAGGTCGAAACTTTTATAGGGGGGTAGAATGTAATACTAACTGATCTTTTATCTTCGCGTGAGACTTTTTGAGAGCTAATTTTAAAGTTCGAGGACGAACTTTCGTTTTAAGGGGGAGTAGATGTAATACCCCAAATTTTGGAGTATTAATTTTGGAGTATTTTTTTTAGTCAACGATTTCTTTTCAAAAATAAATAAACTTTAAAACTAATTATTATTTTCAAATTGTAAAATTATTATTATTATTATTATTATTATTATTATTATTATTATTTTCGTATTTGAAAAAAAAAAAAAAAAAAACTGACAATTTTCAGAAATTGATTTTGGGATAACTTTCGAAAACTGATTTTGTAAAAAAAAAAAAAAAAAAAAAAAAAAAAAAAAAAAAAAATTGACTTTGGATATTTTACAAAAACCGATTTTGCATACTGGAAAAAAAATAAAATAAAATAGTCAAAGGTGGATAAAGGCTAATAACAAAATCAGTTAAAATTTTGATCCTATCCCATGAACTTTCTAGACTCTCAAGATTGATTTATAAATATATGTTTCATCTTTCTAATACTATCATTACGATTTCAAAAAAATAAAAAAAATTTCGAAGCCGAAATATCGACTTTGGAAAGCAACTCGTCACTTTCCTCATTGTTGGGTTTGATAATTGATCATCACTATCTACTTTATTTAATTACTTACTGATCTTCTCCTTGGTCAACTTAATTAGACTTTGTGGTGGATGTTCTGGCTCTTGATTTCGAAAGTTTGGTAGGTGATTATGATGATGATGATGATGATGATATATAATATCTCACGTTTGACTCATCAATTAGTTCATCTAGTTGTCTATTTTTGGGGTGATTAGACTATGGGTGGTGACAAATCAATTTTACGCTCAATTCTTTTTTTTCCGTTAGTCGTACAATTATCTAATTTAGGCTATTTATTTGTTTAATTGTAGACGAAGGTCGTATAGGTGATTACTCGGGGAACTACTAACCTTTATCCACGCGTCCTAGAGGTAATTTTCAATATCCATCATCTTTAGAATCCCGTTAGGAAATTGTTTTGAAATATTATGTGTCAAATACGTGCTTATGTAATCATATGTGATGAGTGTGCTATCGTATGATATTATGGAATCATATATTATATATGAGTTTTCTATTTTGTGTACTAGTATATGTAATTTCGAAAAATATGATTATTTGTTATCGTATGAGTTTTTTTTTTTAAATATAATCTTGGGTATTGGATGATTGATTATACGTGATTGATGGTCTATATGTCATGTAGGATGACTATGATCTAATAATACTGAAATTGAAGTATTGATACTTGAAATTAAATTGATATGTGCAATACTTGTGTACAGTGTAATTGGATGATATAATCTAATAAAATGTACGGTGAAATTTAATTTAAGAAGGGAAATGAAACCGAAAGGGTGAAGAGCAGGTTGCCCACTAGTAGTGATGGTTGCTACTAGTTGGTTTAAATTATTGTATATTGATGTTAGTCTTCCTCCTAATCACTGGGTATTAGTGAGGGGTGTGCACACTAGGGACATTCTGTTTTATTTTATGGCCAATTGGGGTTACGCGCAACCCTTTGTAAAGTAGGTGGTGACAGGGACTAGTCCCGGCTTACTGGCGTTCTCTTTCCCTTTCTTAAATAAAGTAATAATATGTTATGTGACTATTTGAACTTGGTTGAGTGTTAAAATATTTATGAGACTATATTATGTATAAACTGTTTTAAACTAAAATTTATTTATTTTACGGGATGGAGTTGGAATTACTCAGTTTATTTGATTTTTGGGAGTCTTCTCTCTTTTCTTGTTTCTGATTTATTTTGCAGGTTGGTAGAAAGGGTACTCGGTTACGTGTGAGGAGACGTTAGAATAATCTCGTAGCTAAGACAATTTAGTTTATCCCCGAATTTAATTATTTCCTCGCAGTTATTGGCTTCAAATAGTTGTTGTTTGATGTAATGACTATTTTATTTGCCACACTTAGACCACTTAGTTATTTTAAACATTATGTTATTTTGCTTTGCATTTATTTTCTACGGAAAATAAGTGTAGCAGTAACACCTCCAGAGTTCGATGGTTGGGTTTTTTGAAAGTTAAAGGTTACTCTTATTGTTTTAAAGACTCGAATTTTGGGGGTGTTACAGTAAACATTTCGGCAATTTTTATATCCGAGCGAAAAAAGGTTAAAAAATTCCAAAATTGAAGTCTAATATTCACACTTTTTGAGAAATTATGCAGGTTTCGGGGCCCGGCGATGAAAAGTCTTGAAATTTTAGGGAATATATCTCGAGGTTATGGAATGTCATTTGGAATCATATATAATCATTTTTTTTTGTCATAAGTGTTCGTGGTAGGCTTGAGTTAATGAAATCGGGGCAAATTGTAAATCAATAAATTGACCATTTAAAGGCAAATTGGACGGTTCCACCCAACTAATTGGACTCTCGGAGGATATAAGGGACCATGGTAAACATTTCGGCAATTTTTATTTTTGGGCGAAAAAAAATTAAAAAATTCAAAAATTGAAGACTAATATCCACGCTTTTTGAGAAATTTTGAAGGTTTCGGGGCCCGGTGTTGAAAAGTTTTGAAATTTTGAGGAATGCATCTCGAGGTCATATAATGTCATTTGGAATCATATATAATCATTATTTGTTGTCATAAGTGTTCGTGGTAGGCTTGAGTTATTGAAATCAGTGCAAGTTGTAAACCGGTAAATTGTCGTTTAAAGACAAATTAGATAGTTCAACCCACCCAATTGGACTACTGGAGGGTATTTGGGACCATGGTAAAATTTTCGACAATTTTATTTCTGGGCGAAAATAAGTCTAAAAATTCCAAAATTTAAGGATATTATCCACGCTTTTTGAGAAATTATGGAGGTAATGGGACCCAGTGTCGAAAAGCCTTGACATTGTAGGAGATACATCTTGGGGTCATATAATGCCGCTTGGAACCATATATAATCATTATTTGTTGTTAATCCTTGTTGTAAATGTTCATAGTAGGCTTGAGTTAATGAAATCGGTTCAAGTTGTAAACCGGTAAATTGGCCTTTTAAAGGCAAATTGGATGGTTCCACCCACCCAATTGGACCCCCGAAGGTTATTAGAGACCATGATAAATATTTCGGCAATTTATATTTCCGGGCGAAAAAAACTCAAAAAATTCAAAAATTGAACGCTAATATCCACCTTTTTAAGAACTGTCTGGTGTTTAAAAGTCTCAAAATTCTTGGGAATACATTTCAGGGTCATATAATATTGTTTGGAACCATACGTGATCATTATTTTTGTCATAAATGTTCGTGGTAGTCTTGAGTTAATGAAATCGGTGCAAGTTGTAAACCGGTAAATTGGTCGTTTAAAGGCAAATTGGATGGTTCCACCCACCCAATTGGAGTCCTGGATGGTATTAGGGACTATGGTAAAAATTTCGGCAATTTTTATATTCGGACGAAAAAAAGTCAACAAATTCCAAAATTGAAGGTTAATATCCACGCTTTTTAAGAAATTTATATTGTTTAGGGGATATATCTCGCGGTCATATAATGGAAAAGAAAAATCCAACCTTTGCACTTTTTCCTTACAAAAATCCAACCTTTAGTTTATTCCTCAAAAATCCAACCTTTGTACCCCTCCTTCCCCAACAGGTCCATTTTACCTTTTACCTGATTAACTGGTAAACTTTTTATTTTTCCATCCTTCACCCTTTCTTCCTTAATCGTATTCATCTCTCTCCTTAACGAATTTTCCCAGCAAAAATTAAACGCCATTTTCATTCTTTCGAAAGCTTGAAAAAATCCAGGCTTTCCCTAATTTTTTTCATTTGGAAGTCCTCAAAGGTTGTGTCTTTGCCTGCGGAAGAGTAATTGGGGAAAGATAATCGACATTGCAATTGTTAAGGTAAATCGTCGAACCCTAATTCTGCGTTTTGGAGAATTTGCTTAATTGGAGTGATTTAAGTGCTTATTGTAGTTTAAAGTTAGTTTTGGTTTATATAATTGCGAATATGGTTGATGTTTGCCTGAAAATTTATCATGGGGGCAAGTTTAAATTGAACAACAATGGTGTGTGGGGTTATTTGGGAGGGCAGTATAATACTTTTGATGTTGATCCTGATGAGTTTTGTTGGTTTTATATGGAAGAGTTAATTGCTAAATATGGTGATTATGCTGAAAAGTACTTGCTTTACTATTTACTTCCTAGGTGTGAGTTTGGGGAAGGGTTGAGGAATGTCTGTAATGATGATGAGTTCGGGACAATGGCTGAACTGATTGTGAACAATAGAGAATTAGACATGTATGTGGTGCATGATGATGTTGAACCTGATGTGTTAGTCCAATCCCAAACTGGATCCACTAACAAAAACCAGCCCAAACTGAAGTCAACTAAGTCCAGTAGGCCCAGAAAAATGATTCCCAGGAGGGCTAGTACATTAACCCAGGAGTCAATTGCTGTGGGAGATAAGATTCCTTCCCCCACTTGCAATAAAGAATCAGAATTTCACATGGTCCCCCCTCGAACAGTCAACAACCTAACAGCTTCTAAAATCATTCTTGTCCCCTGTGAATCTACCCCAATCCCTTCTGAAACACAAGAAAACCCTATTGAAAAACCAGATCCCCAATTTGAAGCCAAAAAACCACCTTCAACTCCATCAAAATTCATTAGGTCTGCTGTGCCTGATGACTATGACTGGGAAGACAACAGACCAGACAGTCCAATCCCTTTAGACACCTTCCTCTGGGGTGAACCTTATGATGATGAGGATGATGGTGATGATGAGAGGGATGGTGATTTTGTAGTGGAGAATGAGCCTGAATGGGATACTGATTGTGAAGAAGAGTGTGAGGAAGATTATCTAAATAAGGAAAAATTGGTTGACTGTGAAGAGGAGGATTGGCTTGGTGACTATGAGATTTATGATGCAAACTTTGGGTCTGGTGGGGTGGATGGTGAGCCCAATGATCTTGAGTTTTTGAAAGACCCAGAGGTGTTTGATTTGGACACCAGTGATGATGAGCATGAGGTAGCTAGGGAGAGAGTTAGGGGATTTAACACTTCTGTTGTTCAATTAGCACAGAAGCTGCAAGAAGAAGCTGGGAATGGAAAACTTTATGCACAAAAAGAAGGAGGGGGTGAATTAATAGAGGCCAGGCAACATGGTGGTCTTGTTTCTGAATATGAGGATTTAGAAGATGATATTCATACACCTAGGGGTAGTGAGGATGAGGAAACAAATGAGGATAGGCAAAACAGGAGGAATTTGTTAGTAGGGGTTGACACAGACTTTAAACAATTCAAGTGGAAGGCAGGATAAAGGTTTGGCAATAGAGAAGCATTTAAGGAGGTTGTGGCTAAGTATGCTGTATTTCAGGGTAGAAACCTCAGTATAGTGTCAGGGAATAGGCCCAAGCAACAAAGAATTGTAGTGAAGTGTTCAGTAGGGTGTCCATTTAGGTTGTATGCTTCCTGGGATTCTAGGAGGGGTTCATTTGTAGTGAAGACTGCCATGGAGGAACACACATGCTTAAGAAATATGGAGAAAAATAAGCAACTAAAATGCACTTGGTTGGCTGAACAGTTGCTTGATGTGTTCAAGGCAAGGCCACACTGGCCAGCAAAAGAGATAGTTGAGACAGTGAGGAGGGCTTACAGAGTGATTGTGAAGAAAGATTTTGCTTACAAAGTGAAATATCAAGCCCATAAAAAGTTACATGGTTCTATGAAAGAACACTATGGGAAACTTGGGAGGTATTTAGAGGCTCTGAAAAATACAAGTCCCCAAATTAATTTAGATTTAATGACTTACATGGAGAAGAAGAAACCCCCAGAGATATTTAAAAGGTTGTATATTTGTTTTGAGGGGGTGCAGAAGGGTTGGAAAGAAGGATGTAGGAAAGTGATTTGTGTGGATGCATGTTTTTTGAAAACCTTTTTGGGAGGGCAGTTAATGTTAGCAGTTGGGAGAGATGGCAATGATCAGATGTATCCTATTGCCTGGGCTGTTGTAGAGGGAGAGAATAACAATTCATGGGAGTGGTTTTTGAACAACTTGAAGAAAAGCCTTGAGCTTGGTGATGGTGGTGGCACAGTTATTATTTCAGATGAGCATCAGGTAACTTCAATTTCCTTATTCCTTCTTGTTTTGATCTATTTATTGTAGTATGTTAGTTGTGAAGATTTTATGTGTAATTCTCTGTTATGGATGTTTTTTCTCAGTCCATTTTGGCAGGAGTGAAAGAGGTTCTTCCAAATGCAGAGCATAGGTATTGTGCAAGGATAGGTAGAGGTGGCAGGGTAATAGGTAGGGGAGGAAACAGGGGAGGCACCAAGGGAGCAACCACAGGACCAACTCCAACTGGAGCACCTAGGGGAAGGGGGAGGCCAAGAAAAGATGCTGGCAAGGAAAGTGATCCTCCTTCCAGTGTGGAAGTCCACAGTACAAGGGGAAGGGGTGGTAGAGGTGGAAGGGGTTCAATAGGTGGAAGAGGAAAGGGACAAAGTATTCCTAAGGGCTATGGGAACTTTGTTATACAAGATGGAAGCTCTTATGTAAGCTTCCTATCTGTATCTTTAATTTTTTTTAGGTTCTGTGTTAAGGACTATTTTATTAACATTGGGCATGATGCTTTTGTTACAGGTTCATGGAAAATCACAAGCACAGGATGCCAGCTTAACAACCACAACCTTTACATACAACTTCAGCCAAGGCTCAACTTCATAGCTTCCTCTAGTTCAACAGATTTAAAGTTGTAATAGTAGTAGTTAAAGTCTGTTTTGGGAGACAATTTGTTTTTGATTTCAATGTCCACATGTATGAATTTGGATTACTTTATGTAAGTGTTTTGCAACATTAATGTATTATCAGTTGTTGTTATTATCAGTTGTTGTTATTATCAGTTGCTGTTCATTATGCCTTTCTTTTCTTTCAAATTTTGCATACAAAAAAAAAAAACAAAAAAAACATCAAATAAAGCAACAACATGAGTTCATTCCATTAAAATCAGTTGCCCAAAATTTACAATTATTAACACCTTATAGGTCCACATTGACCATACTAAACAAGGAAACTTTTTTTTTGCCAAGTATTGTCTGCTACAACTACTGCAGACATCTAAACAGAACCATTAACCTAGTACTACTGCTTGTTGCATATACATCCCCAAAAGTCAGCACTAACACCTACACCTTAAACATCCCTAAAAGTCCCCCCCCCCCACACAACCCCTTCACTTACTTAAACATAAGCACTAGAGTGAAAAAAGCCCAAGAAAAAACCAGAGTAATCATGAGCCTCTTGTCAGTGTTATTCTCCTTCAGCTCGAACATTGTCTCAGTAGTAGCAATGCCCATCTCTTCAACCTCCTCTACCAACTTCTCCTTTTTTGCTTTCAATTTCTTCACTTTATCCCTCATAAGATCCATATCTCGCTTCAACATTTCCACCTGATGCTCAAGCTCGGAAATTGTTTCCTCCTTCTCAACAACAATGTTTTGCAATTCACGTACATCATCAACCTCATCAGCCCATTTGAAGAACCCACATGTCCGCTGTTCCTACAAATTAATTCAATTAAAACCCCTTTCGTACAAAAACGCACAAAAAAAAATTAACCTAAAAAATAAAAGACAATTCACACACTTACAGGCCAGTACGAACAGCCATAGAACCGTTTACCCTTCGTAGGACCATCGTAGCGAACAGTCCTCAATGGCGCTAACTCATTGTGGTAGCATACCAGATTTGCAGGGGAAGAAGAATTTCCCTTCGACCTTGAAGAACCAGAGCCAACTGAAAGATGACTTGCCATTTTTTTGGAAAAAAATTTAACGATTTCAATTAGCCTAAAATGGAATTGCAGTAGAAGAAGAAAACAGAGAGGAGGGCAAAGCTTTTAAAGAGGGAGGATACTTGGGAATTAATGGGAGTATTAACTACCCTGCAACGGTATTAAATGGAGGGAAACCGGCTAGATTAAGAAAAGTAGGTATTTTACCTGTTTTAAAAGGTAATGGACCTGTTGGGGAAGGAGGGGTATAAAGGTTGGATTTTTGAGGAATAAACTAAAGGTTGGATTTTTGTAAGGAAAAAGTGCAAAGGTTGGATTTTTCTTTTCCATTTTTCCAACCATATATGATCATTATATGTTGTCATAAATGTTCGTGGTAGGTTTGAGTTAATGAAATCGGTGCAAGTTGTAAACTGGTAAATTGGTCGTTTTAAGGCAAATTGGATGGTTCCACCTAGCCGATTGGACTCCCAGAAGGTATTTGGGACCATAATAAACATTTCGGCAACTATTATTTTCGGGTGAAAAAAATAAAAAAAAATTCAAAATTAAAGGTTAATATCCACGCTTATTGAAAAATTTCGGAGATTTCGGCCAATAAGATATGCACTTAACTTACAAAGTAATGGAAGAATCAATAATTTTCTTTCTCCAAAAAACCAAGATAGGACAGACGGTAATTGTTGCTTCTAAGTATGTTAATAAACTACAGCAAATCTTCCTAATGATAATCTTGTTGCTTAGTGACTTGCCAATGCAATTGAGACCAAATTCTGCAGCCTTGATTTTGGCCAAGGAAGTTTCCCATCTCCTTGAGACCTTGACTACGTGTAAGCATCCTATAACCTTTTTTTTGGAATAGGGAAACATCCTATAACCTATTATTGTAGGACATAATTTTCTAAATAACTACCGAGGCTAGTTTTGTTTATATATTGTTGTACATTTTGATTTTAGCATTATTTACACACTCACTTCAGATCCTTATGATTTAAAATGACCGCTAAAATTTTAAACGGACATTTTTTAATATGCAAATTGATGAAAAATTAAATTAAGCTACAATTTATAACAATTTTTGGGCTGCAGTTTACAATTTTTTTTTTAATAGCTGCAGTTTGCAAAATACAAGTTTTAAATGACTGTAATTTACAAATTTTCCCTTATTTTACCTGCAGTTTTTTTCCCTAAAATAAGTTCAAATAAGATACGGAGTATAAGCCATATAACAAACAGGTGCAACTTTGTTTCTTCTCTTTCTAAGCACTATTTCAAATGATAATTATGTTTTGATCTTTAGATAGTTTGTATTGCAACATTTAAGAATTTATATAGTCAAATATGCATTATTAAAAAATATTTTAAAAAAAATTGACTTTATAAATCTACAAATCGAAATAATTAAGTCAAACACGATCTCACAGAAATACATTTTTCTTATTATAATCCACATAAATAAATTGGATTCATTTTTATAAAAAATTTCATATAAAACTAACCACTTGAACCTATATGAGATTCCATAATACTAATACGAGTATTATGAAATAACAAGGATAACTTTGAGCTTTTAGACTTTTTCCCTACAAATTGCGGCTATTTAAAAAAAATGCAAATTGCACTTTAAAAGCACTAAAGGGGTGTTTGGTTCACATAATTATGGTATAAGGTATGGGTTTAAAATGGTTTAAACTCATACCTTATGTTTGTTTTATGATTTTAAGAGTTTCAAACCCATACCTCAAACCCTCAAGGTATGAGGTTTAGATACCTTAGGGGGAGGTGGGTTTGGCTCATTCCTATACTTTTAAGTATCAAATAAAAGAAAAATATTGCATTCCATAAGCATACCAAACATATGGTATTAAGAATCAAGTTCCAAACTCATACCACTATGGTTTCATTCTTGATTCCAACCCCTTACCAGTTTGCGAACCAAACGCCCTCTAATAAATTGTAAATTGCTTTTCAGTTCAATTATTTCATTGGTTTGCGTGCTGAAAAATGTTTCGTTAAGGTTTTAGGGGTCATTTTAGATCTTAAGGGTCTAAATTAACTCGGAATTGGCAAAAAATTACATAAGTGCCTCGTTTTGCGTATAAATAATATATAGATTTTCGTGTAACTATTTTTTGCCGTGAAAACAAGGCTCTTACGTTAATTTTTTGTCAATTCCGAGCTTAATTTGGACTCTTAAGAACTATAATGACCCCTTAAACCTTGACAAAACATTTTATAGAACACAAATTGATGAAAAAATTGAATTAAATTGCAATTAACAATTTAATAGTATTTTTAGGCTGCAATTTTCAATTTTTTTTTTTAAATAATTGTAATTTACAAAATTTAAACTTTAAATGGTTGCAATCGACAAATTTTTCAGCTGTTAACACTAGAAAGATGGAAGTTAAATCCTATCCACTTTCGTGAAGTCATAAGCTCATAACTCACGCCTCACAAAAAAATAATGAAACATCATACCAACTTTTTCGGCAAATCACCTAAAAATTGTATAGAATAAAGGCAAGTTTATTTTCCTACCTAGTAAAGTATATTTCAATAAAGAGAAATTTAATATAGTGGGTTCAATATTGAAAAAATAATGGTACTACTAGAAAAATCGAGACTATGTTCTCATAAAAAAGAATATGCCTATGATTTTTTTATTTTTTTATACAACAAGCTTATGTATGGCATTAATTGCGTGATCTCATTTTCTTTGTGCTAATAGCAATTTACAACTGGCTTAGAAAAATTCATGGTTAAGAAGGCAATTGGAATTTTGAATTAACATCATAGGCCAACATAATAACATAGTAATTCCTCTGTTTAATGTTACTATGAGTCTATGATAGATTGATAGATACTAGTATAGCAATGTTTTTTAAAGCTAAAGTCGATATTAGTCGCTTAAGCTGTATTGATATTTTTTTGTTAATATTTGTAGCCCACAAAAGATAACCTAAATAATACGGAGTATTTATCTCTCTACCATATTTAAACTTTTCTAATTCTAGACATATCAAATTACCATAAATTTATAATCGTAACGGATGCTATTGATTTCCAACTTATATTTTCCTATATTTCCAACTTATATATTTTCCTATACGAGTATTATGAATCTATAAGTTGGAAATATATTAATGTTATTCAATGATTCAATCGGTAACCAATTAATTTTTTGTCATTTAGTTTTTTGTCTAGTTAGTAACTTGAACGACTATTTTAAGTCGATAAATACTAGGATTATCTCTCATTTAGACATGGGATGGGATAACATAAACAAATTTACTAAAATATAATAAGGATTACTTTATAAATTAAAGACACTCCGGCTTAAAGACAAAAATGAAAAATTAGATACATTTCACCTTAACATATACTACGTACAAGTAATGCAACTAATCCAAGTGACTATATAATTATATGATGGATTAATGGGAGTGAGTAACTTGGTATGATTTTAAGGAAATTTTATCCTTTTATTGGTATGACTAGTGAATCTAATCAACTCGCAAGCTACTCGACTCAGCTTGAGATTGTCAAAAACCAAGCACGATATAGTTATTTTATCATTCACAACATCACTATAACTTGATAACATCATAAACTTGATTAATTAATGTACTTCAATTATAAGTTGATTTAGTCAAAAAGTGACAAAGACAATAAATTAAATAATTAATCACAACTTACAACACAAAACACCAATTAACAAATTGAAAACCATACAAATAAAGCCAAAACAAAATGAAAGCACCTGATTTTTTTTTTTCAAATTATATTTATATATAAAATCCAAAGTGCCTTACATTAATATTTATATTTGCACAAAAAAAAAAAAAAAAAAGTAAAATTACAATTATACCCTTATTGAACTTTCTTCTCCCTCCATTGTCTAAACAACTCCACCCATAAATTCCATATCCACAAAATACTGACTGTTATTGCTGTTACAATAACACAAATCCAAGAAATTATAACCCAAGTTGGAATAATTCCATTCCCATCTCCTTTAAAATAAGAAAACCCCATTTTATACACAAATAATGGCCCTAAAATAACCCTAGCAATAGTATAAATTACATAAAAAGGGAGTGACAAAATAGAGTAGATTTTTTCAGCAAGTTCCGATTCTACCCTTTTTGCATTTGCCAAAGTCCAAAGATTTTGCAATAAACTTGTGATTTCAGCCAAAATTAGCAGCACCAAGATGGAGAATGCACCATGAGAAACAAGATAACGGCAAGTTATGAACACGAACAACGTTGCTAAATGATGCCCAATAAATAAAAGATCAGAAGGGTAGAAAATTAGGTAATGGGTCAAATCCATGATGAAATAAGAAATACTGTAGTCAAGGATCGTGTTTTGGAGAAGGGTATTTTGGGAAAAGAAAGATTGGTGAGAGGAGTTGTTGTTGAGTAGAGAGAAAATAGCGAGGATTGCAGCTGGGGTGCCATGGAAGAGGGAGATGAAGCAGCTAGCACCTTCTGGGCGGAACTTAGGGGGCCAATTTTTGAAGATTATGAAATACCCAGTTAAATAAATTGTAAGAAAAATTGGTAGAAATAGTAGAATTGATGATTGGGTCGGTTGAATTGATAAAGGTTCCATTATTATTTGATTGATTTGGGGTTTTTGTTGTTTTGGGGGTTTTTTCTGGGGATTTTGAAATTAGGTTTTTTCTGGGGATTTTTTTTGTTGAATTTGAATTTGTTGGGGAAATTTGGTGTGAAATTTGAAGAATTGAAGTTATTGATTTAATGGGAGTGAGGAGGAGAGAGAAAGGCGAAGATGGGTGAGAAGAAGGGGTTTGGGGGGTTAAGGGAAGAGTCTAAAACAGAGGAAGAGGGTAATGACTAATGAGACGACTTTATGATTAAGAGTTTGATGGGATATAATGGTGAAAACCCGTTGAAGGATTCTTTTTACTCCGTAAAAGTTTGATTAAAATTGAGCCTCTTTTTTCTCAAAAAATAAAAATAAAAATAAAAAATAAATAAACAAAGAAAAATTATGAGTTTGATAGAATTATTATAGAATTGAACTTGTAATTATTTCTTATTTTTAGTATCTTCTTTCCTTCCTAATTTTATCTTTAATAAAGGTTTACACGAGTTTGATTAGAATTGAAATTTATAAATTAGTATATGTAATTGGTCACATTAACCTTCACAAATTTATACTGCGTATATAGTTATTATATACACAAACTTTTATATGTGGCTGGCCACACGGTGTGGCCAACCATAATTTAAAAAAAAAAAAAAAAATCAAAATCACGTTATCTCTCCTCTTTCACTTTCCTCTTTTCAGCTATTTTTCAATTCATCTTCTTCGATTAATCCCCAATTTTTAGATTTTCTCCTTTTTACGGTTCCATCTTCTCCAATCTCAATCAAATTTCATGAAGGTCGTGGGTTATTTCATTAGTGTAATAAGGGTTATTCGGTCAATATCATTACAGATTGATTGAACTTAGACTTGTTGGTTGAGGTAGTTGTCAACTAATAATCCAATTTCCTTACTCGTTTTCCTATTTTATTAAATTAATGCTAGACACTATTCTCTCACGTTATAAATACAATATTCAATAAAAATAATTTCATTTCAATAAAAATCAGTAACTCTTTTAGTTCACCTTACAAAAATTATTCCAGTTTTTGTAAAAAATAAATTCGGGTTAATAAAAATAAGTTGAATAGAATAAGGCTTAGTATGTAACTCTATATTCTTGTTATGCATGAGTTATCTATATAATAATGATTTCTTAATTGATTTAATTTCGAAATATCATTGGTTATAAATGATGCACATGATAATTGTAGGCATAATTCTCATTTGAGGTTGGTTTGGTTAGAAGAGTTCCGTTAATTTAAATGATTTTATTTAAAGTTAATGTAAGTTGAAGAATGAGGCATTGATTGCTTGAATACTAGAGGTGAACATGAATACTAAGCCCACTAGCTCGATTCAATATGGCTTGAGTTTTATGCGGGTTTGGGCAGTGTAAGATCACATTCGTAGTTAAAAAAAAACCCGACCTTGTCCAAAAAAAAGTGCCAAAAATAATAAGTGCTTGTAGAATATAATTTTGTTTTCTCCCTACAATTTTTATTGGATTTATTACTGTGTTAACTGTCCTTTCACTTGTTTACCTTCCTCTACTTTATTGATTATCGATTATCAATGCTAGATACTCCTTCTATTTCAAATTAAATGCCTTGGTTTGACCATGTACGTAAGTTCACTAATGTAGAATATTGTCAAAAATTCTTTAATTATCCGCAAAATATAAGTTACGAGGAGTAATTAATATTTAGCAACAACATATAAAGACGATTCAAACATGTAGCTACTCCGTACATGATTATATTTTCTTTTAGAAATGTAAATGCAAATGAAACAAGCCCGTATCCAAAAAAAAAGAAAAAAAAAGAAAAAGATGATCACTATTATCTCGGGTAAGTAGTAATTGTCATCTAAACCTTCGTACCAATGCACTCAATAACAATAATGGTTTATTTAAATCCATTTCCAACCCAAAAAAATACTCGTACCAAATACTCGTATTTGGTACAATGTATTGAATATTGATGTATGATTTCATCCACATGAATATGTACCCTTAACTCTTAAGGCAACCTTTACTCTGTGACATTTTCCTTTGAAAAGATCGAATACATTATACTACGTATATACGAAGTACACAGAATAAAATCATTATATCAGTAATTGTAATTAGACTAATAAATCCTGTACTAATTACATGTTTTCTGAGCAACTCTAGAAAACACGACATAGATTCAAAACCTTTATTTCTCTCTTCCCATTTTTATTTCTCTCTCCTACTGTCTCTATTCTGTAGCAACAACATTCTTTGCTTCTCTGCCATACTTCTTCTTCTTCTTCAACAATTTGACCACTCTCTTCTCTTTCTCTCTCATCTTCCTCAATCATTCATTTCTCACGCCAATTATTTCTGTACGCTTTCACATTCCAAGAAATTCTACTTTATCATTTTATTTTTCTCTATATCTTCAAACATTAATTCAGATTCGTTGGCTGATATTCTACCCCTTAGCAGCTAAACCCAGTTCACAAATTTATTCAATTAGTAGTTAAAAAAAAATAATTCCTTGTTTAAAAGTCAAAATTATGCTTACCCAGATCAATTTTCAGCTTCTCTGATCCAGAAAAAAATCTGGGAATATTGGGATTTTAGATAATATCTAAGATTCCCAATTTCCCCCAAATTCCATTTTTGTTTATTATAATTTTCTGGTTTTTTCTTGATTCAATTTGAGATGTCAGGTTTCAAAGCTCCATGTCCTGCTAATTCAGTGTTATATAACAAAACCCTTTGTGCTTGTTCACCTGGGTATCTCTTCAATGCTACCACAAAAAGTTGCGGGTTATTTACTATAAATCCTTCAAAATTTATTGTTAATTCTGGGGTTGATTACTCAATTTCATTCCCAGAAACAATCTTTTCTTTTGATCAAATTAAGAAGTTTACTCAATCTCAAGCTGTGTTCTTAGAAGCCACAGCAGTTTTGTTGGTTTCTTGGTTGTTTTTCTGTGTGTTTTTAAGGTTTCGCAAATTGGGGGATGGAAGAAGTATTTGGTTCCAGCTTAGATGGTGGATCAGTCGTCTTGATGTTTGCTTTGCTACAAGGCATTGGCTGGTAAATTGGGGTTTTTAACTTTTTTTATTGGTTTGTTTTTGTTGCTTTTAAGTTTCAAATGATTGTGTTTGATGGTTTATTGGGATGAATATTAAATAAGTAATAGTTTAGTTAGCTTGATTGGAATTTGATTGTGTCTAGTAATGGAATTTGATGTGTTTATATGTATGTGTTGTTGTCTTGTAGTACTACTGCTTGTACCTGTGTTTATGTGGGGCGCGAGAGCATGTGTGTGTGGTGTTTATATGATGTGACTCAATTGTTTAATAGTTTAGGCATAAAGTTTTATGATAAGCAAAGTGCTGCTAGGTGATAATGACCTCCATCTTGTTTGATACTTGAAATTATAGCTGAGGATGTTATTCTGTTGCTCATGTGCTTGAGAATTTGTTACCTCCAATAGTCCAATGGCATAATTTACATATTGGCAGAACGCTATTTATGGATATCATGTCTGATGGTTAAACACTAAGTTCTTGTTCATTATATCGATTCTTTTGGCATAACATGCTTATTATTAAATCAAGCAGGCCATGGTTTCTAGTGCACTTATGGTTTAGCATTTAGAAGCCCTTATTGCCTTGGGAGCATCTTTTCTGGAAGAGGGTCATGAAATTAGCTATTGATGAAATTTGTTTCAGTTGTCTTTCTTATATGCTGCAACAGAATGGCACTGCATTCTGTTGTTGTGTGGGCTTGAAACTTCTTATGAGAACCCAATGTCTCTTATAGAAAGCCATTGTTAGATCTAAATTAGAAGGATCAGATTGTTTATCAGATTTTAGAAGATCGTGAGGTTCTGTCAGTTTAGATTAGTGGAGCTTAGTTAACTTCCTTTAGATCGGAATTTTGGTGTCTCTCTTTGCCATCACCTAATTATCTACCAAACCTTTGATACATAAAGCTGAATAAAACAAATTAGTCTCACAATCAGATATTGTAGTTGCGGGAGGTTATAGATCTTTGTACATTTTGGCCTGTTGTAGAAGCAGAATAGGACAAGAATAAAGTTGCAGAACAGAAAGGAAAAAAAAAGGATCTTTAGGCGTCAAGAGAATCGGAATGCTGTGTACTGAAGTTTGGAGGTACTATAACCAACACGAACTATATTTTTCTCCCTAAAAAGCTATATAACTATTCACGAAGCAATTTATTCAGTCAATTATTTACTAACCATGAGAACAGACTAAATCTAGCTTGGGTTACCATGTATCATCCGACCTATGACATTTAAAACATTATCTTGTTATTCTCGTAGAAGGATATTAGTTTTGCTTATATCAGTTATATGTATTATGGTCTCACAGAATTGCGTCTTTGTTGACTGGATGTCTCAACTCCTGCAGTTATGGACATCGCAGTTATGGAGCCAAGATGTCCATAACTGCTTTATTATCATTCCCCCTGTTCTTTGTCATTATTTCCGATTATTAACATCTTATGTATGACGCATTGACTCATCAGAACTCTTGTTGAACTGAATATCACATATCTATGTGCAGGAGGATCAGAAGGTAGTTAAGAAGCGAAAAACTGAACTTGGGGGAGCATTCTCCATTGCCAGCTGGATACTTTTCATTGGTCTGTTTTCGGCGTGAGTATAGATTGTGCACAAAATTTGTTGTTTTTCTGATGCATATGTCCTATCAAAATTTGATTGTGTACAAATTTTCTGTCCATTTCTTGTTATATATGGGTATGCTGCTGCAAGGAAGCTTTCTTGACATGCTTTCCTCACTCTTCCTCAGGCTTCTGTATCAGATCATATCCAATAGAAGCGTGGAGGTTCACAATCTGAGGGCAACAAATGGTCCTGATTTAGTTGCTTTCATGAATGATATGGAGTTCAATATTACAACCATTTCTAGTATGAGCTGCTCTCAATTGCGCAGTCTTGGTACTATTTTTTTGGGCAATCCAGGATCCATTGACTATCGCGTAGCACCTCTGTCAACCTTTGCCAACTATTCTTGCCTTAACACTTCCCGTGGACCAACAGTAAGTTTGAGATGCAACAATTGCCCTCTTGGACGGGACAATGTGTACATCTCGTGGCAATTTATTGATTTGCCTGGTCAACCTGCCAGTGCAGTTGCATTTGAATTCAATCTTACAGCAAGAAACCCTGCCCAGAAGAAACATATGAGTTTAGTCAGTGGTACGGTGAGAAATGGAACTGATTTGAATGATATGCCTTTAGCATTCCGAGGCATGGGTACAAATATATTAAAGTTCAATTTATTTCCCAGAGTGTATCAGAATCTACATAATCTAAAGCTTGTCCAACCTCTGTTCCATGAGTTAGTTCCGGGTTCCTTTATAAGAGATGCAAATGCTCTTCAGGCGTCCCTTCAGAATCCAACTAATGGATTGATGAACACCACATTGCACATCAATTTTCTCTCTGACTACATAGTTGAGATTGATAATCAGAATATATTGGGACCAGGTAAGCACTTTTGGTTTTAATGTTAATGGCCTCTCTTGTTTACGAATCTCTATTTTCACTATATCCAGAACATGTTGCTTTGTTCACAAATGCTCATTAGTTCTTAGCCAATAGCCATTGAATATTGAGCATGAACATGCTTTGTTATCTGCAATGACGTGGTTTGATTTACTGGCTGAGAATGTTTTCCAAGGGGGATCTGCTGTCTCTCATGTATAGTGGACAAATGGGGATGAATTTGACGACTGAGTTTTTGTTTAATTATTGCTCCTTAAATTCCATGCATTCTCTAATGCCAAATTTTAAAACTAATAGGTCTTTAACTTGTTTGCGTAACCATTAAGGTAATCTAGAAGTAGAGGAATTTTAAAATTTGATTATCAACCAACAACCCATAGTGTACCAGTATTCCAGTGTCTCTCACTAGTGTCTAATCTATGGAGGTGTAATGGAGGTCAAACGTATGCAGCCTCACCTCTGCAATAACAGAAGTTTTGTTCCATAAGATCCTTAATTGATAAAGACTTTCAAACTAGGTGAGAAGCAGTTGTCAGTTAGTATGGTGACTAGTTCTTTGTTATGAAAAATTAAGGAAGTATGAGGATTCAGTGATGACTGATGAGAGTCCCCCATAAAATCTAGTTTCTTTTCAATAATGAAATTGTGTGGGCTGTTAATTAAAATACAGTATCTCGAGTTCTCTGCAAATGTCTCTCTCCCCCCCCCAAAAAAAAAAAAAAAAAGAAGCTAGCTTCTATTGTAGCATTCTCCTTCCTTAAAATGTTTCCCCTGAACTTTTTGCTTGGCTGGTAACATGAAGCCATGTGATATTAATGTGGCCAATTTAGATGTGCCTCTCAAATGACATTAATACAACTCTCAACCAAATCAGGGGAAGAAGCTCTGGGTTTGTTTTTTTTACGTCAGCAATATTAATGACTGTATGTATGGTATTAAAGGTCTTCTTTCTAAGCTGAACTTGGTATCTGTTGCATGTTAGTGATGTTGCTGTGGTCAACGGCTGTTATTTGGACTGGAGTTAAGACTTGGATGGTGCTATCATTTTTATATGACAGTGATTCAGTTTTTTGACTCATTAAGATCTTTAATTTTGTTTTAATAGCTTAATCCAATGATCCCCCTCTCCCCCACAATCTCATATCTTGTTTCATTTGGTACTGCAGTGAGCTTCCTTGCAGACCTCGGTGGTCTTTACTGCATAAGTATTGGGATTTTCTTCTACCTTTTGGTGCAAGTAAGTAATGATTTTATTCTAATGTTATCTATTACTTGCCAATGTATCACCAAAATGACACTGCATTGAAAATCACAACACAATTTTTGAGGCTGTTGCCTGTTCTCATATAGTTTATGTACATGGATTATTTTGTTTATTGTGATGCCTGTAAATTTGCCTTCAATGTCTTCTGTTCTTTGTCATTGTACTATCCTATATTTCATGGGTAGCTTCATTGTTATTATAATATTATAGTGCAAAGGTTGTTCTACTTCCAGCAGATTTTGGTTTATGACCGAGTTAACTCTTTCCCTCTGAAATTGGATACTTCCGTGTTTTGTATCACATGGAAAGTCAGCTCGAACCTCTGATTTGGCAATTGGTTCTTCGCTGGTTTCTTGTTTTAGGTTCCTTTGGGAAGAAACTAGTTATGCTCCTGTCCCTACTCCCTAGTAAAGGGAAAATTTGTAATTTTACTTCTACCTGCACACGCTACTCTTTTGAAATACTTTTTTTTTTAAAACTTATCTGTTCAATTTGGTTATGGTCAGTTATATGACTAAAACAAGTCTCTAGTCCACCTTTTTGCTTGCTGATGAGCTTTTTTTCATGACTTGTAGTGTGAATATAGAATCAAAAGACTACGTAATGAAGATCAAGTTTTCAGGAATATCAGAAGTCGACGTAAAGCTCAGGATCATTGGGATAAGGTACTGTTCTATTATTCCATGCATAATAGTAAACTACTAATTGTGGTGGTTTGCCTTCTTCGTTTTGAATCGAGTTCTGATTAGTCACTCTGTTTAACCTTGGATCCAGTTGCGGAAGTATGTAATGTATACATGGGGTCCTAGCTCATTACTTGAAGATAATCATAACTTTAGTGGCAACGGATGTTGTGATTGTGCTGGGGGTGCCTCGCATAGAAAAGGCGAATCCTTACACAAAAGGAGTCGTCAAGAAATTAGTCTGCGTGCCATTAGTTTTGACAAGAAAGATAGTTCGCGTAAGGGAATGGTAAGTCTCTTATGGACTTTGTATTTGGTCTACATACGCTGCAGGTCTCTACACTAAATTAGTTTGTTCAAAGCTCTGCATTTTTGGATTTTGCTTGAAAAGAAAAACGTTCACTTTACAATTCTCCTTTCAAAATGTCGCAAGACTGCTAGGTCTTTAGACCAATAGAACAATGGTATTTTTGCGACTTAGGACGATTCTCAACTGTCTTGCACCAAGTCTTTGTTCTGGTCACCTATTAATTTGTGGAATTATTAGTTCCTTTCTCCTCACAAGACAGTCCATTTAGCTGCCTTGATAACTTAATTTTCAAAATAAGCATTTACTTGTGTTTCTGTCCTGCATGTGAGCTGATCTAGATTCAGATTGTGAGGTTTTGCATGTGTGTACTTTGTAAAAGAACTTTTAACAAGTGTTGCATCTATCTTTTGATGTATAGATTCAGCGCTTTTACAATTTTTCACATTATTTTGGCTGCATAATTAATGGAGTTCATGATGTTTAACCAGGTTGGAAAACATTTGTCAGAACCTACAAAAAGCTTGAAAGATGTTAATATTCCTCCTCCACCAACTTTACCTGGTAAGTTAATGCTGATGATCGCTTTGCTTCTTATTTTACTTGCTATTTCAATATTTTTCTAGTTTTTCTATCCACCCATGTTGGTGATTAAGAATGAAGGAAAATATAAATTTGATAAATTGCACCGTGGTTTTAACTCAATTACAATTTGTTTGTGGCAGAGTTTAATGGAAGTTCTAATGTTGATGTGTCTGATATCCATAAGAACCTTAAAGATCTATATGAATATAACACAATGTTAAGGGAGAAACTGGTTGATACCCAGTCTATGCTTCGTGTTTTAACAAACAAGTATCCATCTATGGCATCAGAAGTCCAAACGTGATATCTAACTTGCCAGTTGGCGCTAGTTGAGCTTGTCTCCAGTAGCTTGAAGCAACTGCGCAACTGTAAATGTCGACTTCATAAGCTTCTGGTTTTCCCCAATGAACTCCTTCGTGCTGTATTGAGAACAAATTATGTTTTATGATGTCCTTGATCTTGGGGAGCCGTATGTGTGGGCAGGTATTCAGTCTCATGTAAATTCGTACAGTTGAAGTTCATTGTTAATTGGTGATGCAGAATCAAATTCGGAGGCATATATGGATATACCGTGTGGTGTGAAACTGAGATTCTGGTTGCTGTAGCGCTTTCCAAGTTTCCATCAAGAAAAAACATTGTTGCGACTCATTTGATCATTTTTGAAATATACGAGTGAAAATATCAGTGTTTCAAGAGCATTGTGCCTTTATTATTACTGCGTATTATTTTGTTATATTCTTATTGCAGTTTGTACATATTTTTTCAGTACGTGGATAAAAACCAAATGAGCAATGGTGCATATATTTCAACTTTGATTGTATTGTTCTTCAAATTTTTTTTGATGTATTGAAATTTGGAATACGTCAGTCTTCAATACTTTGTAATAGGTTGTACTATTACTATAGCATATGAAATTATGAATACTTTTTTTTTTTTGTTTGGTAATGTGTCACTAGGGCAATGAGTAAAAAATATTGAAATAACAAATGTGAGTGAGGAATTTGAACAAGTGATACATTGTATACATGCCCCCAGTTTTAATTATTACTTGTAGGTCAATATTCTCAATATCAACCAATTGGTTGTTGCAAAGAGAACTCGTGTTCAATCCATCGCAACAACAATTGGGAGGGGACTGAAACCTAATCATTCAAAAGTAATCTTGAAATCAAACACGGAGTAAAAATATTCTCAATACCATATTATTACATACTTACATATGAAGTGCTAGTAAGTACTATCCTTGTACTTTGTAGTACCAACAAAGTGTTGGTTCATTTGGTAATGTTCTTATCTTTTTTTTTGAAATAAAATTAATTCATAAATAAAGTCATGCGACATTTACAAAAAGATTTAAATCTAATGAATACATAATAATTGAATCAAATAAAAATATTCCGTAAGCAAAGCTACGATCGTTGTTGCAAATCGTACATTCTTCATACCCTTTTTCATATCGCTGTGATTTACAGCTTTCATCGGCGAGGGGGTCCATCGATCTGTTGTAGCCGTGTGGAAAATTTCTGTCTGATTCGCTAGATTGTAATCGAGATATTAACCTCTTATCTTACTCTGAGTAAAATTTGAGATAAAGATTTTGAGTAGAGGTATCAAAAGCACACTCGACCTGATCCGATCTGAAAAATATCTGATTCAAAGTTGGACTCGCGTGAATATAACAATTTTGTATGACTTAACTTTAAAATTGACCCAACTCGACCCGACCATATCAGAATTGATCCGATCATCCGAATTGACAACCCAAATTTTGAGTCCATACTTGAGAAATTGAGTCCAATCAAACCATGAATAGTTCAATAGCACCAAAATAATACTCCTACAAAGTACTCACTGCTGTTCTTCACCATTATCTACCTCCTTAGTCCTATCTCCTCCTATAATTGCAGGCTACTGAAACTCAAGAACATCACGGTTAAAGGGAATCGCTGCTTTTGCATTCTCTTTTATATTTACAGCAATTTCAACAATGTCGCGTTCTTTCACTGGTACTCTTCTTCCTCTCTCTCCTGTTCTTCTCCATTTCTCACCTTTTTCTCTTCTTCCTTTTCAATTTCAATTTCTTTCTCGGTTTTACTCTTCTAATTTTGATGATCGTCATTTGATTCTTAATTCTGTTAGAGATCATTGCAAATTAGGGTTTTCCGATCTCAAGTTACCCCTTTCCCTCTTCAATCAATTGACCTCTTTGCGTCCTCTTCCTTCTGTTATCGTCTTCAATCAATTATTCACTGCCATTTCCAAATTGAAACGCCTTCATCCTCATTCCACCATTATCTCCCTTTCCAGGCAGCTTGAATTACTGGGTATTCGATACGACATGCATTCGTTTGGTATTCTTACTAATTGCTACTGTCATTTAGGCCGCGTTGATTTCGGGTTTTCTGTCATGGCTAAATCCCTTAAACTTGGTTATCCCCCCAATAATTATACCTTTAACACCTTAATCAATGGTTATATACTTAATGATATGCTCCCTCAAGCTGCTATTTTGTTGGATAAGATTGTTAAGCTTGGTTTCAAACCCGACATTTTTACCTGTGGTTCTATGGTTAAAGGTCTTTGTAGGATTGGTGACAATACATCTGCTCTCAATTTGCTTAACAAAATGAAATCTGCTGGTTATTGTAAGCCTGACCTTGTCATATACAGCACTATTATTGATAGTCTTTGTAAGGATAGGTTATTACAACAAGCTATGGACCTGTTAGCCGCTATGAAAATCGAGGGTGTTCAACCCGATGTTGTCACATATAATACCTTGATTCGAGGCCTTTACAATTCTGGATGTGGGGAAGAGGCTAAGTGTGTTTTGACCGAGATGTTAAAGAGCAACATTGCACCAGATGTTAAGACTTACAGCATACTGGTTGATATGTCTTGTAAAGATGGTAATGTTGTGGAAGCGGAAGCTATTTTAAGACACATGACAGACAAGGGTGTAGCTCCTGACATCATTACTTACAATGCTTTACTTGATGGTTTTTGTTTGCGTGGTCAGATGAGAGATGCAAAAAAGCTACTTCATATCATGGCCCAAAATGGTTGTGAGCTTGATCTAGTAAGTTTTAATACTATGATCAATGGATATGTCAAATTCAAAAACATTGATAAGGCTCTTACTCTGTTCGAATATATGTTTCAAAAAGGGATAACACGGAATGTTGTAACCTATTCCACTCTTATTGATGGCTTGTGTAAAGCCAATAAACTTACACTTGCACACCAGTTATTCACAGATATGCAAGCTCACGGGGTTACTCCTAATGTTATCACGTATAACTCATTGCTAGATGGCCTGTGCAAAAGGGCTCGGCTGGGTGAGGCAGTGGCATTACTTGAAGATATGGAGGATAAAGGTATTAAACCTACTACTGTCACTTACAATATCCTAATGAACAGCTTGTGTGAGGCCGGACAACATGAAGATGCAGCAAAAATCTTCTCTGATCTTGTATCAAAGGGCCTGCAACCGAATTGTAAAATATACACTACAATGATAAAAAGCTTCTGCAAGAAAGGGCTCATGAGTGAAGCTGCTCAATTGTTAAGCAAAATGGACGAAGATGATTGCCCCCCTGATGGTTGTACCTATAATACGATCATCCGAGGATATATTCTCAATAATGACTTGTCAAATGCACTATACTATTGTGACGTTATGGTTAGCAAAAGATTTAAAGCTGATGCTGATACTATTTCGTTGTTTGTCAGGCTTTTGTCTTCTGGTAATTTAAGTGACTCATCAAAGGGCTTGCTTCAGAAATTCATCAGTTGAATTGAAGGACTGCAGGAGTAAGGTCGTAAGATTGTACCTGCACTTGGCATCCTCGGTCTTGTTGTTTTTAGGGGCATCAAATCTTCAATATGGTGTCAATGCTAAATGTAGAGGACAATTGTTTGATTTTGGGATATGATGTTTCATGCCTATTCATCAAACATGCTTTGATTATACGTACTTAAAGCAATTGGTTGTCTAGACCTTGTTTACTTTCTAGCACAAAGAGTCATACTCATGACTTTATTAAACGAATTAGTTCTTATAGTGCTTTTGGGAAGGAAGACGGCCATTCTTCTTTGTGACAATCATGTAGAAAAGTCTGATTTGAATGATACTTTACATGCTGAACTCGCTGGTGAGAGCTTGAAACATATTTCCTTGCCGAAGCTACAGAACTACTTTGCAGTTTTTGCCTTTTTGGGTGTGGCAGGAAGCAAGGGCTGTGGCTAATAAGGAGAGAAGCTGCAATGTATCTTGTTCACTTGGTGTGTATATTTACCCAGATTACAAAGGCTCTAAGCTATGCTCCTTTGCCTCCAATTTTCCATGCATATCTTGAAGTAATGAACAACTTCTCAAATTGGACACTACAAAAGGTATCATTGATTTCATATGGTATGTACACTACGTACTGAAGTCTGATAACAACATCTAGAATTTTTACTGTTTGGTAAAGATTGTCCTATTTTGCCTATTAAGCTTGAATTTTGCAAAACTTAATTCTTAAATGTGCCCTGAAAAATTATTTCTTAAGGTATATGATCAGTATATATCAGAATTTGTTTTTTTCTTTGAATTTCCTATGAAAGTCTTTTCTTTATCTGATGGTTTATTTTAGACCACTAAATTCATGGTGAGTGGATAAGGCAATAGTGTCTTCTGAAAATGATATTAATCAGCCTTTGTTTCCTTTACTTTTCAATTTTTAGAAAGCAAACTCAGAGAGAAATAGTTCAATTTGTAATTGACCATGTGCAATATCGCTCGGTAAAGAATACAAATTTGAAGACCTTTAATTGGTAAGATTCTCATCATCTACCCCTTTACCTATATACTTAGTACTTTCATAATCATGTGGGCATTCTCTACCCATAGTCCATTTTACACTAAGCTAAATAATGTACTCGTAAAATTCTGACTCTAGATGATTACAGAGTATGTGACAGTGGCTTAATAAACAGCCTATCCCTTTTTATCTATCAAAATGTAGCAAACTGTCATTGTCTAATTACTAAGCCTATGTTTCTTCTCTATTTGTTAGCACCATGGTGTTGCTTTATGGATTTCAGTCTTTGACTCTCCTATCCACCTTGGGTGGGAGTCTCTTTTGATAGATTGCGTAACATTGCTGCCTATGTCACCTTTGGGCGGGAGTCATTATAGATAGATCACACACATTTGACACCCACTGTTGACGTCTATGTGTTGCATTTTCCGTTCACTGCATACTGTATGAAATGTTTTGTAGGATAGCATCAGCTTCTTGTTTTTTAATATAATTTTTCTTCCTTATTGGGAAGTATCAGTAGATCATGAAATTGGTGAGAGAAATGTTTCTTCTGAGAATATTAAATTCCTTAGGAATATTCTTCTTTACGATGTGGCATTTGCTTGGTTTTCCATGTCTTGTGTGTGCCTCATTGTTGCAAACACAAGCAACCACCATGCTCTCTGCTGCCAATGCTACACTGCCTGGATGCCCACGTAAGTGTGGGAACGTGACAATCCCCTACCCTTTTGGCATTGGGAGGAGATGCTCCTTGGGGTATAAGTATATTGTAGTATGTGACACCGAAAAAAATTTCTCTGTACCTAGAATTTCTGGTAGACATATTCTTGATTTATCCAAGACCCAGATTACAGTTACAGATGGCCGTGTTGCTTCTTCATGCAATTTTGCTGAAGAAGGATCAGGTGAAGATGAGACCTGGTCTAATGTTGATCTGACAGGCCAACCCTATTCTGTGTCATCTGCCTCCAACATCTTTGTGGTCACTGGTTGCCATCATTATGGATTGATTGAGGCACAAACAACTACTGGTCGAGAAGTTGCTAGCTGTGTTGCCTTGTGTACTAGAGAAGAGGACTTACATAACAAGATGTGCTCGGGCATTGGCTGCTGTGAGGCTCCCATTCCAAAGGGCTTAAAGTTCTGGAATATTAGCCTAGAGGATATATATTACAACACAAGTGTTTCATCAGGGAATTGCAGCTATGCCTACATACTTGAAAAGTCGACCTTTAACTTTCAGGGGCTGCAGGGCCAAGACTCTGGATATCTGAAAAGTGTGCCTGTAGTGCTTGACTGGTTTATTCCCAATGAACGGTGCCAGGATGCTCAGAAGAACTCAACTACTTATGCATGCCAACAGAATACAAGTTGCATTGATCTTGGCCGTGCTCTAAATGTCATAGGCTATCGCTGCAAATGTCTACATGGGTATCAGGGAAATCCTTATCTTAGTCCGGGTTGTATAGGTAAGAATCTTACTTCTCGCCCTTTTTTGTGGCATGCTAAATATATTAACAGCTTAAAAATTAAGCTTGTTAGAGTCACCCCCATAAATAGCTATTTGACTATTAGTACATCTTTTTTCCCAGAAATTGACGAGTGTGCAGGGGTGAATAATCCTTGTTCAAGCATTTGTGTCAACACTAAAGGAAACTATGAGTGTTACTGCCCAAGTGGTTTTTATGGTGATGGCAGGAAGGATGGTACTGGCTGTCGTTCGAACAGCTTGAAATTGATCTTAGTTCTTGGTAATTGTTCTTTTTATATGTTTCTTGCAGTAGAAATTATAGTTAGATTAACATTTATAAAATTCAATAAACTGAGGGTTCTCTTATTTTGTAATCAGCCATGGCCTTAAATGAAAAGCCTGGTTACAGTACTGATTAAGATTTTGGAATGAATATGTAAACCTCTAACAGTTAAGAACATTTCTCTAATCACATGTGAATATCTGTCTTCTCTTCTAGCTCTACCAACCAAAACACATAACTGTTAGGGCGTATAATTCTCTGCTATCCGCTGATGACCTCATCCTGAGCATAATATCTATGTTATTTGCACTTTGCAGGACTTGGCTTGGGTTTGGGATCTATACTTCTCTTGCTCAGTGGGTTTTGGCTTTTCATTATAGCTAGAAGAAGAAGAAAGAGAATGCAAAGAGCCAAATTCTTTAAACAAAATGGTGGTTTGTTATTACAGCAGAAGATGTGGTCCAAGGATGGTATGATAGAAAAAACAAGAATTTTCACTGCTGATGAACTAGAGAAAGCTACTGATGGCTTCAATGAGAACAGAGTGCTGGGTCAGGGAGGTCAAGGTAAAGTTTATAAAGGTATGTTGAGTGATGGAAATGTGGTTGCCATAAAGAAATCTAATATTGGAAACAGCAATGGGTTGAGTCAATTCATCAATGAAGTGGTTATTTTATCAGAAATTAATCACAGAAATATTGTCAGCCTGTTGGGATGTTGTTTGGAAACAGAAGTCCCACTGCTAGTTTATGAATTCATTCCGAATGGAGTTCTCTCAAAATATATACATGGTCCTAGTGAGGATTTCCCTATTACATGGGAAATGCGTTTACAAATTGCTATAGATGTCGCAGGTGCACTCACTTATTTACACTCCGCGTCCTCTAAGCCTGTCTTTCATAGAGATGTAAAAACTTCCAACATACTTCTTGATGCAAAATATAGAGCAAAATTATCAGATTTTGGGACATCAAGGTCTGTTGGTGTTGATCAAACTCATTTAACCACTCGTATTCAAGGTACTTTTGGTTATCTAGATCCTGAATATTTCCGGTCAAATCAATTTACAGATAAGAGTGATGTTTATGGTTTTGGAGTTGTTCTTGTAGAGCTCTTGACAGGAAAGAGAGCTGTTATTCCGACTGAATCTCATAATGGAAAAAGTCTTGCGTCATATTTTCTGTCAGCTATGGAAAATTCCAATTTGTATGATATTTTGGATGCCCAAGTTGCCAAGGAGGGCAGAGAAGAAGCTATATTGGCTGTTTCTAACCTTGCTAAAAGATGTCTGAACATCGATGGTAAGCAAAGACCAACAATGAGAGAAGCTGCTTTAGAGTTGGAGGTAATCAGTCAACTTCATCATGCTCCTGTTTCAGCTCAGAAAAATCAGCCAGAGGTCACTGCAGAGACATTAACAGAGATTAATTACAGTCTAAGTGATAGTCTTTTGCCTCCAGACACATCTTATATGGAAGAAAATTGGTCTTTTTCTTCAAATTGGTCCACAGGCTCCAGAATTCAACATGAAACTCATGACGGGGCATGATTTTTCTGAACTCTGGTTTTGGCAACCAGAATTTTATATGCTCTTATTGTCTTGATTCTTGAACCTGTATTTGTTTGGTCAGAAAACGTGCATGTTTCGCATCAAAACAATTTGCCAGAAATGAGCTTCAATTTTACAGAAATCAAAGTGAGTGCAAGATACTGTCTATTGCATCCTATCCAGAAGAACATTGCTCATTACCTTAAATTAGGTCTGCCTCTCCTCCTCCTCCTTCAACACCCCTAGATCAATAAGTGATTACAACATCACTGTTGTAAATGCTGCCAAGTTAATAAGGTAGCTAGCAATTTGCACGGATCTTGTTCCTGTTACTATGTGTATATCCGATTCTTACTAATACTATTTGTGAGCAGTATGACTAATGTCTAATGATCACTCCTGTATTTTCTTGTAAAAATTATGACATTCCGTTTCATTCCCTCTTTTCCAATATTTACAGTCGGAGTCGTGAGTTTTTTTTTTTTTTTTTTTTTTTTTTTAAGCGGAATGATGAGTTGTCGTTGGAATAATCTAGCAATAAGGATATTTCTTCCAATCTTTTTAGTTAACAGAAAAATCAGCCTTCTTATTTACTGGTCTTTTGTTTGAAAACCGCTCTCTCTTAACTAGTACATGCTTACATGAACAATAAAGTGAGATTTCATAATAAGGAAAAGAGACTATTTTTGAAAATTGGAAGATATAATAGCATTATTGGAGTATAATTTTTTGTGTTATTTCATTTCTCATTCCAAACTAATACATCGACACATCATAATAGCTTACGAACTAAACGTACACTTACTAGGCTAAGAACTTGATCAATTGCACGTTGAGCTGGTTGAGCTCGGTGTAACACATTACAGTTAACAACATTCTCTTTTATCTTCTTCATTTGTTTCAGCAGAAACTTCCTCACCTGCATCGAATGCGATTATAATACACTTGTTTGCTCTGAAGTTGAGATGAAGTTAATCTGGAATGTTCATGTCTTGAAATCAATGGCTACAAACCTTTTTCATGGTAAATTTCCCTCCAATTCTCTCTTTCAATCTTATAATTTCCGATTTTATTCCCATAATTCTTTTCAATTTGATAATCGTCATTTGATTCTTAATTCTGTTAGAGAACATTGCAAATTAGGGTTTTCCAATCTAAAATTTCCCCTTTCCCTCTTCAATCAATTGATCTCTTTGCGTCCTCTTCCTTGTGTTATCGTTTTCAATCAGTTATTCACTGCCATTTCCAAATTGAAATACCTTCATCCTCATTCCACCATTATTTCTCTTACCAGGCAGCTTGAATTACTGGGTATTAGGTCCGATAGGCATTTCGTTTGGTATTCTTGCTAATTGTTACTGTCATTTAGACACATGACAGACAAGGGTGTAGCTCCTGACATCATTACTTACAATGCTTTACTTGATGGTTTTTGTTTGCGTGGTCAGATGAGAGATGCAAAAAAGCTACTAAATACCATGGCCCAAAATGGTTGTGAGCCTGATCTAGTAAGTTTTAATACTATGATCAATGGATATGTCAAACTCAAAAACATTGACAAGGCTCTTACTATGTTAGAATATATGTTTCAAAAAGGGATAACACCGAATGTTGTAACCTATTCCACTCTTATTGATGGCTTGTGTAAAACCAATAAAATTACACTTGCACGGAAGTTTTTCACAGATATGCGAGCTCAAGGAGTTGCTCCTGATGTTGTCATGTATAACTCATTGCTTGATGGCCTGTGCAAAAGTGCACGGCTGGGTGAGGCAGTGGCATTACTTGAAGATATGGAGGATAAAGGTATCAAGCCTACTACTGTCACTTACAATATCCTAATTGACAGCTTGTGTGAGGCTGGGCAACTTGAAGATGCAGCAAAATTCTTCTCTAATCTTGTGTTAAGGGGTCTGCAACCGGACTGTAATGATTAAAGGCTTCTGCAAGAAAGGGCTCATGAATGAAGCTGCTCAATTATTAAGCAAAATGGACGAAGATGGTTGCCCCCCTAGTGATTGTACCTATAATATGATCATCCGAGGATATATTCTCAATAATGACTTGTTAAATGCACTATACTATTGTGACATTATGGTTCGCAAGGGATTTGAAGCTGATGCAAACACTTTTTCGCTGTTTGTTAGCCTTTTGCCTTCTGGTAACTTATGTGATTCATCAAAGGACCGACTTCAGAAACTAATCAATTGAATTGAAGTTGATTCAGCAAAGGACCTTCTGCACGTCTTGCTTGATGAAAAGAACGTCAATTAAGGTTTATACTAAATTCTGATGTACTCATAGTGCTGTTATTAGAATAGTTTTGCCTAAACTATAGTTAATCAAGTGATGGTATTTGTTCTGCTTCACCTTTGATATATTTTAATGGGCTTAACTAGCTATATTTTACACATTGATGTTTGAGTGTTTTTTTAATCAATGGTATTGTAATTAGGAGGGAATATTGGAGAACCTTTATGCTTCATTAGTTAATGAAAACAGAAGACAAATCTTTCTACTAAGTGGGCTTATTGGTCGAGGCTTAGTTCCACTAATTTCATTTGATAGATCTTTCAGTGTTTGTGTATATCAGCTTACTTTTGTTGCTAGATTTTGATAGGTATATTTAATATTATAGGCAGTAGTTGCTAGCTGTAACTTTAACTTTTGTACTTAGATTTGCACAAGATTGTATTTGGGGGAAAAAAAAAGCTCTTCTACCTGTTAAAATAGATTCTGTACTCATAATTTAGGAAGCTACATTTTTTTTTTCTCCCAAACTAAGTTAATTGAAGATCAAACCGTGCTTCAACTTTGCTAGGAGTTTTTATCCTGTAACCCTGATCGGGAGAGTCGATGAAATATAGTTACTAGAGGATCCATACTCTGATTCAAAATACATCATTCAGCAAACTGATAGTACTATTTAGGGATGTTAATGGGGCGGGGCGGGGCGGATGTTGGCCTTCCCATCCCCATCCCCGTGGCGGGTCCAATTTTCATCCCCATCCCCGCCCCACCGGGTACAACTCTAAAACCATCCCCGCCCCACCCCCCACTTGGATATCCATCCCCACCTAATCCCCACCCAAGATCCACCTAATATCCGTATTTCAAATACACAATCTTACATAATTAATACGAATTATAAAGTGAAACATTCTATACACATTTTTGTGTTATAATATAAGTGTCGTACAAAGTATTATAATTAATATTGTATTTCATGTAATTATTTTATAAATAGAATAAAAGTATGTAATTTTGCTTTAAAAGATATATAGATGTGGGTATAAGGTGGGGATGAGGCGGGTACGAAGTGGGGGCGGATGGGGCGGGGCGGGGATAGGGCGGGTACAACTTAAAATCCACCCCCGCCCCATCACCCATGGCGGGTATGGTTTTTATCCCCATCTCCGCCCCACCACCCGCCAAACCGAGACCCATTCCCGCCTCATTGGGGCGGGGATGGGGCGGGTCTCCTACTTGACCCGTCCCACTGACATCCCTAGTACTATTGGTAGGAGATTTACCTTCATTTTAATTAAATAATTTGACAGTTAGGTCTGATGAGTGATTAAGAGCGTTAATCAACCTTCATTGTGAGAAACACAACAGTATTTTTTTTTTTATAAGCTTTAATTTAAAGTTAATTTCTTTATAAAGCACCATTCTGAATTTCTGATACTGCAACTATCTGGCCTCAAGCATTAGTTTATATAAGCAGGTACAACTAACTAGCAACATAACCTGCAGACCTGAATAGTGGATTGTATTTAATTATTCTAGTGGTTTGAGCTATATCTTATAAAAAGTATAGACTGACCTGTATTTGAACCAAGGATGCCTATTTAGTCTCATTTAAGATAACACCCTGAAGCTCATTTGAATGCTGGCGTAGAGGGGCTGAGGACCAGAACCTAATGCACTGTTATCGCCTTATCGGTGTAAAATAATATGTATGTTTTCTATCTACCTGTGATACTGTAAGTCTGAATTAAGGATTCCTTAATTTCTTGCTCTTAAGAGTGACTACAATTCTCCTGGTCATCATGCGGAATTGCTGATTATGATACAGTTACACTTAGTCATGTGACTGGATCATCTCATCTCTGTTAGTCACAGTATTGCTAAGCTAGCTTAAACAGAATAATTATAGGATTGGGTATATTTCAGTTACTCTAATGAAGTCTTCTCGCTTGTGTGCTATGCTTGTAGTTGGATATATTCCATTAATTTTGAATGAATTTTATTGTTCAAACCCTGCTGCCTAGTACATGGTGAGGCACTCTAGGCACTGATTTTTGTTAATGTTGCGCTCCCTCCATCCCTAAGACCCTAATCCATAGGCAAATGTATTTTTATTATGGATTGAACCAAAATATTTCAAGTGGATGAGGGTATCTTTGTCTTTTTACTTTTAAGAGTATACATGTAAGTGGTATTAGTGGTGGGGACGTGTATTTATGTTACGAAGTGGGACAATCTTTAAGGGATATACGAAAATAGAATCTTGGGAAAGCTAATAGGGTCAGAGTGAGTACTAGTAGTAGTATGTTCTAACAGCCTATTACACTATCAGGTAATAGAGTTAGAACGGCCTTGGAAAATGCCAGGGATACATGAAAATTAGGCAGCCCTTATTTGTACCTCTTGAATGTATAGTTCCAAAAACTATTTTTTCTTAAGGTGAAAAGAGGCTCTGTAGGTTCTCAAGTAAGACAATCATGATTCATGAAAAGTATGGAAATGTATGAAGGCAGACATAGGCCTTACATAGAGAAATTAATAAAGATTTCTAACAGACTTTACATAACTGTTGTTTAGATGTGATGGAGAACTCCTTTTTATTCTTTAATAAACACGTTTTAATGCCCGGCAAATGATGGCACTCTTTTATTTAATGCTCCCCTCTAGTCTAAAGTCTAATTAGGTAACTCAAATCTTATAAATATGATGAATCTTAGGAGAGAGTGAAGGAATGATATATAGAAGCTATATGCAGATATAAATATAGTATGCCATTAGGATGAAAGATAAACAACTATTTTATAGCTATTAAAGATGTTTTGGACCACAAAAACACTATTGGTTAGTGGCTATTAATCTATTGATAATGCATAAGAGTCAACAGATTAGGCCAATAATCATACTTAAATTGCTCATTTACTTTTCAGATTACAAAAAAGAGCAGTTATGCTAAAGATATATGAACCTTGTGCAGATTGGCTAGAAAAAGACTGCAGGATTAAAAGAATTTAAAGTTATTGCTCTTGTGACCCTTAAATTTTTAAGGTTATCATAATCTCCCCTTTAATTATTATACTAGTACTCTTATAGTCATTGTATTTTTCCCACCCAAAGTCCCTTTAATTTTGTGCTAATAATAAAATAAAATAATCTTCTTAGACTTTGGAATAATGTGGGTGAATTGCATTAAAGTGGCTATTATAACAGGCTATGATTCTTATATATTGTTTGAGCAGGGAAGTATTAGTTACATGATCTCAGTAGAGGTGAGAGATATGTTTCTTTTGAGAAAAATTTCCTTAGCAATATTCTTCTCTTTTACATGGCTTTTGCTTGGTTTTCCATGCCTAGCATTGGCTTCATTCATGCAGTCACATCGAACCACCATGCTCACTGCTTCCAGTACTACACTGCCTGGATGCCCACGTAAGTGTGGAAAATTGACAATTCCCTACCCTTTTGGCATTGGCAGAGGCTGTGCTTTGGGAGATAACTATGTTATAGTTTGTGACATAAAAAAGAATTCCTCTGTGCCTAGACTTTTCAATAGACAAGTTCTTGACATATCTGAGACCCAGCTGATAACTACAGCTCTTCCTGTTGCTACTGCTTGCAACTCTGCATTAGCAGGCTCAGGTGAAATTGTCACCTTGAATAATCTTAATCTTACAGCCAAACCCTATGCTGTGTCATCCACTTCCAACAAGTTTGTGGTCACTGGTTGCCATCACTATGGATTTGCTGAGGCGCAAACCATTGCTGGCAGGGAAGTCTTTAGCTGTGTTGCTTTGTGCAATCGAAAAGCAGATTTGCTTGATCAACTTTGCTCCGGCACTGGATGCTGTGAAGCTCCCATTCCAAAGGGATTACAGTTCTGGAATATTACCCTTAAAAAAGTTGATTATGTGACAAGGTTTTCATCAGGGAATTGCAGTTATGCCTTCATACTCAAAAAATCAAGCTTCAACATTCGTGGGTCCCCAGATGCTGCAAGTCTTAACTCTGTGCCTATAGTGCTTGACTGGTTTATTCCCAATAAATTGTGCAAGGATGCTCAAAAGGATTCAGCAACTTGTGCTTGCCAACAGAATACAACTTGCATTGACCTTGATAAGGTTCTGAGAGTAGTAGGGTATCACTGTGAATGTCTTCAAGGGTATCAGGGTAATCCTTATCTTAGCACAGGTTGTAAAGGTTAGTATATTGTTTCTAATTCCTTCGTATTACATGGATTTTTTTTTGGACTGTAAATAAATTTATATTCTGAGACACCCCTATATTAACCATTTTTTAACTCTTGTCTCAGACATTGATGAGTGTGCAGGGCCAAATACTCCGTGTTCTGGTACTTGTGTCAACACTCCAGGAAGCTATGAATGTCACTGCCCAACTGGATATTATGGTGATGGAAGGAAAGATGGAACTGGTTGTCGTTCTAATGGTTTGAAATTGTTCATCGGTCTAGGTAATTAGAATTTGTTTATTTCTTGTTGTAATTATACTTGGATCTGTTATTGAATACTATAAAGCTGAGGCTGCTGTTCATGTTAGTATTCAGCCACTAAGCCTAGAATTAGCTGCTTAATTATGGTGCTCAAAAATTATTTAGGAATGGAATATGAAAACGCCTTATTTTATTTTGTTAAGAAATTTTTGCATTTGAAGGTTAAAATTCAGTGTTCTGTAAGCCTCATCCTTGCAAAATATAACTGTTATCTGCATTTTGCAGGACTTGGCTTGGGTTTGGGATCTATACTTTTCTTTCTTAGTGGGTTTTGGCTATTCATCATAGCTAGCAGAAGAAGGGAGAGAATTCAAAGGGCTACATACTTTAAGCAAAATGGTGGTTTGTTATTGCAACAACAAATGTCATCTGAGGATGGTTTGATAGAAAAAACAAGAATCTTCACTGCTGATGAGCTGAAAAGGGCTACTGATGATTTCAATGAAGACAGAGTGCTGGGTCAGGGAGGTCAAGGTACAGTTTATAAAGGTATGTTAACTGATGGAAACATTGTCGCAATAAAGAAATCCATAGTAGAAGGGCAAGGCCAGTTGGGTCCATTCATTAACGAGGTGGTTATTCTATCCCAAATCAACCATAGAAATATAGTCAAGTTATTAGGATGTTGTTTGGAAACAGAAGTTCCTCTGCTTGTCTATGAGTTTGTCCCGAATGGGACTCTCTCCAAGTGTATCCATGATCCGAGTGAAGATTTCCCAGTTGCATGGGATATGCGCTTGCATATTGCTATAGATGTAGCGGGAGCTCTTTCTTACTTGCACTCCGCATCCTCAAAGCCCATTTTTCACAGAGATATCAAAAGTTCTAATATACTTCTTGATTCAAAATATAGAGCAAAGTTATCAGATTTTGGAACATCAAGATCTATTGCTATTGATCAAACTCATTTAACCACTTGTGTTCTAGGCACATTTGGTTATCTTGATCCTGAATACTTTCGATCACATCAATTCACTGAAAAGAGTGACGTTTACAGCTTTGGAGTAGTTCTTGTGGAGCTTTTGACAGGGCTAAAGGCAGTTCGTCCTGCTGACACTCCTGAGGGTCAAAGTCTGGTGTTGTGGTTTCTATCAGCTATGGAAAGTTTAGACTTGTGTGATATATTGGCACCTCAAGTTGTGAAAGAGGGTAGAAAAGAAAGCATCCTAGCCACTGCCAATCTTGCTAAGCAGTGTTTGAATATGGATGGGAAACAAAGGCCAACAATGAGAGAAGTTGCGTTGCAGTTGGAGGTCATCCGTCAACTGGAAGATGTGCCTGCTACATATACAAATGATCTGCCTCAGACCAATGAACATAAATCCATAGAAATCGAAGTGAGTGCAAGTGATAGTTTAATGCCTCCATCTGCATCTTACACAGAAGATCTCTCTTTAGGCTCTTTAAGATCCATCTCTTCTTATTTTCCACAAGCTTTGTTCAAAAAATATGGTAATAACGACACATAGTTTGTTATGAACTAACCCTGATATTGTAACTTGTAATGCAAAAACTGTTGCACTTTTGTCTCCTGCAGTTCCACTTGTTAATTGTAATGGGAAACCTACATTCAGGCAGTGCTATTCCGCATCTAGAGGGGTTAAAGCCGTGGTTGCCTAGGTTTGGTTTGGGCTTGTATTAGGTGTTACAGAGTTCTAAGTAATTTTCTGTATTGTCTGACTTATTAGGCAATGCCATGGTTATCGTCTCTCTTTTTCTGCAAAGATAAGCTAGAGTTTGATTGGTAATCAATTTGAATTTCAGGTTTTAATCTTGAGAGAAGACATAATTGTAAACTATATATACCTCAAAAATTATACTTCATTTATATTCCAAATGGCGGCTTTTAAAAAAATATTCATTTATCTTCAAAAGGTGATATCTCTTCTGCTTAAGTTAACTGGCTACCAAAGCTGCATTTATTGATTCAAGGAAATCCCTTGTGTAAATTATGTCATTAATTCTGGCTTTTTGTTTAGTAAGTTATTTTCAAATTAACAATTTGTTAGTTTGTGCTCATCTGTAATGTTATACTTTGCTTATTTTCACTTTATCGTTTGTTATGGACTAAGCTAAATCTTTTCTATTCTTTTGTCAGTCAAAATTCTCTCTGTTCTTACTGCTTGTTTTTGCAAATGCTTATTCTGGCCTGCTTAACTTATAAGGCCAGCTCTGGAAAATACATTTGCCTGTTTAATAAAGGCCGGTATTTTTACATCAGGCATATGCTAAAGTTTGTTGCTCTCTTTCACTCCAAAGTATTTCTAGAGGAGCTTAACTTAATACAGGTACTAATCGATGCCTCTTACACATCAACCACGAAGGGAAGAAAAAGAAAAGATAAATAACATGAGCAGTAGACTGTTGTGAATATATGATCACCATGATTAATAGTCATCTCCACCGTGCAATTTTTTTAATGGTCATTATGAGGGGCTGCCTTCTGGTTAATAGTTCCAACATCAGAGCTTGAGGAGACAAACGAAGTTGACAGCCATGATAAGGTTAAACTTCCCTATGTTTCTTGAAGAAGCCCCTCCATATGACTGTCCCTAACACAAACAGAAAGTTATTATATTCAGTAATTTATTGCTATTGGTTACAATATCTGAGATTCTGAACCAACATTCAATGACTTCAATTTGGGAACATATGTAAAACATTATTCAACTGTAAGAATGTGATTTAGACTCCAATAAGGGCACATTGCCAACATTAGATATAGGGAGATTGGTGCCATTAGCTGTTGACACATGAATCAGGTCTAGAGTAGGGAGATTTAGAAGAGAAAGTACCTGAGTCTGAATGCAATTTGATGATGTTTCTAGTTCCTGCACAAAGATTGTTTAGTTAGATTGTGTTTGTGCTTGCCCAGATTCACCCCCTTGTTGCTGATCAAGTTTTCCAGCACCATGTGCATGTTTACGATTGCCTTGGACTCGATTATTTCCACGCCCACCATAGGTATCTACAGAAATTTTTTACCACATTAATTCGACGATCTACACTCTCTAACTAATACATACTGCATACATGGAAATTATCTGTCAGTGAACTGAATGACATCCACTCTACCTCTTATCTGCCGAAGTTGCACAACAACTTCAATCATGGTTGGTCTCTCAGTCCCTTTCTTTGCCACACATTTCACTGCAATTTGCACAGCCTGTTTAATCTCATCCCTACTTGCTTGATTCAGTAGCTCCCTGTCGATCATGTTCATAACGCAATTATTTTGGAAAGCTGAAACAAAAACATCAACCAAGTCTCTCCCGCCTCTAAGCATCCTAATGGGATTACTTCTGGTTAGCAACTCCAACAATAAAACACCAAAACTGTACACATCACACTTATCTGTCACCACCTGAGTCTCAATGTACTCAGGATCGATAAATCCTGGACTTCCTTCAACAGACCATCTTTCAGATGTATCCCCTGGATTAATAGACACTGCATAACCAAAGTTTCCTAACTTAGCCTGGAATGAAGAATCAAGAAGTACACTTGCTGAGCTAACTCCCCTATGCACCACTGGCTTTCGCAAGGCATTATGCATATAAGATAGTGCATATGCTGTATCAGTTGCAACTCTCAAACGGTCAGCCCACTTTAAGCACTTGATAGATGCTGTATCACCATGTAAATGTTGAGAAAGGATCCCATTTGGCAACATTTCATACACTAGTATTGGTATATAAGTATCGAGGCAACAACCATAGAGTTTAACCATATTTTCATGATTCATAACCATAGCTATTGATGCTTCATTCAAGTTGCGATCAACCAATTTAGGATTTCTCTCTAGCTGCAATGGAACTCCAACAACTACAATACGATCTTCAATGGTTGCTTTGTAGACGTTTCTTTGAGCACTACTACCAACAAGAAGATTAGGGTCAAGATTGTTTGTAGCCTTCTCAATATCCTTGTGTGATAAAATTTTCAGCTGTCCTGGACCTACATTACGACCTTGGCTAAGAGCAATTTGCTTTTCTAACAAAATTCCTCCATTCTGATTGAAATACAACTCCTTCGAATCTAAATTTAATCTTCTCTTGTTCCCAATCTTCTCATTGATTTTCACTTGAACTTTATCCATATAATAGAGACTGTTTTCGGGCAAATTATTTTGCTTAGGCTAGCACAAATTATTGCCTAAGAAGTAAAAAGATGTGTTAGCATAATAATGGCCATTATTTCCTTAAGCCATCTAGGAGATCTCCTGCTCTCTTAGTAGCAAACTATTACACAGTACTCCATATATTCCCTCAGAATGTAATTTAGGGACGAAGGGAGTATTTTACAATGAGATATATTTGTGACACCCAAACAATGGTACGAGAATCAAGTGGGAGCTCAATTGTAGAGCTCTCACGCACCTTCCAACCATGAAGTTGAGGATTCATCACCCTTAACTATTAATACCACCAAATTATTTGTTACTTCTTATGATGTTAGTAATTTACTAATTTGTTTTTACTTAATTGAGTTCAGCACAAATTTCTACTCCTTATAATATTAAAATGGAATTTGTTTTTCACCAAATTATCCATGAGTAAATGTTCTATAATAAAAATAAGTAAAAGGTTCAATCTTATTATCTTAGGACAGAAAATTAGTAAACTGCAAAAAAAAAAAAAAAAAAAAAAAAAAATCTTAAAATCCAACTGTATGAGTACAAAAAATGATCAAGCAAGAAAATAGGTGCCATACCAGTAAAATTGTACGGAGTATAATTGTACGAAGCTCAGAAACGTTACCCGTCCCCGTTTCGAAACGTTCCAAAAAAAGCTCAGAAACGATTCGAAACCTTAGCCGCAGATTGAAGTGATAATTAAGACACCGGAGATCTCTCGGTGAGTCGATTAATTAATTAAAGCACTAATAATAAAATGATTAATGATTAATAGTAAAATTGTTTTGAAGAAAGCCAAAGAAATTAATTTGAGAATATGTGAGATCCTCACTCAACTCATTAGCTGATAATAGCGGGTATTAATAGTTGGTGGAGATGATAAAACAAATAGTCAATCAAAATAATGAGGCCTAGGAGAACCGGTCAAATGTGTAGTCTAATAATTTAATACACAACCTTCTAAATAAGATGTGTGTATAATTGTACGGAGAATCACTATAATTACTTTTAATCAACCACTTCACTTTTTAAAATTGTGGCGGATCTAGGATTTTAAGCTTGGTAGGACATCACTACACTAATGACCCACCTATATCTACATTATAATATAGATTGAAAGTGGCAGGTTGACTAATCTTGTAAAAACAAGTTTCATAAGAACATTTGATCATAAAAACATTAGTTTAATGTACACATTTGATCATAATTATCTTTACATAAGTACTTCTATCATTTAGCTGAATGTTAAATTTGGGGGGAAACAAACTAAAGGATTTATCTTTTTATTGTGTAGGGCAGCACATGAGTTAAGACTTAAGAGTCAGTGAGAGGAAAGAATCAAGAAGAGGCAATGAAATAGAGAGTATTGCCAGTTCCTAACATTCAGAACTCTGATATTTGCATAATAACACCAGCAATAGTTCAACTGATGACATTGCTAGTAGCTGTCAGTTAGATTGATGACACCAGAAAAGCTGTATAGCCAAGTAGCCAACCTCACTATTTCAATACAAAGTCAAGAGCTAACATTCGGTTGGTTTATTTGTTCGATTTGCACGGAACGATCATAAGGTCTGGTGATTGGAGATAGATTTGCTGTGTTCTACTGATTACACAAACTTGGCCAGCCTACAGAAACAAATCAATTCAATTCCCATCTTTTTTTTTTTTTCAATTGGTAGACGGGAATTAATGAATTATTGACTCATTTCTCTTGTTTTACACTGTAAAATTGATTGAAGATATGGCCAAAATACAAGGGAAATTGGAAGCAAAGGCATTAAGAAATATACCATAAGGTCCAGAGCCTTTCAGTATTCTAAGAAAAAAAAAAAAAAAAAATCAACATAAATTGGAGCCTGTTTTTTTTCCACACTATATACTTCGTATATAAATATATATCCTGAAAGTAAAGACAGTTGTACTAGGAGACTAAAAAATTGAAAGATTATAAAGATTAAAGAGTACTTATCCTAAACCAAAGGACCAAAACTACTGTTATTCGGAAGAAACTACAGTGCTGCAACTATATTGGATACATTACAAACTATTTCCAACTAATCAACTACCTGCTGTCTTCTGCTGTACACCTTGCTCGTCTGCATAAATTTCTAAGCTTGAACAGTCGAATCTGACATGTCATACACAATTTCTGTTCCACTTCATGTCTCGTCCTTGTATGCTCCAAAGCTCACCAACAACATCAATCATTGTCGGTCTCTCAGCTCCTTTCTTTGCCACGCATGCCAATGCAAGCTCTGCAACCTGTTGAATCTCATCCCTGCTTGCTTGCTGCACGACCTCATTGTCGATCATTTCCATCATGCAATTCTTCCTCACAGCTGAAACAAAAAGGTCAACCAAGTCTGTCCCATCTCTGGCCATCAAAAGGGGCTGCCTTCTGGTTAATAGTTCCAGCATAACAACCCCAACGCTATACACATCACACTTGTCTGTCACCTCTTGGGTTTCCATGTGTTCGGGATCAATGTATCCTGGAGTGCCTTTAACTGGCCATCTTTGGGGAGGTTTCCCTGGTGTAATGGACACTGAATAGCCAAAGTTTGATAATGTCCCATGGAATGAATTATCAAGTAGTATACTTTTTGAATTAACATCCCTATGCACCACTGGCTTTGACAAGGCATTATGCATATAGGATAGTGCATAGGCTGTATCAATTGCGATCCTCAAACAATCAGCCCACTTAATACGCTTGCTACACGCAATATCACCATGTAAACACTCAAAAAGGCTTCCATATGATACAAATTCATACACTATTATTGGTACAACTGTCTCAAGGCAACAGCCATAGAGTTTAACCATATTGTCATGATTCATCACCATCGCTGTTGACGCTGCAGTCAAGGAGAGATCAACCAGTTCAGACTTTGGTTCTAGCTCAAGCGCGGTTTCAATGGCAACAAGACGTCCTTCAATTCTTGCTTTATAGATGGTGCTATGCGCACTAAAGCCAAGAATTAAATCAGGGTCAAAGCTATCTGTAGCCTTTTCGATTTCCTGGCTTGAGAAAATCTTCAGCTGCCAAGCACCCTTATGTAGGCCTTGGCTCAGTGCAATCTGTTTTTTCCAGCAGAATTCCACCATTTTTGATAAAATATTCCTCCCTAAATTCAAACTTCGGCCTTCTCTTGTTCTTATACTTGGTTTGAGTTTGACCCATCTATATCTTGATGAATGCTTCCTTGTTTTAGCCCAAAATTTCAATCAGCTTATGAAATCATATTGCCTGTAAAGTATAAAATTTGATTAGCATATTGTAAATTAACATAACAAAACACAGATGATAAAAATTTGACTCTTGAGTAGAAAATTTATGATTATAACTCAATCCGATTATTGACGACAGACGAAATAGTGATCCACCTTTGAACACATCTTTGCTTTTGGGAATGAAAAAATAACCGAAGAATGGATGACAGAAAACTCCTTTTGGGGATAAAATAATCAGTAATAGTATTGAGATCTATCGTTGACTTTATCTCCTCTCTTTGGCATTTTATCAAACAGGTTCTAGGCAGGATGCAGGACGGCCTACTATTCCATCTGATCCTTTCATAATTTTTGGTTGCTGCAGGCCTGCAGCTCATTTTATTTATAATAAAAACAAAATTGTATTTAGAAGTTCTTTTTCTAAAATATTACTTCATACACTAAATGATTACATGAGATTCTCACATTCAACACATTTTATCAAAGCCACTAGTTCAGAGTGATGTGCAGCCATGGGCCATAATGTCATTTTAGATGATACATAAATTGCAATAATTTTACTTGTGAGTTTATTAATCTCACATTCTCACTCATCGAAACTCGAGGTCACAGATAACTGTGATGTTCATAGTTTTTGGGTTGTTAAGTTGGGCCACTCGAGGAGGCCACCCCTTGTGAAACCAGAAAGGCCACAAACCTTAGCCTTTCTAAATAAACTAAAAAGTTCAGGAAAGGGAGAAAGACAGCAAGAGCAGTATTACCACTTAATGACATTAACACAAGGTTTCACAAGGTATATAATCTCAATCTCTGAGTAAAATCTGGCAGAAATTGTACAGACATATGTATATATACGAAGTACTAGATCACTAGACAAAAGCTCATTTCTGTCTCATTAAACACAACTCCAATGTTCATCCCCGATTCTAACATTAAAGAACACAAAGTATATGCTCTGCATGTTTGCTCCATTAGATTGGCAAGCTGTTGCCTTCTGCTGAGTACCTGAATTTTTATACCTTTCTGCATCATTCTTTACAAAGCCTGCATCTTGAATATTTACTAGTCAAGAAGAAAAAACATACACCCCTTAGCAAATGCCCAATACATGTGGTCACTGTGGACATTAATGCTAGAGCTGATCATAATGAGCCCAGCCCGACCCGACCTGATTTTGGGCAGATTTTTCCGGCCCGAAATCGGGTAGGGCCCAACCCAATTTTTTTAAAAGTTTGGACGGGTTTGGGAAATGGATTTTATGCATTTTTGGTTGTTTTTTTGGCCCGGCCCAAAGTTGGCACGAAAAGCCCGCATGGCCCGACTAGTTTGGGCACACGTTTTTCGGCACAAAGCTCGGCCCAACCCGTCCCGACCCGAAAAATGGGCAATTTTTTTTTTTTTGCATTCGGTCCGGCCCGGCCATTGATCACCTCTAATGAATACCTATGACCACCGTGATGCTTACTATTTCTAAATTCTTGATAACTGATTGTGCTTGATGTGTTCAATCGGAAGGACCAAAAAAAAAAAAAAAAATAGAACTAGTTCTTCATTCTATAAACTGAAAATGATTGAAGATGTGACCAAAGAGCACATAAATGTGAATGGGAAGCATAGTCATTAAGAAACATACCAGCCCCTTTTTGGTATTTGAAAAAGAACGATGTAAATAGTCCTTTTTTTTTGTTATTAGTAATCTTCAGATACTACTGCAAACATTAATCATGGGGGGTGGGGGGGGGGGGAATCAAGTTTACCTAAAACCTGAAAGCAGACAGTATTCCTAGCAGACTAAAAAGTTAAAAGATTGTAAATAGTATTTCTAATCCAATAAACGACCAAAACCACCATTTTTCCATAGCAAACTATATTTTTTTGCACCAATACTAGATAGTAGAAACATATGTAAGAACAGCATTCTAGTAATGTCAAAATTTACCAGAAATGTCTTCTGCTGTGTGCCTTGCTCGTCTGCATCTTTATTTCTGAGAACAGTTGAACCAATCAACCAACACAATTTCTGTTTCATTTCATGTCTTGTCCTTGTATGCTCCAAAGCTCACCAACAACATCAATCATTGTCGGTCTCTCAGCTCCTTTCTTTGCCACACATGTCAAAGCAAGCTCTGCAACCTGTTGAATCTCATTCCAGCTAGCTTGCTGCAAGACCTCATTATCGATCATCTCCATCATGCAGTTCTTCTCCACATTTGAAATGAACACATCCACCAAGTCTGTGCCACCTTTGGCCATCAGAAGGGGCTGCTTTCTGGTTAATAGCTCTAACATGAAAACCCCAAAGCTGTACACATCACACTTATCTGTTACCTCTTGAGTTTCTATGTATTCAGGATCAATATATCCTGGAGTTCCTTCAACAGGCCATTTTTGGGGAGTCTCCCCTGGAGTAATGGACACTGAATAGCCAAAGTTTGCTAATTTGCCACGGAATGAAGAATCAAGCAGTATACTTAATGACTTGACATCCCTATGCACCACCGGCTTTAATAGGGCATTATGCAGATAGGATAGGGCATAGGCCGTGTCACTAGCAACCCTCAAACAATCAACCCACTTTATACGCTTGCTAGGTGCAACATCACCATATAAAGATTGAAAGAGGCCTCCATTTGGTAAGAACTCGTACACTAGTACTGGTATATATGTCTCGAGGCAACAACCATAGAGTTTTACCATATTGTCATGGTCCATTATCATAGATGTTGAGGCTTCAGTTAGATAAAGATCAATCATTTCGGGATTTGGCTGACTTATACCTAAATGTGGCGGGGCTTTGACAGCTACAATACGATCTTCAAGTGTTGCCTTATATACGGTGCTATAAGAGCTTCTGCCAACAATAAGATCAGGGTTATAGCTATCTGTAGCCTTTTCGATTTCCCGGCTAGAGAAAATCTTCAGCTGCCCAGCTCCCTTATGTTGGCCTTGGCTCAGGGCAATTTGTTTCTCAAGCAAAATTCCTCCATTTTTAACAAAATATTCCTCCTTGGATTCAAACTTAGGCCCTTTCTTGTTCTTGTACTTTGTTTGAGTTTGACCCATCTATACCTTGATGAATATGCTTCCTTATTTCGGCCCGATTTTTTACTCAGCTCATGAAATCATATTGCCTGTGAACTGTAAACCCACAAAACACAGATGATTAATTGAGTTACCTTTTTAAGGTTAAGGAATTACATACCATTACAGATGGAATATGAACCCCTTTAACTAATCTCTTCTCTTGGACATTTTAACAAACAGGTGGTAGGCATATAAAAACTAATAGAGATACAGTTTGTATTCTCCACTATTACCAATAATAAAAAATCTTCCAATGAACAAAACATTGAACAATTATATTAGTTCTTGATCTTACTTATTCTTGTTTCTCTTTGTTGGAATTTGTTTGAAGATAGCTTCCTGCGCTTGTGCAAATCAATAGAAAGACAATTGTTCTGGGTCAGGGTTACTCCGTCCTTAATTGTCACGTTGATATATATTCAATAATATTTTAAACTATTATCGTGACAACTAAATTCAGATGAAGTAATGATAGCTTCAGGATTACTTACCTTTGAGGGCTCTGACTTTCATCTATTTCTGTTGGGCATTTTAACAAACACTTTCTAAGCAACGAATTTATGATTTAACTCAGAAATTATTGAGATATCTAAGAGACTCAGGATTTAGAATTTGGACAACCAAAGAATACCAATGACATTAGGGGGATGCTTTGAAAAATTCTATTGACTGTCATGTCATGTTGAAGATGTTGAAATTTGAATGCCCTATATAATTCAATGACTACTCACCAACATATTGATTAATGAGGTAATAGAGTTTGTACTTGTATTATAATAATGCATTATTGAAAAAAAAAAAAAAAAAAAAATTTGTTTATTAGTTATTACATACAACTATACAAGAATCATGAAAGAAATTGTCTAAGCTATTACATGACTTAAATGGAAATTAGGAGCCGTTTGGTTGGGGTTAATAATCAAAGGGAAAGGGAATGAACCTGCTTCATTCCCTTTGTTGAACCTGCTTCATTCCCTTTGTTGATGTTTGTTTGTCACATTTAATCATTCCCTTTACCCAATTTTATTTTTGACTTCACCCAAAATCCCTCCACATTGATTCCCCACCCCCCAGACTTTGCCATTCTCTTTTCCTAGCCACCATTACACCACCATGCCAACACCACCACCCTTCTCCCCTACCCCCACCGCACATCGAGCCCTACCCCGGTCAACGCCGCACCGCCCCTGTTCGCACCACCCCTGTTTGCACCACCAGCTACACACCGTCCCTGTTCGCCCCATCAGCTACGTCGCACCGCCCCTGTTCGCACCACCAGCTACGTTGCACCGCCCCTGTTCGCACCACCAGCTACGTCGCATCTCCCTCGTCGCACCACTACCTACGTCGCACCTCCCTCATCGTACCTCTCTCGTTCTCATCGCCCCTGTTCGCAGTCTTCGCACCGCCCCAGTTCACACCGCCTCTAACCCTCGTCGCACCTCCCTCAACGCACCTCCCTGTTCACCGCCGATAATTAGGGTTTTTGTGGGGTTTCAGATGATGAATAATTAGGGTTTTGATGAGTGGGTGGAGGTTTTTCGGGGAGGAGAGGGGTGGTGGAGGTGCGACGGGCTCCGGGGGATGCCGACAATGTGGTGGCTGGGCGGTGGGGTAGCTGAAGAAGTGGGAAAGTGAAGGAAAAGGGGGTTTTGTGGTGGTGTTGGTGGTGGTGCTATGGTGGTGGTGATTCCTTTGGTTTTTGTAAAACAAACAACATGTTATATGGAATGGGTTTCATTCCATTCTCTTTGAATCCCTTTGTTCATTCCATTCCATTTATGCTGTGCGAACCAAACGGCTCCTTAATACGAAGAGGAAAGAGATAGAGAGAATCATTGTCCAAATAAACTAGCGTGTAACTTATCAAAAAAAAAAACAAAAACAAAAAAATGTGTGCAGCAGTATATATTATATCAAAATAAAACAAACATAAATCATCAATTAGTCAAAGGAGACTTTAGAGTCCCATCCGTTTCGTTTACTCAATGCTGATCTTGCATCAGCCAAAGCTCTCTAACTACTTCAACCATTGTCGGTCTTCGTACACCTTCCTTTGCCACACATTTCAAAGCAAGTTGTGCAACCCTTTGAATATCATCCCTACTCGCTTGTAGCAAGACCTCACTGTCTATGATCTCCATCATAAGATTTTTTTCCACCATAGAAATAAACATACTGACCAAGTCTATCCCATTTTCGGCCATAACACAGGGTGGCCTTCTGGTTAGCAGCTCCAACAATAAAACCCCAAAACTATATACATCACATTTATCTGTCACCTCCCGAGTTTCTACATATTCGGGATCAAGATATCCCGGTGTTCCTTTGACAGGCCATCCCTTGGTATTTTCCCCTGGAGTAATGGACACTGAGTAGCCAAAGTTTGCTAATATAGCACGGAATGAATCATCAAAAAATACACTCAGTGATTTCACATTTCTGTGCACCACTGGCTTTGGCAAGGCAGTGTGCATATAAGATAAGGCATAGGCTGTACCAGTTGCAACCCTCAAACGATCAATCCATGTTATACCACGTTGGTTAGATGCTACATTACTATGAAAATGATCAAAGAGATTTGCACAAGGTGGGAATTCATAAACTACTATTGGTATAAAAGTCTCAAGGCAACAACCATACAGTTTTATTATATTGGCATGATTCATCACCATCACTGTTGAGGCTGCAGTCAAAGAATGATCCATCAGTTCAGGCTTTGGTTCTGGCTCAGACGGGGCTTTGATTGCTACATCACGGTCATCGATGGTTGCTCTATAGAAGATATAATGACCATCAGTGGCAGAAAAATGATCAGGGTTATGGTTGTTTGTAGCCTTCTCAATATCCTTGCTTGAGAAAATCTTTAGTTGCCCATCTCCCTTATGGTGGCCTCGGCTCAAAGCAACTTGTTTTTCCAACAAAATACCGCCATTTTTAATGAAATACTCCTCCTTTGAATCAAACTTTGGCTTTCTCTTGTTCTTGATCTTGCCTTTTGTAAGAGTTTGCCCCATCTGATGTAAGGGACCTGGATACAATGAAACTTTTGACATTGTTTAGCATGACAGACAAATACATCACGTTTTATACAGAATAATATTATTTCATAACTTAAAACATGATAACCAATTATGTTTCTAATATAATGAAACTTACCTTTGACACACAAAATCCCAAGAAAAGAGGATCATCCAAGCAGGAGAAACCCAACAAGATGAACTGACGATTTGGCTGCTGCTCTTTTCATGAAGGGTCTAATTTAAAACTGCTCTTTTAACGCAAGTCACACTGGTCTAATCTACTAAAGGATACAGGCTGAATATCTCCAAAGACAGACCACAATTTTGTTAAGGCATGTATTATTTGAGGGACAATTAACTACCATAAATATTGTCTGAAGAGAAAGATTGGCTTACAATTTGAACCAAAGTCAAGCAATTAGTTTTTTACACATTTTTGACATTTCCACACCGAAGAAAGAGAGACAACTGCACGTAATCAGAAATGCTAGATGAATAGACAGCTTGACTGAGCTTATTGAATGACACAAGTCGATCAAGTCGGTCAACAGTCAACCTTCTCCTAATGGAACCTTTTTTTTTTTTTTTTTTTTGATAGGAAATATTTGGTGGGAAATTTAACACAGTGAAGAAGAAAGTAGCAAAGTCACAATTGTTATTATCAGTGGCAGACATACATAACAGTAATGTGTTAACCAACACCCTTAAATAACTAAATATATATACCATATACCAAAGTATTAATCCATGAAGATTGTCTAAGAACTTTCTGGTGCAGTAGTCTTCGAATCATACAAGTATATTGCCAAAGGAGGAAGAAAGGTTTAACATGATTGCATAAGAACAAAAAGATATTTATATATTTGACCCAAGGTCTAAAAATATATGCTTTCTTAAAATGAGGAATTAGAATTGGTTTTTCATTGTATAAACTGAAAGTGATTGAAGATGTGACCAAAGAGCACATAAAAGGTGAATTGGAAGCATAGGCATTAAGAAACATACCAGCCCCTTTAATTGTGACAAATATTTTTCCATAGAAAACTACAGTTTTTTTGCACCTACAGTTTATATATAAATAAAGACACATGCATAAAAAGAACATTATAAAGCTCAATTTTGACTGTGTACTACTAAATCACCTGTTGTCTTCTGCTGTACGCCTTGCTCTTCTGCATCTTTATTACTAAACTTGAATCAGGCATGTCATACACAATTTCTGTTGCACCTCATGTCTCGTCCTTGTATGCTCCAAAGCTCAGAAACAACGTCAATCATTGTTGGTCTCTCAGCTCCTTTCTTTGCCACACATGCCAATGCAAGCCCTGCAACCTGTTGAATCTCATCCCTGCTTGCTTGCTGCAAGACTTCATTATCGATCATCTCCATCATGCAATTCTGCTCCACATTTGAAACGAACACATCCACCAAGTCTGTACCACGTTTGGCCATCGGAAGAGGCTGCCTTCTGGTTAATAGCTCCAACATAAAAACCCCAAAGCTATACACATCACATTTATCTGTCACCTCTTGAGTTTCTATGTATTCAGGATCAATATACCCTGGAGTACCTTCAACAGGCCATTTTCGGGGAGTCTCCCCTGGAGTAATAGACACTGAATAGCAAAAGTTATCTAATTTTCCACTGAATGAAGAATCAAGTAGTATACTTGATGACTTGACATCCCTATGCACCACTGGCTTTAATAAGGCATTATGCATAAAGGATAGTGCATAAGCTGTATCAGTTGCGACCCTCAAACGATCTGCCCACTTTATACACTTGCTAGGTTCAACATAATGCAAACATTGAAAGAGGTCTTCATTTGATAAGTACTCATACACTAGTACTGGTATATATGTCTCAAGGCAACAACCATAGAGTTTAACCATATTGTCATGGTTCATTACCATTGATGTTGAGGCTTCAGTCAAAAAAAGATCAATCAATTTGGGAGTTTGGTGACTTGTAAGTAAATCTGGCGCTGACAGCTACAATACGATCTTCAAGTGTTGCTTTATATACGGTGCTATAAGGATTCCTGTTAACAATAAGATCAGGGTTGTAGCTATCTGTCGCCTTTTCGATTTCCCGGCTAGAGAAAATCTTCAGCTGCCCAGCTCCCTTAAGTTGGCCTTGGTTCAGAGCAATTTGTTTCTCCAGCAAAATTCCTCCATTTTTAATAAAATATTCCTCCTTGGATTCTAAATTTGGCCATATGTTGTTATTGTACTTTGTTTGAGTTTGACCCATCTATACCTTAATTAATTAACCCTTCCTTATTTCAGCCCGATTTTTTTTGCTCAGCTTGTGAAATCATATTGCTTGCCTGTGAACTGTAAACCCACAAAACACAGATGATTAATTGAGTTACCTTTGAAAGGTTTAAGAATTACACACTATTACTGAGTGATGACAATCATGACATATGAAGCCCTTTAACTAATCTATCATTTTGGACATTATAACAAACAGGTGGTACGCCTATAAAAACTAATGAGATACAGTTGGAATTTTCCACCGTTAACAATGAAAATAAGTCCTCCTTAGGATAAAGCATTCAACAATCAATTTTATTAGTTCTTGATCTTATTCTTGTTTCTCTTAGTTGCAATTTGTTAGGGTATAGCTTCATGTGCTTATGTAAATCAATAGAAAGACTTATGATTTTCTAGGTCAGGGTTACTTTGTCCCTTCCGTAATTAGTTGTCACGTTGATATATACTCGTAATATTTTAAAACTATTATCGTGACAGCTAAATCCGAATGAACTAGTGACAGCTTAAAGATTAAAGCTTTAGCAAAATAAATAACTAATGAGTACTCAGTATGTCAGTATGTATTGATAAAACATACCTCTGAGAGCTTTGACTTTCATCTAGACCAACGAATTTATGAACTCAGAATTTAGGAAAAAAGAACACTGTAAAGGGCAATAAACAAATGGGAATGTAGGCCAAAAATTTACGTGATGTTGTAACGTGAAGAATCACTGCCTTAGAATAAGGAGATTTTGGAACTCAAATTAGCTCAAATCAGCAATATAAGATGATCAATTTTACTCTTTACGAAGAAAAGGGAAAAACGCTTATTTATAGGGCAAAATCAACAGAATAGTTGAGAAGAAAGTGGGAGAAAATCTGTCCAAATTGAGTTGGAGACCATTCAAAATTTCAAATAGTAGTAAAATGTTGTGACATTCAAATAAACATTAAAATCATGGTAGGACTAGCAACAGTAAACATTCTCATACAGCTGAAGAATTCTATTGAAAGTCATGTTGAAGATGTTGAAATTTAAATTCCTAATAAATTAATTTACTACTCCCTCCATCCTAAAATTAATTGTCCGTTTTTATTGCTACAATACGATCATCGATGGTTGCTCTATAAAGGATATAGTTATTACCATCAGTGCCAGATAAATAATCAGGGTTATAGTTGTTTGTAGCCATTTCAATATCCTTGCTCGAGAAAAATCTTCAGTTGCCTAGCTCCCTCATGGTGGCCTTGGCTCAATGCTTTCCCAACAAAATACCGCGCCAATTATTATGAAATACTCCTCCTTTGAATCCAACTTTGGCTTTCTCTTGTTCTCGATTTTGCCTTTTGTTAGAGTTTGCCCCATCTGATGTAAGGGATCTGGATACCATGAAACTTTTGACATTATTTAGCATGACAAATACTTCACATTTGATACTAATATTTCAGAATATGATTATCTACCATGTTTTATAACGAAACTTATTTTTGACACACAATCCCAAGGAAAGAAGATCACCCAAGCAAGATGAATTCACAATTAGGCTGCTGCTCTTTTCATGTAGAGTCTAAATTAACACTGCTCTTTTCATGCAAATCACACTAATCTAATTTAATAGTTGATTCATGGCTAAATATCCCCAAACACAGACCAAAATTTTGTTAAGGTATGTATTATTGAGCAACAGTTCACTACCATTAATTTTGTCTGAGAAAAAAGATTAGCTTAAAATGATTACATATGAAAACAACCATTAAGATTTGAACTAAAATCAACCAACTAGTTTCTTTTTACACAAATTTGACGTTCCCACACCGAAGAATGAGAGACAATTGTCATCCAAAATACTAGATGAATACACAACTTGACTGCTCAGCTAATGAATGATCTGATATCATTTTATTCCAAAAGAAGGAATACTGAATGAATGATACAAGTCAAGTGGTCAACCGTCAATGTTCTCCTAATGGAACCAAATTACTTAGTTGTATTTTTTTTTTTGATAGGAAATATTGGGGGAAATTTATCACAGCGAAGAAAAAAAAAAGTAGCAAAAGTAGCGAAGTCACACTTCTTATCATCAGTGGCAGACCTACATGTAACAGTGATTTGTTATCAGTTAGCAAACAGCCTTAATATGTACTCTGTATATAAATCATACCCAGATCGATTTGACCAGAATACATGTGTATAAATTCAGTGAACAGAATTTGTATGCACGCAATAAGATCTGTGAATGTCCAACTTGTGCTGCATACAGAACAACGTAAAAATTAATCTTCACTCTGGTTGACGAGCACCAAGTCATAAACTCATAATAAACAGTAACAATCAGTAGGTATCTAAACTCACAAAGTTGTGACAGTTTGACTATTAAAAAGATAAGATAAAGAAATAAATAACAACGATTTCATATATTACTTAAAGATATAAAGTACATAATAAATTATGTCACAAACAATCATTCTGATTAGAAGACTTTAAGTGTTAACTAAAACATCCATAAATATAACAATAGTCCTAAATTCTTGATACAGCAGTCATTATTTAGCAACATCTCAGAGATCCAGTAAAGCCTGCACTTCATCCCAACTGTTAACCATCATAATGAAACCTGGGTAGAGCATACGTTTAAAAGACTGGGTGAGATAACAAACATTGCTGCCTTCGGAATGAGTAGCTAGAGGTCCATTTCAATCTTGCAGCTCTGGCAATTGATACAAACAAAGCACATTGACCTAAACAAATCAATCCTGAGGCGAACAAGAAAGGTTAAACTGTCAACAAATAGCCATTACTATATCCATGGCCAACTCTTTTGCTATGCATCAGGAAGGAAAGAAAAAAAATCCCCAGATCTTAATACCTCAAGCATTCAACTCTCAGTAATGGCTTCAACTGTGGGCTCTTCTAGTTTCCTGATCAAACAGAAGCTGAGAATGGCACAAGAGATACCTCTTGATAGTATGTTCAAATATCCGTCAACTCTTTATCCATACCAACTTTAACTTTCACTTTCCCCGAGAAATGCCATCTTTTGAAGCCGGTATACCCAGGGCATGAGCAAACATTCTTTTTGCAGCTCCCATGTTTTCCTCTTTCATACTCATTTTAGAGATGACCAACCCATTTCTTCCACTTGGTCTATGACCACTGCCAGAAGAGTTCCTATCTGATGCCTCCGGCAATAAGATTCCATGAGCAGCAGGGAAACAATCACCCGCATTATTACCTTCTGCACTAATACATTCAACAATGTTGTCAGTGCTAACACTGGAGTCAGGGGAGGATTTGTGGTGCAAATCTAAATCATATTTGATACTTCTTTCTAGGTCATCCACCATAGCTTGCCCATTAGAATGTCTAGCATCATAGCCTTGGTTCTGATTGCAATGATTAATTCTTTGGCCAAGCGCATGGGCAATCATGCGACGGGCAACAACAGGAACATTTCTTGGCCTTTGTCTTGCAGCTTCTTTTGCCTGAACTTCGTCCATACCAAATATGCGTTCACGTGCAGCTAGATAAGCTGCTTCTCTCTCAACAAAATTTGGGGCAGAGGGTAAATTCATCTTCAATACTAAAATGAACAGGAAAGGAATTTAATACAAAATCTGATAGAAGTTCCAGAGTCCATATATAATTACTCCAAAATGACTAAATTTCAATAAGAAATCAACAAAGAATCTTATTCAATTCTACTGCAGAAGATGAGATTGTATCATCAACTCACCACTTCATTAATTATGACACAATCATGCAAAAAGGAAAGTGAAATTTCAACCTTCAACTCATCAATTCACAACCAGATCAGGTAAAGTCAGACAAGCTTTATCTCTCTCAAAAACCAAGTAAAGGCTAACAGGCTAAGTCTTAATAATACCAATGTTCAACCATCTTACCTTTCTCCATTTTCAAAGATTTATTAAAATATGTAATAAGAAACAGCCACACAATTTCATCTTCATTACTATGCTTTAGTGAAACAGGATCTCAACTCATTAAGACTAAATGACCTGCATTTACCAGCAGTAATAATATGAATCATATTCAACTGTTAGGAACGTAGGTTATAAGCTAAATCATGTCACATGAATTCAAATAAAAGATAACTGAAGACCATCTGAAGTGCAATTACCACCAGATAGAATTGCAGATATGACTTATGACTCTTATGAGAGGGATGGACTTCAACCTTAGACAAATAGGTAAATGCTACTATGGATCAAAATAATGTTATAAAATAATTATCAATAATCAATTAATGAACCTCTAGAAAAGTGGAAGGGAAAAATTTACCAGTGCACTCCTCATCTCTTCTCAATAATTGGTAAGGCATTGAAGGAGAGTCACATGCACCATATTGCCAGAGAACATCACTAACAAGTATAGAAGGTCTGTGAATTCAAAGATTCTTTCAGCTAAATCAGTATAGATCATAAAAGAACCATTGCAACTAAACTTCACAATTAAGTACAACAGAACATGGCAGACATGTAACAACAAACCATTTCAATTTAAGACTTAGATCTACAATGCAAGTGTAGAGTATGCAGGCTCTAAAATAGATAAGCATCCCAGCTCATTACTCGTACCACACATCAACAAGAGAAAGTAATGCCAAAAAAAAGCTTATAATTGAAATCCAGAAAATAGGAGGAAAAAAAAACAAAAAAAAACCAATGAGTATTTGAAATAACGTAGAACATCACATACATTGATGTCTCCAAGCACTGTTGCAGAACCAAGTGGCGATCATTTCCCTCACCTACAGATTCGTGAACAAATCTAGAAAAACCAAACAATACATCAGAAAAGCAAAATAACCAGACCAAAAAACAAAAAAAAAAACAGTACTCATACATTACTAATAAATCTTAAGATTCATATCATACCCAAAAATGTCAGCAAGACGGTGTATGATAAGGCGGTTGTATGAACTCATGGGTTCCAACTCAAGAATCCCACCTGGACTGTAAAAAATAACATTCCAATTACCGATAATGATAATATACTAACTACAACTCTACTACCATACATGCTATACACATCACAACCACATCCCTTTTCTCCCCAATGCCAAAAAAATAATAATCCCTACACGGCTATTAATGAAATCATAAACTCTGCTTGCTTCATCATTTAGTTACTTAAAAAGTATGCAAGCACCTTTTACCAAGTGTAAAAATGATTAGAGTCCTTAGAAAACAGACTATTTCAAAGTGATAATACACTTGAAGGTGTGGCTGCAAAGCCTGCAATTCCATGCCAAAATAAGGGAAAAAGACAGAAGGCCATTATGTTAAGTAAGTTCAAAATATTAAATGCAAAGATTTATAGGTTATATAATAATGGCAGTCAGCAGTGCCTATAGCCCTATAATAGAAAGTATTATCATGACCTATAGGGGTGCATGAATCAAGTTGAGAAAAGTGGTCAGCAGGGCATAATGGTGACATAAGTATCAGTAATCGGAATGTAAAAAAAAAAAGTGCTGCTGAATGCCAGTAGCATGAACTTCCATTTATTGCGTCCAAACCATCTAAAACAATACAAAGAAGTTTAAAATAAAAACCTCGGATCATCCTGAAGGTAATTAACCAAGGCCTCTTCAACTGCAAGCACAAGATGTCTGCTTAGATAGTTATCTTTTATAAGGGAACCAAGCTCCTCAACCTGTAAGTACGACACAAGTAAATTGATGCAAAAGCAGCATAAGCAAATGCAAGCATCATCGAAAGGAAAATAGAAATTACTAAAGACTTCGCTAGTTTATTTACTTAAGATGTTAGTCACCGCGAATGCAGTTTACATATACTTCACTTCAGAGCCATAAATTTAGAACTTAAACATATGGTCCAAAAACTAGAACCTTGGTTTAAAAAGATCAAAAGAATATCTACTTAAAATTCTACTGTTCAATGCTTCAAACCAACAAAAATCCAATTAAAACCTAAGTGCAGCACAAACCGACATCATTAATAAAAATGCATGAATGGATTGTGGGTACAACAATAGAGCTGCAATCAGCAACTAAATGGCTGACTTACAATTGAACACACAAAGGGGAGCAAAAAAAAAAGCAATTGCAAACTAAAAAAACCACCAAATTCCCTTATTCTAGAATTGGTAAAGATCTTTACTTTCCTATTCTCTAGCCTATGAAACTTGGGAATTATTTGCCAACTGATTTATTAAAAGAGGTCTACTAAACAAGGATTAATCAACAATCAAAGAAAGAAAAGGTCACTAATTTCAGGAAATTACCATTAATCATTGCTAATTGTGAAATTGTTATACCTAAATTCGTAAATTTATCAACAATACAATCGATTTCAAATTCAAATTAGAATGAATAAAAAACAACAGAAAAAACGCACAAAACTGATGATTGAGAGAAAGAAGAGAAGAGAGAAAGAGTACCATTGCAAATTGAGTTATACTCATCGCGGAATTCTGCTCAGAAATAATTAGAAGTGAGGAGGTTGAATTGGGGAAGAAATTCTGTGGAAGTCGGAAACCCTAGAATTGCTCTGGTTTGTTTTGTCGGAAATCGTTCAGATAGATAAAAACAGAATCTGAATTTTGTGGGTAGTTTGACACTTTGACCCTTTCCTAATGAACCGCCAATATCACTGTTGATTTTTCTTTATCTTTTTCCTTTTTCTCCCGGCAAAACGTCAAACGTACATTCCCGCAATTGCTGTTGTATTTCTAGATAGTAGATATGTATTCATGGGGCGGGGCGGGGCGGCGGGGCATGGCTAAATAAATTAGCCCATTTTTTGGGGGCGGATCAAGATTCGGATTGAAAATTATGTACCCAAATTAGCCGGTCCAAACCCGCCCAAAAACAAAAAAATTGGGCGGGACAAATCTGCCCAAAATCAGGTCGGGCTTAGTGTGGTCAGCTTAAGATTTTGCGCCTAACATTCTAATATCCATTTCCGCCTAATATTTTAATCCCCATCTCCATCTTAATCCTTATACCTCGCGACAGTTCGAAAATTCATCCTTATCTCTTATCCTGGCAAAAACAATTTTAAAAACATCTCCATATCACTAGAATTTGTTATATACCCCCGAGTATACCGTACACCTAGCTAACACAAGATTAGTTTTTGATCTTCATTTGATGGTTAAATAAAAAACAATCATTAAAATAAGAACAAAATACACATGGGTGTATATAACAAACTTTCTCATCCCACACCCCCACATAATCCCTACCCAAGACTCATTTAATCCTCTCCTTCCAAATACAACAACACTACATATTATAGATTACGATAATAATAATATAAAAAATTCATTGTTGATATTATACTTCAAAAAAAAATATAAGTATATTACAATGTATTATATTTACAATTTCAAAATACATAATTTTTATATTAGAATACTATGTAGTATAATAGTATATATTTCCTCTGTTTTATTATTAAATTCATCGCTTTTGTAACTACGGATTCTTATGTAATTTTTAGAGTGCAATGAGGTAAATATAAAAAATAGAGAGCACCCATGTAATAAAAAGATATAGAGAGAATACATTAAGCAAAATACTAGCGGTTTAGGCCGGAAATAGTCTAATTTCTTCGAAAATTAGACTATTTCCGACCCTTTTTCTTTAATTCAATTTAGTTTTTTGTTTTGTTTTACGTATTGGTTTATTTGTTTTGTTTTGTTCTCTCGATCTGAGAGAGTCTGTCCCAATTTTCTGGGTTTTTTCCCAATTTTCTGGGATTTTGATTCTCGTCTATGGATGAGAATTTTATTTTTAGGGTTCTTATAATAATTGGGAAGGTGATTTGGATTCCTATGGGTCTGGGATTTGTCATCAACTGGTCGATCAAAACATCAGCGCAGATTGCGGAGGTCTCAACTTGGAAAGATGCAAAGACATCGAAAATCATTGCTCGCGTTAAGCTTGAAGCGGTGGAGTATGAGCTATGCCAAATATGCAAATTAGTTATGATTTTGATTATAAAAGTTATGATATTTTCTCTAAATCTATGGTTTACAAATCCTTATTATTGTAGATGTCGTATGGCTTTTATTTAATGATATTATTCTTCCCGTTCAAAAAAAAAAAAAAAAAAAAAAGCAAAATGAAAAATAATGCATCTAAAATAAACTTCCATTTGTAAAAAGGGATGCATTTAATAAAAAACAAAGGAAGTACATTTTTTAAAAAACAAATAGATGTGATGCCAAACTTTGTTCCCTTTCTCTTTGAGAGGGTTTCTAGTTCCCTCTAGGGTTTTTTCCTTTGAGATGGTTTTTCTAGCCTCCGTCGCTAGATTTTTTTTTTTTCAGTTTACATATATATATATATATATATATATATATATATATATATATCAATCAATCAATATATTATACTAAAAGACAAGCGCCTCAATGTGATGATGACAAATGTCACTCTCTCATTGGCTTATCTTATGTATAAAATATATTTATATAAATATATTATACTAAAAGACAAGCGCTTCAATGTGATGATAACAAATGTCACTCTCTCATTGGCTTATCTTATGTATAAAATATATTTATATAATTACTGTTTACATATTTAAGCATAGTTATTTTTGTTAAACTTCAAACAATAAAAGCAAGTTTCTATACATGCATAAGATTTTCATAATTTCCTAACATAAATATTGATTTAATTTTTTATAATAAATATATACTTTCCAATACTACAAATAAACCATAAAATCTTTCTAATCTTTATTTATAGTTAAGTTAAAGAATAATAACTAACTAGCATAGTGCATGTGCGATGCACGTATTATAAATCAAATTATTAAACCCGTAGGAAAAATAAAAATAAAAACAAAGGTAATTCATTTACTATTAAAGGACTTGTACTAATGTCAATAAAAAAAAATTAAGGAACGTTATTTGAATAGAATTTTATGTTATTTGAATTTCTTTTAATTTTTTATAATGTTATTTTATTAATTGAAAAATAATTTAATAATACTCCACATAGCTATATAAGAAGTGGACTAATTTATTTATATCTCCCGTTGAGAAAAAACTAAAATTTTCTTATCATATCATCCGCATCAGTAGCTACAATAAATCTAATATATACATGTTTTATTTACCCGTCGCACTCATTAAATCTATAGACACAATAATAACCTTATATTATTTGACCTACCAGAACATATATTTTCCTAAGTTAACCATTGTGCCAAAAACTATATATTATATAATAGTCACATATATAACCAACAACTGATTAAATATAGTATACAACACAAATACTTCGTATATAGGTGTGGATACTGATAATTTTATATAAATAAAATATACGGAGTATATACTACTAAGATTTATCCCTACCTTAATTATAAAAAGGTTAACAAAACTCTTATAATAGTGCATGGACATTTATATATCTAAAAATGTTCTTTTTACATATATTTTCCCCCATTTAATTTTTAATGCCTTAAAATTGTCTCTTGAATTTGCTAAATTGATTTAAAAGGTTATGTTTATTTCAATATTTAAAGCCATTTACTATTTTCATTTCCTTTTGTTTTAATTTTTCTATTTAGAATTTATTAGACTATTAGGTTTCAAAATCGAAGTCAATATCTTTTTACTGTACAATAACTAAATCAAAGTCGCTCAACTAAAGTTTTGGACATTGCATAGCTACACAACATCCAACACATTTAATGATTACATGCAAATAATTTTAAAAAAACTACGCATTCGATATAAGTTATTAAACAATTTAACTATATATACATTTTGATAGGTTTTCCTTCAAAAATTAATATGAAAGATATAAACCTATCAAAATGTATATATAGTTAAATTGTTTAATAACTTTATAAAAAATTTAACTATATAGTTAAATTGTTTAATAACTTTATAACAATTTAACTATATATACATGTATATATTAGATTGATTGTAGCTACTGATGCGGATGGTATGATAAGAAAATTTTAGTTTTTTCTCAACGGGAGATATAAATAAATTAGTCCACTTCTTATATAGCTATGTGGAGTATTATTCAATTATTTTTCAATTAATAAAATAACATTATAAAAAATTAAAAGAAATTCAAATAACATAAAATACTATTCAAATAACGTTCCTTTAATTTTTTTTATTGACCATTAGTACAAGTCCTTTAATAGTAAATGAATTACCTTTGTTTTTATTTTTATTTTCCCTACGGGTTTAATAATTTGATTTATAATTCGTGCATCGCACGGGCACTATGCTAGTATATATATATATATGTATATATATAGGTTTTCCTTCACTCTTTTCCCTTTTTCTCTCCTTCTCTTTCATATCTCTCTCTTTTTTTTTTTTTTTTCCTGATCTCAATTGTGAATCTTGGTTGAATCTTCCGCTAGTATTTTTACCGGTGGTAAGCCCAAAAACTTTTTAATTGCTTTCAATAAAATTGATCTCATATATTAGGTTTAATTTCTTTATTGATTCGTCCAGCGAGGATTGAAGATTTAGGGTTTCATAATCTTCGGAATCTAGAGCACCTTGCGAGTATTATCACTCAAACAACTCTGCATCAATGGATTTCAAGCCGAATTAATGCTAAATAAGACGTTTGTTGATCGAATTTACGACGTAACTAGTTTTAAGGTGATATGTGTTTCGGGGTTTTCTGATGTCCTGCGGGAGAGTTACAATTCCGAGACTGGAACCGGACGCCTGTACCTGCAAAACAAACGGATGCTCCGGATGATTGGAGATCCGCCTCCGACGGTCAAGTTAGTACTTGATTAAGGAGTAATTAATGCGGAAATTAAAGTGATTGTGTCTCTCTAGGTGAGAGTGTTTAATGTGTGTAATCTGCGTAATCTCCCTTAATGAGGATTAAGGGAGGTATTTATAACCTCGGGAAACGTGCCAATCTAGGTTTAGGTTAACCTTGGGCTGATTGGGCTTCCCTCGGAAGTTGGGCCTAGGTGGCCGACTTCTCCATTAGGCATGGAGTATGCCACGTGTCATGACATAATAGGTCCAAGGCGGACGAATAAGCGTGTGCCACGTGGCAATCCCTGAGAGGTCCAACTGGGGAACACTTGGGAGGACCTGATTGGCCCACGTGGCGCATTCCGATTGGTGGGAGCAAAATCCCCTAATCATTTGCCCCTCACAGGTGGCACGTGACTAGTCACGTGTTACCTGTGACAGGTGTCGCCCTGTAACAGGCGACGGCCTGCTACAGGTGTCACTCGGCGAGAGGCCGAGAGATTCTCCCGCCAAAATTTTGAATTCTGGAAGTGACCCTTCGCCTTCTCACTTCGCCTATATAAAGGAGTGTTGACTTCGGTCATTTTCACACTTGAAAACTTTGTGAGAGAACATTCGGACCCCTGAACTTGCTCTGACATTTTGGACCCTTTCTGCCTACCACCTGCTCTGACAAGCCGACTGCAAAGGATTTTCAGAACTTCATCAATCGTCACTCGTTCAGGTAACCGTCGGTTCTCTTACTCTTAATTTTCTCTTTACTTTATTCTTTTTTGAAATGACACCACGGAAGCACACGACACGACCTAGGTTAGTGATCAGCCGGTCACCGGGGACGGCTGAATCTAGGACTAGGAGTGTTGCCTGCCCTTTTCTGGACCCATCTTTGCCCTTTATACAAAGTCCGACTGTATCTGTGTCTATGCAGAGCATGATGGCCAGAACAAAAAAGACTGCCAGGATCTCGAACTCAGACGGCTCCTCCCACAGGGTGCCGATTAGTGAAACATCTGACCAGGCGCCAGATGTGGAAGTGAAACAAAGCGGCTTGAAAGCCGGCAGTTCTAAGGGAGGAGTCAAAGTGACCCATTCCCATTTTACAGTTGACAATTCTACATTCTCTCCTGCTCCTTTTAAAGGAGAAGAGGCGGGCCCCTCCAGGAGAGGGGAGGAGTCGTCCTCTTCGGACTCGTCAGAGGACGAATCCGAGTCTAGCTCTTCTGGCCATGCTTCTCTGGACATAGAAGAGAAAAACAGTCGCCTACAAGAGGCGAGGCTTTCTCACGCAGTTGAGAAGGGGGACGATTGGGCGGAGCCATCCGCCTCTCACCGAGAGCAAAATACCCCCTACTACTGCACGGTACCTCGAGGCCGGATCACGGCCATGCAAGAGAAAGTGGGGAGCTTTATCGCAAACCACACAATGGGCCCCGACTTTTTAGTGTTCGTGCCGGATCCAGAAGACACAGTCGTCTGGCCGGCTGGTACCAGTTATGATGGCGCCTGCTTTGGCTGCTACGAGGCGGCCATCAAGGCTGGGCTGCGCTTCCCACTACATCCGGCTGTTCAGCGGATCTTGGATGGGTATGAGTTGGGGTTATGGCAGTTAGCCTCGAACTCCTGGGTCAACGTACTCGGCTATGTGGCCGGGTGCGAACTGCACGGGGTGGAGCCGAACTTCGAGGCTTTCGCCCACATGAACTACCTCAGCCGGACCCCTAAGGCAGGCGGTACCGGCTGGTATCAATTGACGAGCCACAGGGGCTACCTCATGACAAGAGGTAAAGCAAACAAATGGAAGGACTGGCGGAGCACCTTCCTTATCATTGAGAGTTCAGACATAGAGCTGAACAAGCGCTGCAACAGGTGGAACAGGAATCCGCCCCTTCTTGCAGGCGGCCGCAGCATGCCGCCTGTTCCCCCCAAGGCTAAGAAAGAGATCCTAGATAAAGGACTCTTCAAAGTAGAGTCGAAGGTGAACTCTACTTCAGGGGTACGAGAGCAAGTACCCCTGCACTGCGTCCCGAGCTTCAAATGGCTCTACGACGAGTACTTTTTGGCCGCCTGTGGCCTCAGCAGTCGGTGCTCAAGAGGTAGCCGGCCTGTCGAATACTCTGTTGTTCCGTGCATTTCTTGTTATGACTTTTATTAACTTTGCTATTTGTTTTTGCAGCGGACGCCATGAGCAAAATTACCGCCTCCAAGACTGCGGCGGCCATGTTGCGGGCCTCCATCATGCAACAGTCTTCAACCGACTCCCCCAACAAGGGGGCACCCTTGGTGGGCTTCGAACCTTTCACCCTCTTTTTGGAGTTGTGTTTATGCATATACTGACTCTTTTCTTCTTTTTTAGACGGGCGCTCCAATAGATTCTTCTTCCCAACAGCCGGACCCCAAGGCCCGGAGGACGATTGTTGCGAGCTCTCCTGGTTCTGCCAGGAAACATGCGGCGGCTGAGAAACAGCCGGCCACTTCTTCTAAAACTCCAGCTGGGCCACCTAGAAGTATGAAATTATCCTTGTAAATTTTAGACTTGCTCCCTTCTTTACTAGGTCTAATCCGTTTGTTTATGCTTGATGCAGCCGGCCCTCAGGAGCCTGACTTGGTCGAGGTGGCCAAGTCTATGATCAAGGCCGTTCCTCCAGCTGAAAGGGAGGCGGTCAGGGGTGTCGGCACCCTTGACCTAGACGGGATTGCAGGGGTCCTTGCTGAGGTATACTTAGCATATTTTTGAGTATTTGAATTCCAGGACGCCTGTTTTCTTTTTTGTTTGGAAACTGACGCCTGTTCCCCTTTTTACTTAGGCCCTGCTCCGAGTGAACGGCCTTCGCAAGCCGCTTGACCGGAAGAACAAAGAGGCTGCAAAAGCTATGGCCGCCTCTGACTGTGATAAGGCAATGTTTCAAATTGCCCAAAATGAAGTTCTGACCATTGATATTCTTTATTATCAGGCGCAGGCTACCGCCGCTATCCGGGCTCAGTTAGAGGCGGCCCAGAAGAGGATTAGCGAGCTGGAGGCGACCATCAACAACCTCAAGGCCGAGCTGAGACCTCTTCGCCAAAAGATGTCCTCATACGAAACCTTGGAGAAATCCTTGGCGAGCGTAAAGGAACGCCTGGTGACCCAGGAGAAGAGTCTTACTCAGGAGCTCTCGGAAAAGGCCGAGCAAGAAAAGAAAGAGCTGGTCCGGGAGATGATGGAAGACTCTGCTCAAATCCAGCGCATGACTTGGGGCCGCCTCTTCCCCAATGCCGACTTTGCCTCATGGGAAAAAACGTACCGCCAGTGTTCTGATAGATATAATCAAGAGATCCTGGCGGCTGCTGAGGAAGAGGCGTTGGAGGAGGAGGAGCAGCCGGTAGTGGCGCTTGTGCCGCTTGGGGGTAATGCATCAAAGAAGGATGCAGCTGAAGCCGAGTCCAGCAAGAAGAGTGCTGACCAGGCGGCAGCTGCTAATATTGAAGATCTGCCCCCTTCTTAAGCTTTATGTCTTCTTTCCACGGCCTGCGTGCCGTTTGTTTGTATTTACCCGGCCAGGGGGCCGGGGCTCTGAATATTTTGCCGGTCTTTAATGACCGGCTTCCTTTTAATGAATATTTTTGTTTTGCTTCAAATTTGTTTAAGTATTGAATATTCTGATATCCAATTGTACACTATACCGACTGTTTTACATGGCCGATAGTTGCAGACAGGTACGGATAGTTAGTCACGCCGCCTATGCCCCTGGACGACTGGTTGTCTGTTTCCAGGCTAGACGATCAGTCGGCCATTTATCCAATCGGTATTCGAACCATTTTAAAGACTGGATCCCCTTTAGGCAGGCGGTCCTGTCATTTGTAAAATTAACCAAGTAGGAAAGTGGTTTCCTACTTGTCATGTTTTTAGGCTAGAGACTTTAGGCCGTCTAGGCCGACTGTTCCCCGCCATATTTAATCTAGTGTGAACAGGTGCTGTATGAACACCTTTTTAGTTTCATACTAAATTTTTAAGGAGTGACCAAGTAAACATGATTGTTACCTTGTCGCCAAGTAACTGAGTAGTAGAGGTATCAAGCGGTGGGTACCGGTTGTTCCCCTTTATTCGCCAATGTTTGTTGGCTATTAACTCATAAAATACCAACTGTTCTTATCCCAAGTAGTTCAGTCGGTCGGTTGACCCGGATGGTTACTGCGAACACTTGCTTGACGTGATTAGTCAGTTAAGTGAGATATCCTTGTCCGGGAAACGGCTACGTGGTTGTCTTGGTTAGACAGTCGTATAGGTGCCGTGTAATGATTTTATAGAACAATGTTCCACCCAAAAAGGGAGCTGCTCTCTGCGACGAATTTCATCCGGATGGATGCCGTCGGACGCCTGCTATAACGTTGGGACAGGTCTAATTGAATTTTTATATTTTGATCAGTTGGCTTGGCGCCTGGTCTGATCATTTTAGCCATGAGCCTTTGATAGTTCTTGGTGAACTGTATTATGGGAGTGTAGCCGGTTGAGTGAAACAAGCGGCGTGCCCCTCTTAAGTAAGAATAAAAATTAAACATGGAGAGTAGCCGACTGTTTGTCAGTAGGCATGCCCCTCTTAAGTAAAAATGAAAACTGAGTATGGAGAGTAGCCGACTGTTTGTTAGTAGGCGTGCCCCTCTTAGTACAAAATTGAATGAAACAGCAAACTTTAATTAAGTAGCCCTTGACTATTTACATCATTCAAAAGAAATATTTCTTAAGATTATCTACATTCCAAGTTCGAGGCAACGATTGTCCGTCTGGTGTTCCCAGACGGTAGGTACCGTCCCTGACCTCTTCACAGATTCGGTAGGGTCCTTCCCAGTTGGGAGTTAGTTTGCCAGACTCATTAGCCCTACCAACTGCTTCCATTTTTCTAAGTACAAAGTCCCCCACTTTGAGTGGACGCCTGTGTACTTTTTTGTTGTATGATCTAGTCATTCTCAGGCGGTAAATTTCATGGCGCAAGACAGCATTGCCCCTCCTTTCAGGAAGTGAGTCTAATGCCAGGCGCATGGCTTCCCAGTTTGCCTCTCGTCATATAGCATTACTCGAAGAGTCGGCTCGTAGTGTTCTATTGGAAGAACAGCTTCCACACCATAAGTTAGGAGGAATGGAGTTTCTCCAGTCGCCCCTTTTTCAGTCGTCCTAATGGCCCAGAGAACATGTGGTAATTCATCCGCCCATAGGCCGCCTGCTCGTTCAATCTTTTTCTTGAGACCGTCTGAGATGATTTTATTAAAGGCTTCTACCTGGCCGTTTGCTTGTGGACGGCCGACAGATGCAAAGTAGTGTGCAATTCCTTGGTCACCCAACCAGCTTTTGAGAACAGGCGTCTCAAATTGGGGACCATTATCAAAAACCATAGACATGGGAACCCCGAACCGAGTGATGACATTTTTCCAAATGAATGAAATTACATCCTTCGTCTTGATTCCCTTTACAGCCTCCACCTCTACCCATTTAGTGAAGTAGTCGACGGCAACAAGTATGTACCTCCTTCCACTTGTAGCAGGCGTATATGGACCCAGAATATCCATGCCCCACTTAGCAAACGGTAGTGGGCTATGAATGGTAGTGAGGTCAGTAGCCGGACGGTGAATTAGTTTGCCAAACCTTTGGCACTTGTCACATTTTTTCACCATCTCCATCGCATCTGCTTCTAAAGTAGGCCAAAAGTAGCCTTGCCGCCTTGCCCGTTGAGCAAGCGTCCTACCGCCTATATGGGAAGCACAGTAACCAGAGTGAAGATCGTCCAGTATCTCTCGCCCCTTTTCTGGAGTAACACACTTTAAGAAGGGTTGAAGGTACCCCCTTTTGTGAAGTTCTCCCTTTATTATTTCAAAACTGGTTGCTCATTTTTTCAGTGCTGTCGCCTGTTGATGATCATCCGGCAGGGTACCATTTGTCAGATATGCCCTGATTGGATCCATCCAGGTTGAGCTTCTGTCTAAGATTCCAATAGGTTCTTCCTCAATGCTTCTCCTCTCCATTACTTCCCAAAAAATAGTTCGAGGAGTATCACAGGAGGCGGATGATGCTAATTTTGAAAGTGCATCCGCCTGGTTGTTTTCTGATCTCGGCACTTGGGTCAGATGGAAATCCTCAAGGGAGCCGACTGCTTGTCGGACCGCCTGTAAATACTTGATCATGGCCGGATGGGTTGCTTCGTATTCGCCATTGTACTGACTCACTATCAATTGTGAATCGGAACAGGCGTCTATTTTTCTTGCTCCTGCCGCCTTGCACATGCGAATTCCGGCTAGTAAAGCTTCATATTCTGCCTCATTGTTTGAGGCCTGAAAACTGAAGCGTAAAGCATACTCGTACCTGTCGCCCTCTAGCGACTGACATATGACTCCTGCTCCACAACCATTTGAAGTAGAGCTTCCATCCACATATACCTTCCAGACTTGGTCTGTAACTTGAGAGTCAGGAGGACGAGTCATCTCAACAATAAAGTCAGCAAAGGCTTGCCCCTTCACTGCTTTTCTAGGCTCGAAAGTAACTTCGAGGCTCTGTATTTCTATGGCCCATTTGATCATTCGGCCTGACGACTCCATGATGGTCAGTGGCCGCTTGATAGGTTGGTCTGTATACACGACGACTGCATGTGCCAAAAAGTAGGGCTTCAATTTTTTAACAGCCATGAAGAGTGCAAGACCAAATTTCTCCACTAAGGGATACCTCAACTCGGCATTTTTCAGTACATGACTGACAAAGTAGACCGGGAGCTGACAGTCGTCTCTTTCAGCAAGGAGAACAGCGCTTAACGCATGATCAGAGACGGCCAGGTACATGTAGAGTACTTCTTTGGGCAAAGGGCTGACCAGCCTCGGCAAGGAATGCAAGTGAACTTTCAATTTCTGGAAGGTGATAGGCCGTCGTCGAGCCTACCAAAGATAAAAACCTAACTTGGTCTCTCTAATGGGTAGAAAGGGTAAGTAAGGGTCGATCCCACAAGGACTAAGGGGAGCACTAACAAATATCGATTTGTGATAAGCTAAGTCAAGTCTTTTTGGGTTATGAGTTATGAAGAAAAACTACAAACAATAATAAAGAGGATCTCGGGAAGGTATCCACCAATTAAGTCGTTCACAAACTACAATTTAACATACAAGACATAGCAATTTGGGGATAAAATTAGGGGAAGTCATCTAAGGCACCCAACTACTCTCTCAAGCTAGAGGGATTACTTGAATCATGAATACAACCTACTCTCGTGGTTACAAAGCATAAAACAAGTGTTAAAGCATAATCACGATGACATAAACATTCCCTTGATCGGAAATTCCTATTCTCATGGCATTTCGGGTCAATCAAGCATAAGGGAGCTAACTCAAGTTCATCTCTCGATCCTTCGTTGAGAAAGCTTAGATAAATAGTTCTAGCAATGGCCACTTACAAGAACTAACAATGAAACCACTTAAGCTCAACTAATTAACATCCCACATTAGCTAAATCAATACATACAAACAAGTATTTGTGAATTCATCAATGATTTCAACAATCCCAAGTAAAAGAACTACTCACAAATCATAATAAATTGCAAAACTAAAGGAATTAACAACTAAGAACATGAAACAAACACTAATCTAACATAAACAAGTAATTAAGGATGAAAAGATACAAAAATAAGTAAATAGAATAATAAAATAGGAGAGAGAGTAAGAAATTCTCATTGATATTGCAAGGAGTATCCAAATCTTCAAGTCTCCTTCCTTCAATTCTTCATATTCCAAGCTTTCAACAAGATTTTCTCACTTTCTCTCTCTAGAAAATGAGAGTTTCTCTCTCTAAAAACCCTAACCTAAGCTAAAAATAAACTAAGAATATCCCCCCCTTACAAATGAAGCTAAAGGGATATTATATAACCCCCAAGTAAAAGGACGGAGAAACCAAGAATCGGCCCGTCTACAGGTCGGCACGGACGTGCCAAAGGTTGCACGGACGTGCAGACCTGTTAAAATGAGAACAATAGCTACTGCCTGACCTTGCACGGACGTGCATCAATTGACACGGACGTGCATGAATTGGCACGGACGTGCATCAATTGGCACGGACGTGCAGCTTTTTCTGGCGAAACAGCTTTATTTCGGAAGGTCATAACTTCTTCATTACTCATTGGAATAAGGCATGTAAGCAGTCGTTGGATAGCTCTTGAGATGAAATTTAATCTCCAATTTGAATCACTTCAAAAACTTGAGTAGAAAAAAAGTTATAGTCATTTGAAGTTGACCTTAGTGAAAAAATCCTTCCAAAACCCTTCCAAATGCTCTTATTTCACTCTTGTACACTTTTTCTTGCTTCTTTCATTCTTCCATAGCTCCCTTATTTCCTCTTCTTGTCTCCAACTTCTTTTCTTCTTTGTCCAAAAGCTTCAAAGTGCCATATTTATACCTAAATATGCACCAAAACACTAGCAAACCCGTGAAGCATATGATACAAAAAAAATGCATAAAAATAGAGTAATTAGTGAACTAAGCATTGATTTCCCACAATTCTAAGGCTCAAAATCACTTTAAAATCATACAAAATAACAAGTTATCAGAAGGCCGCCTCAGCATCCGGCCCCCATTCAAACCTTGCCTTTTTCTTAATTGCCTGGAAAAAGTATAGGCATTTGTCGCCTGATCGGCTTAGAAATCTTCCCAAGGCCGCCAGACAACCTGTTAACTTCTGAACCTCTCGGATGGTACGAGGCGACTGCATGTCGATGACCGCCTGCACCTTCTCAGGGTTCGCCTCTATTCCTCTCTGATTGATAAGGAATCCGAGAAATTTCCCAGACTCAACTCCAAAGACACATTTCTTGGGATTGAGCATGACATGGTGCCGCCTGAGTGTGGCGAAAGTTTCTCGGAGGTCCGACAGATGATCTTTCTGAAGTTTAGACTTGACAATCATATCATCAATATATGCCTCGACATTTCTCCCAATCTGATCAAAGAACACAGTGTTTATCATTCGCTGGAAAGTGGCCGGGGCATTCTTAAGACCAAACGGCATGACCGTGTAACAGTATAACCCCTGATCAGTGACGAAGGCCGTCTTCTCCTGATCTTTCTTCCATAAAGGAATTTGATGGAAACCAGAGTAGGCGTCCATAAAGCTCATCAAAGCATGGTCGGCTGTTGAGTCGACCAGGTTATCAATTTTAGGCAGAGGGTAACTGTCTTTGGGGCACGCCTTGTTTAAGTCTGTGTAGTCTACACACATTCGCCAGGTGCCATTCGACTTTTTAACAAGCACCACATTTGCAACCCAGTCTGGGAAGTAACATTGTCGAATGAACCCTGCATCAAGTAATTTTTTAACTTCGGCGGCTGCCGCCTGACTTCTTTCTTCGCCATGGTTCCGCTTCTTCTGCCGTACCGGCTTCTTTTTCGGATCCACGGCCAGTTTATGTACCACCAGATCAGGACTAATGCCTGGCATTTCATGGACTTCGAATGCAAAGATGTCCTTGTATTCTTTCAATAGTTTGTGAAAGTCGTCACCCAGGTCCCTTAGAGCAGTCGTCCCAACCTTGATTGTTCTGTCAGGACGCGAGTCATCTAACATCAGGTCCGTATGCTCACCAGCTGGCTGAGGGCGGAATTCATCCGACCGCTCCTCTGCCAATGATTGCTATTTTCTGTCTTTTCTTGCGGCCCCTGTCTGGGATGCCTTTCTCTTCTTGCCGCCTGCTTCTTGAACAGGCGCACTCTCCTTGACATTGTCAAGGTCTATTTTTCCACCACTCGACCCAGTGGCCATAACAGTGGGCTTGACATCCGAGAGATAGCACTCTCGAGCCATCCTCTGATCTCCCCTTAGGGACCCGACTGTTCCATTATCCCTCTCAAACTTGAGCAACATAAGAGATGGGATTATAACAGCCTTGGAATTATTCAGGGTTGGTCGTCCCAGAATCATGTTGTAGGCCGAGAGTTCTTCTACTACCAGGAACCGGACTACCATGTGTCGTCCTTCCCCTTTTTCGCCCAGGCGGATGGGTAAATCCACTCGTCCCACTGGGTGGACGACTCCTCCTCCAAACCCTACTAAAGGGTGGGATGCCGGATGTATGCAATCAGTCTGATATTTTAGTTTCGACAGACATTTGCTACTGATGAGATCTGAGGAGCTTCCGGTATCTATGAGGATTCGGCCAACTCTCTGGTTGGCCACTTTACATTCAATAACGATAGGGTCGTCATGCGGCCCTCTTACCCCTCCTAGATCTTCTTCAGTGATGACAATCTCAGGAAATGAATATTTGGAGGGTCGTTCTTGGTGAACGGAATTTACATCTAACCGTCTGATATTGTCTTTGTTGCCCCTAATAGTGGGGCCGCCTCCTGAGAAGCCGCCTGCAATGGTGTAGACGACTGCATCATCTGTATCGGAGCTGTCGGCCTGTTGATTCTTTTTGGTCGACTGCTTTTTCGAGGAAGTGTTCCCCGTAGATTTCTTGACATAAGTGTCAAGATCACCTTGCTCAGCCAGGCGGTCCAGATACCGCATGAGACTGATGCATTCATTGGTGTGATGACCAACATCTTCATGATAATCACAGAATTTTTCTTGGTTCCGATTGTTTGCAGAACCCTTCATGGGGACCGGCTTCTCAATTGAGATCCGTCCCTTGATTTCCTTTAGGATAAATTGGCTATCCTTGTTAAACACATACTTTGGGGAGTATGGTTTGAATTCTTTTTTCTTCTTCTGGGACGGCTGTTTAGAGGAATCAGTTGCCCAGACCTCTTTTCTCTTCTCGTCTTTGTTTGACGACTGCTTCTGTCGTCCTTCTCTTTTGTCGGACCTTTTCCCGTCTGACTGTTTTACCGTACTACAAAGATCAGTCGCCTGTATATAGGCTTCCGCTTCAATCAAGGCCTCTTGAAGAGTCGCCACCCTCTTTCGGACCAAATCAAATTTGAAGGTCGACCCGTCTTTGAGACCTCTGAAAAAGTCAGTATAGGCTACTTCATCCGGTGACCCTTGAATCTGTATTCTCATCAGGTTAAACCGCCTGATGTAAGAACGAAGCCCCTCCTTCTCGCCCTGCTGAATTGTTCCTAAATCAAGGGTCGTCTTCTTCGCAGGGATGTTCATGGCGAAGTTGGAGGTGAATAAGTAAGCAAGCGTCTTGAAGTTATTTACACAACCAGTCGGCAGGTTGCCGAACCATTGTTGTGCGATTCCTTTGAGAGTCGCTGGGAAACACTTGCACCAAGTGGGATCATCCAACCCTTGAAGGTACATCAGGTTGGTGAATGCCATCAGATGGTCTTCTGGGTTAGTAGTGCCGTCATAGGCGCCTACTAATACATTTTTCACTTTGGCCGGCTGAGCGGCTTCAGTAATTTCCTTGGAGAAGGCCGACGGCTGTTCACCAAGTCTAAGCAACCGTAGCTGCCAGTCCATAGGTTGGACATTTTTTGCTGCATGTCCACCAAACGGAGGTGGCTGTAAAAAATACTATTGTTGCGGTACAAACGGTAAGTTTGGTACCGCCTGGTCGCTATGAAAGCCGGACTGACGGGAGGTGCCGCCTGACTGACTCTCATGATACGACTGAGTATGCCTCATCGAGGTATTTCGCAGACTGTCTTGGAAGTTTGAAGTAGAGGCCGACTCTGACAATCGGTCACTCTTCTTCTGCTCTAGCAGTAGCCGAGCGTCTGTGCATGTTTTCCTCGACCCGTCCGCCTGAATATGACGAACAGGTTTCCTATTTCCTGGAGTAGGAAAACGGTATTTTGTGAAATCAAGGGCAGGTGGCTCCCACTTCCTAGATTTAGGATGAGGGGTCGCCTCTCGCCCTTGAACTGGCTTCCTCTTCCGTGAAGTGGAGGGTTTCTTAGCCGACTGCTCCTTGTCCAGAGCAGGCGGCTTCTTGCTGATCAACTCTTGAATTTCTCCCTTGAAGTCCCTCATGAAGGTCATGAGTTCGTTCCTTGTGATGGGAGCAGACCAATCAGTCGGCTGCTGCCGAACAGGCGGTGCGCCTGCTGGCTCGCTTCCAGTTTGAAGATGTTCCCGCTCCCTCCTTTCGGTATGACGGGTACGTCGGGCCCTTAGGGTTCCGTCTGAAGCTGTGTGAGCTTCAACTTCAAATTCATTCTCAGTATCGTGTTCCGATTGAACTAGAGGGTCGTCCAGGGGACGTCTCTCTTCAGGAGCCGGTACAAACGTGGATGCCATCTCAGAAGTACTCTCCCCACAGACGGCGCCAAGATGTTTCGGGGTTTTCTGATGTCCTGCGGGAGAGTTACAATTCCGAGACTGGAACCGGACGCCTGTACCTGCAAAACAAACGGATGCTCCGGATGATTGGAGATCCGCCTCCGACGGTCAAGTTAGTACTTGATTAAGGAGTAATTAATGCGGAAATTAAAGTGATTGGGTCTCTCTAGGTGAGAGTGTTTAATGTGTGTAATCTGCGTAATCTCCCTTAATGAGGATTAAGGGAGGTATTTATAACCTCGGGAAACGTGCCAATCTAGGTTTAGGTTAACCTTGGGCTGATTGGGCTTCCCTCGGAAGTTGGGCCTAGGTGGCCGACTTCTCCATTAGGCATGGAGTATGCCACGTGTCATGACATAATAGGTCCAAGGCGGACGAATAAGCGTGTGCCACGTGGCAAGCCCTGAGAGGTCCAACTGGGGAACACTTGGCAGGACCTGATTGGCCCACGTGGCGCATTCCGATTGGTGGGAGCAAAATCCCCTAATCAATATGTATTTGTGTTGGAATAGTATATTTCTTATAAATTGTTTGTAAGTGTCGTTTAGCTATTTATTATTAATGAAATCCTTCTTTTTCATGTAAAAAAATAAAAAAATAAATAAAATAGATGTGGGGTATGAGATTCGGGATCGGTAGATTACGAGTGATGGGGGTGAGCTAGTATGAAGTAGGACGGTACAACCTTAAATCCACCCGCTCTATCACCCATAACGGGTATGATCTTTATCCCCATCACCCGCCAAACCAAGACGTTTCCTCACTCTATTGGGACGGGGATGGGGCATGTCTCCTATTTGACTCACTCTACTGACATCCCTAGATCTAGGGGTGTTCATGAATCGGTGCAGACCGAAAAAATTGACCGGACCACCCCAGACCGAACCCGGACAGGATCGAATTAATCGGTCTGGTCTTCGGGTCTTGAAATTCATTTTTCCGGTCTTCGATCCAGTCCGGTCCAAAACCCTATAAAAACCGGTTTTTGGACCGGACCGATTTTTTTATTTAAAATATATGTGAAACCTTAAATAATAGTTAAAATTATCCTTAATAAGCTTAGTAAACTTTAACTTTATAAATTTTTTGCACTAAACATACAAAAAATGATGTAAAAATGACGTTACATTATAGTTTTTCCAATACTTTTTTTTTGTTATCTTTTACTTTATTAAAAATTTAGTATTCTTTTTAAAAAAATTCTTAAATCGTCCAAAGCGGTCCGGTCCGGGTTTTGGACCGATTCTTTCGGTCCTGTCCGGGTTCGGTCCTAACATAATTGGTCCGATTTTCGGTTATTAAAATTCTAATTTTCGATCTTCGGTCCAATCCGGATCGGTCCATACCGGTCCGGTCTTGGACAGATGAACAACCCTACCTAGATCAATATCAAATTTGACTCATGATATTATTTAGATGTGTGGATTTGGATGTGTAGGTCGGGCTTCGGTCTGGCCGGCTTGTACTAGTTATTTACTTGTTTTGCTCCAGACTCGTTATTTCACCTCCACTCGATTCACTGTCCTAAACTCATGAAACAAGAAATGGAGAATGAGAAAATAGTGTACAGAGTAATTTCTCATTGAAATCTTGATTTCTATCAACCAAACATCCCTCAACTTCGTTGTAAGTGCTCCGTAATTATTTCTACCGTTATGAATTCACAATCACCAACTATTACTCTCCATTTATTGGTATGTGAAGAAACACTTCTTTGATTAGTTTATTTATAATTGCGTATCTAATTACAAAAGGTTGCTTGATTTCCAGGTTTGATCAAATTTCCAAAAAATTAACACGACCTTCTGCACGCCAACTGTTTGATGAAATGCCTCATAGAGGTATGTGAATATGCTACTACATTAATTCATTTTTTTTCTTAATTGTTTCTTGTTTTCTTTGCATTATTTATAGATTGTTAAATGTTAGAGTTTACATATAAATGAATCTTATATATATACCCAACAAGATTTGCACTTTTCTGATTCACCCAATTGATTATATAACTTGTTAAGTTTATTTGACAAATTTCGTAACAATTTGAGGAACAATATAGGAATGCAAGACATATATGATCTGTATCGAGTACATGTACTTCAAAGAAGGAATGATTAATGATAAGACTATCATTAAACTTGAATCGAAAGCGTAAGTAGCAAATGTCAAAGATATCAGTGTCATCTGGGACTGAATGACCGAGACAATTCACTAGGACTGGAAGAACTATTTTCTGGGGAAGGACCATATTTTACTATTTCAGTCCACACTTCTTGGGACTTTGGCCATTTTGGAGTAATTATTTGGGGCAAATGGTGTGATCTGACCGCTTCTATTTCTTGTTGAACTTCGTTCATGGCGGGTCTTTTCTTTCCTTCCAAGTTTAAACACCTCATTGCGAGATTGGCAATAGCCAGGAACTCTTCCTTTGAACCCTCTTCTAGGATTTGAGGATCTATAATGTCCAGCAATTGAGAATTTTTCATGTGGGAATGGAACCATGAAATTAAACTTCTGTCTTCTTCATTAGTTGTGCGTAGAGGCTTTTGTGCAGTTAGAAGCTCAATAAGAACCACTCCAAAACTATAAACATCACTTTTATCTGTATATTGGCCTAAGTGAAAGTATCCTGGATCCAAATAACCAAAGGTTCCCATAAGACGAGTAGTTGCATGGGTTTGATCAATAGCGACTAATATTGAAGTCCCAAAATCTGATATTTTTGCCCTGTATTTGTCATCCAACAATATGTTGGACGATTTGATGTCTCTGTGAAAAATAGGATTAGAAGATGATGAATGCAAATAAGATAGTGCTCCGGCTGAATCAGAAGCAATTTGCAGGCGCATTTTCCAAGTGATTGGAAAGTCTTCATTTGGATTATGAATATGATGGAAGAGATTTCCATTTTGAATAAACTCATAAACTAGGAGTGGGACTTCTGTCTCCAAACAACATCCTAATAGCTGAACTATATTCCTGTGGTTAATCCGTGATAGAATTACCATTTCATTGATGAATTGTTGTAACTCTAGTTCATTCACTATGTTTGTCCTCTTTATGGCAACAAGTTTTCCTTCACTCAACATTCCTTTATACACAGTGCCATGGCCACCTTTTCCATGTATCCTGTCCTTGTTAAAGCCATCAGTAGCTCTGTATAACTCATCAGCGGTAAAGATTTTCATCCCTGCTATAACACTTTCACTACAAGAAATTTGTTGCTGTAACAACATGCCACTGTTACGCTCTAAATTTTTTCTTTTTTGCAGAATTTGTTTTCTTTGTTTCGTAACTGCATACAAAAACCACCCAGCTAGAAGCAGAATTATTGTTCCCAGGGATGTGCCCAGTCCTGTGGTATAGGTTGCAAAAAAAAAATGCATTTATGATCAATAACTACGACTTCTTGAGCTAATTCATTTGCATCTTATCGTATCAAAAGAAAAATAAATTCTTAGGGCCTGTTCTCTTTAGCTTAAATTCAGTTCAGTTCAGTTTCTCCTCTCATAAAATGTTCAGTTCAGTTCAGCTCCAATCAGTTCAATTCAGTTCAGTAAATCAGAACAGACCCTTAGCTTACTAGTAGCTATATACAGCTAAGTTACTCCTTCCATTCTCCAATAAGTGTATATTAAGTCTATTAGTACCAAAAAGAAAAAAAAAACCAAAAGTCTAATATCCCTACATTTTCATGTTTCTAATAAATTATAGACAAGATACAAGAAGAAAATAATTTTATTCAGGGGCGTATCAGTTAAATAGTTAAATTTAAACCCACAAGATTTTTCTTAAGTAGTGTGTTATCTTTCTACAAGACTGCAACTGATTTTCTCATTGAGTACATAACAGAGAGACAATTCAATTTGCTGCTTTACCATTTTAAATGAAAACATAAAATATAACTTCTAGGTAATCAGAATTTGGAAACACCAGGAAGCTACAAAAACACGCATTTATATATGTTTAAGCTCAACATTTCATTTCTCTCATTGATTGGGTCACCCATGCTAGTGTTGTGACTAGGACTTTGTATTCTTCACCTTATTCTTATTGCTTTTGATTTTCATCTTTGTTAAAACCAAACTAGATCAAATTAAATGAAATAATTCAGATCTGACTTGAAAAATCAGTCCAAAGTAGTAGAAACAATCATGAAGAACCAAATTTAGACCAAACATGAAAATTAGTCTAGATCAGAAAATTTCACACGGGTTCATACTAGACCAGAACTATAAATATTTAGATGAAAACACCTCAAGTTATCGAGAATATAGCCTGACATTGTTGTTGTAGCGACATGATTGAAGAATGAAGTCAGATTAGAAAATCTGTTTAAGATATTTTCTTATTGAAGCGATTAATTTCTATTCACTTTCCACCGTTCAAGATAGATAAAGGTCTCACTTAAAATTGTTTTTTGTTACTTTGGTTAAAAGACCAAGCATTATGAGTGTTCCTAAGTAGACTTTAATTGCTTGAGGTAAGAAGCCACTAAGCCACATAGGGTGGTTTTGTTTTGTCAGATCAATTTTGATATTTATATCCACAATGATTATAACTATAATGCGTTAGAATTTTGGTTTGTTGCCTTGTTGTAATCTTTTGCTTTTGTAAGGCTTGAATGTATAATCTAGTTATGCAGTCCTAGAGCATCGTTCAATGTCTTTTTAATGCCACATTTCAATAAAATTTCACTTTGGCAGTGTCAGCATATAGGAAGGACTTATTCTTAAAAAGTCAGATGAATTCAGAAATTACCAATAATGACATCTTTGAAGCTGTTTTCTGAAATCTTTACACAGCCAGCTCTAGACTTGAATCCGTCACCAGAATATCCATTTGGGCAAGAACAATTGTAACTCCCTTGAGTATTTATACAATCCATGCTACATGGGCTATTTGAACCAGCAGCACACTCATTAATATCTGGAGGAAAAAAAGCAATTTGGTTGTTAAAATTCCATCATCAAATAAAGAGCAGGGAAAATAGGGAAAGTCTGATAAAGTATGGAGTACCACCAACCTGTGCAACCTGGTTCGAGGTAAGGGTTGCCCTCGTATCCAGAACGACAACTGCAGTGATACTTTCCCCCATCTGATTCAACACACTCACTATTTGACTGACAAACATACGCAGTAGTGTTCTTTTTCGCCTCTTTGCAGGAAGCACTACGTTCAAAAGCCCAATTAAGCACTAAAGGGACTCCCTGCATGGTTCTCTTGAATACAGTGCCATTTGGTGTCAAATCTGAAGCTCCGCCAAAACTGAAGTTACCCTCTCTAGCAAAGAAAGCGTAGGTACATGGCTGAAGTTCACTAATTGTTTTATTATGGGGATTCTCAAAGAACCTGTAAAGATCAATTTTGAACTTTTGCAAGCCAACTGGGATGGATGTCTGGCAACAACCTAAACCTGAACAAGACCCTGGGATCACCTCATTTGTTTTATCTGGCTCAGCGCACATTGCCATGCAACCAGCCCCATAATAAAAGGGAGTCTCATGAGACTGATTCCCTCTATAAACACCAATCATTGCATAATCATTACAACCAATGACTGTGAGCTTGTTTGCTGTGTGTGATATAGTAAAGGGAGAACCTACTATATTTAAGTCCCCAAACCTCTCTGGGATCTCATTCACCTGGGACCTGTAGCACTTGGATGCTATCTTATTCCGAATCACTACTTCGGTCTCTGTTATTTCCACGATTTCCCTATCTTTTAAATCAGGGGGTGTCTCAAGGAAGGATTTCGGTGGGTTGTAGGTGTTGTCACATTTGATTATGAACCAGGCATCAAGTGCACATTCTGCACCAATGCCAAAGGGGTATGGGATGGTTAGATTGCCACACTCCCTCTGACAGCCTTGTTTGGTGGTGTTTCTTGCTGTGAGCATGTTTTTAGGTATTATGGCTGTGTTGTTGCTGGCAAGAGGGGCTAGTGCTATGGCTTTCATTGAGACCAGCAAGAGGAAGAGGAGAAACCATGGAACTGAAAGACTCATTTTTACAATCCTCATAGTTCAATTACCAAGTTCTGCATTGACTAATCTATTACTTGCATTGATAAAATCAATGTCCTCAGCCAGAAAACGCCCATTGTGTAGAAATTGTCCTGATTAAGCATATACTATTTGTGTCTGGTAACATCGTGCGCGACTTGAAATAAGAAAACTTCTCTCTTAGAGCAACTTGACATCCGAAGAATACTTCTATCTTAGAGCTTGAGTTGCATACAAAGTATAATTGCTCTTGGTCACAGAAAATTTCATAATGCATGTAATACATATAGAAAGGAAAATAAAAGAAACAGCCTGAAGTTCTTGTTTGCCATATTGTTATAATAATGTGGATCTGTTTTGAGAGACGACTGAGCTTCAGTGCTCCACTTGGTTATTTTATTTAATTAAATAAAGATAAGTATGCTTTTGACAATTGAAGCATTCTATACTTTTCACAGGATTGACTGTGCATTTATATATGTGTTTGTAGACGAGAATGAAAGGTTACCGTCCACAAGGCCACAAGACTAACCAAGCAAGCTGGCAGAGATGTTTTACATACTTTTCACAGGTTTGAATATGCACTTCATTTATTATATGTATATGCTAGTATGCTACTCCATGATCTTTCTAATTAAAATAAGTCAGTTCAGAACAAGTGGGTTTACTTTAGCAAAAATGATTTAAAAAAGTAAAATCCATTTTAGCAAATATTAAATTTGTTTTTGGATAGAGAATATACGTAAAACAGTCTTCTCTAAAGTTTGAGTTACGGAGTATTTAATTTTAGTAAAATAACACTTAAAATAACTTGTTGGTTTCTTCAATTAGGACTTTCATTCTAGCCTTATACTAGATATGTATCAATGAGTATCAACAGTTTTATAAGAAAAATAAAGTTTAGTACTCAGATTTTTGATCCTGAACCTATACTGGCTTGAGAGGGGGGATAGCTAGATAGCGGCGATTGTCTAGGTATGATAACTCGTTTTATTTTCATACGGAGTACTTGCTGGAGTTGCTGCTACTCTGCTAATAAGGTAGGCTTAACCCAATACAGTTCACACTGCACAGACTCGTTCACAGAGATGTTATGGTCATTTCACATGGGGTAAAGATGGTAAATAATTAGACAACACTTTAATTAAGAGTTCATTTCATTTAGTATGAGACTAGAATTTCTAAGCTAGAAATGAAGATAAACAATAGTTAATTACGTAGATCTTTTCAGTTATAATCTTTTCAACTGTTTTCCAGATTTTCCCAGTCTATAGTTTTTCCCCTTGACTTCTAGACTAACTGAAGGACTATTCCATCATCTACTAGAGATGTAAATTATCTGGGATTGAATAACAGTGACATTTCAGCAGAATCTAAAGAGCTATTCTCTGTGTAAAACGAGCTAGAACTTAAAATCCCATCACAAGTATGTTTAGCTGTTCCATTGTGCTCGGTTTCTAGGCCATTCTTTCGATTTCTTTCTGGGATACGAAGTGACATTACTCCCTCTATCTCTATTAGAACTTCTTTCATGGTTGGTCTTTTCTTTCCATCCAAGTTTAAACACTGCCTTGCGAGATTAGCAATAATATGCAACTCTTGCTCTGAACCCTCTTGTAAGACTTGAGAATCGATAATATCGAGCAAACGAGTATCATTCATATGGGAAAGGAACCAAGATGTCAAGCTTCTATCTTCTTCTTTCGTGGCACGTATTGCTTTTTGTCCTGTTAAAAGCTCGACGAGGACTACTCCAAAGCTGTAAACGTCACTCTTTTCAGTGAATTGACTTGATTGAAAGTACTCTGGATCTAAATAACCAAAGGTTCCCATGACACGAGTGGTTACATGGGTTTGATCAATAGCAATCGACATTGAAGTCCCAAAATCTGACAGCTTCCCCCTGTATTTATCATCCAAGAGTATGTTGGAGGATTTGATGTCTCTATGAAGGATAGGAATAGAAGACGATGAATGCAAGTAAGCAAGTGCTCCTGCAGAATCAGAAGCAATCTGCAATCGCATTCTCCAAGTGATAGGAAACTCTTCACTTGGGTTATGGATATGATGATAGAGAGTTCCATTTGGAATAAACTCATAAACTAATATCGGAACTTCAGTTTCCAAACAACATCCTAGTAACTTCACTATATTCCTGTGGTTTACTTGTGATGATATAACCACTTCATTGATAAAACCTCCTAACTGACTTTCATCAACCACTTTAGCCTTCTTTATAGCAACAATTTTTCCTTCACTCAACATTCCTTTGTAAACTGTTCCTTGACCTCCTTGTCCAACTATCCTGTCTTCATTAAACTGGTCTGTTGCTCTTTCTAATTCGTCAGAAGTAAAAATCTTTAGTCTTGCTACTACACTTTCATCAGTAGCCATCTGCTGTTTTAACAGCAACCCGCCATTCCGCTCGAAGTATACAGCCTTTTGCTTGATGATCCTTCTCCTTTTGATAACAGAAGAAAACCACCAACCAATAAGGAGCAAAATTACTGTTCCCAAGGATATTCCTAATCCTGTAGTTCACACAAATACAGATTAAAATTATTACATCATTACCTCCGCTACAAAACACATTTTATTTATTTATTTATATATTAACTTGCATCAAAAAACAAAAAAACAAAAAAAATTCAATGCCTATGGCATAATCGCTTGACATGTTCTGCAGTCATCTTTTTAACCATAAACAGATTAACAGATAAATTACCTAGAGTGATTTTCTTGAGGGAGGATGAGCTTTTGTCTAAATTCTTTATGCAGCCAATCCCAGATTTTAATCCGTCGCCAGAATATCCTCTGGGACAAAAGCATCTGTAACTCCCTGGAGTGTTAACACAGGCCGTGGTACATGGATTATTTGGACCAGCAGCACACTCGTTGATGTCTGTGCGAAAGTTCAACAAAAATGGAGTGCTTTACTTAGAATCAAATTGGAAATTTACCCTTTATATTTAGACTCAAAAATAATTAGGACACAAACACCAAATCTGAAATGCTCTAGACTGTACCTTTGCAACTGGATTGAAGATAAGGATTTCCCTCATAGCCAGGGAGGCAGCTGCAGCGATATCCTCCCAGATCTGTATCTATGCATTCAGTATTGGACTGACAAAGATATGGTGTAGCAGTCGAATTGTTTTTTTGTGCCTCTTTGCACGAAGTCTTAAGTTCTACAATCCAATCAAGCACAATAGGGGCTTGCTGTAGGATTCTGTTTTGAACAACACTAGTATTTGTCATGTCTGAAGCTCCACCAAATACAAAGCTTCCATTTCGAGCAAAGAAAGCATAGCTACAAGTTGACTGATTAGTAAATGAACGGCGGTTTTCCAAGCTAAAGAGCTTAATATTGAACCCTTGCCAGCCAGTTAACACAGACGTCTGACAGCAACCTGACCCCAAACAAGAACCTTTGGTCACCCCTTCTGAATTGCACAAAGCAATGCAACCACCCTTTTCATAGAGTGAATTCTCTCCAGAACCATCAATCAGTGCATACTCGTCACAGCCAATGACTGTGAGCTTGTTTGCTGTTGATACAGTATAGGGAGAATCCCACATATCTAAGAACCCTGAAACCTCAGAGCTCACATTCTCTTGTGGATCGAAGCAACGTGAAGTTACCTCAGTATTCCAGATAATTATCTGGGTCTCGGTTATATCCAATATGTCTGTATGCCTTCTTGAACCAAATGGTATAACAGGGATCGCTTTAGGAGGGTTGTAAGAGGTGTTGCATATGATACCAAACCAGCCTTGAAGGAAACAATCGCTACCAATACCGAAGGGGTATGGGATGGTCAGGTTACCACATTTCTGCTGGCAACCGGGTTTGGTTGTGTTTGCGGCTGTGATCATGGTTTTTGGTGTTATCAAAGCGTTGGTGACTACCAAGGGGGTTGCACTCATTAAGAGCAAGAGGAGAAGCCATGGAAGATGCATGTTTACTGCTCAAGTTATTTTAGTCTAAGCCTTGAGATATAAAGTAAATTAAAATGTGCACAACAAATGGTAGGAAATTAAGCAAAGAAAGATCTTGAAGGAGTTGGTGTGGCACATGAAGATTTTCAACAATGACAAGCTCCAACTAGGCAACAAGGCTTTGGTACACCGCAGACTTAATAAAATAAGACCGGATCTAGCTCACGCGCTGTTGGTTGAGGTAATTTTTCTAATCAATTTGTATTTCATCAAGTTTTCATTACAATCTTCATTTCAACATCTTTGTGGAATAGAAGGATTGAAGAATATTACTAGTTGAATGATATGTTCCCTTCAAAAATTTGTATGGTCTCTCTTTTTCGCGTTCAAAAGGATGGATAACCCTAAAGTCAACCAAACATTTTTAGAAAGTAATTAATTGATACATCCATAAATCTTTTTAAAATTAGTATATTTGTAAAATAAAATACCTACCTGCCTCATAAGAAATTGAGCATACAAGTATACAACCAATATAGTCATATAGATATATTTTTTGGGTGTGAACACGCGGACTTGCATATAAATTGAAAACACAATAACCCTCTTTTAAAAAAGAACTAAATGGCAAATTGTAGTATAGTATTATAAAATCACATTGAAAATTCCAACCATATTTTCAATAAGTCTAAAATGACACCGTAGTTAGCCTGATATACACGTTATGAGTAAAGAAAACCAATAAAATACAAGTTGATGAATATATATAGCAATACCATTGAACCATCCATAGATTTTATTGACAAATAGTGTGCAAAGCGAAGTACAGTATTGTTTCACAAGTTTTTGGCAGATAAAGATATAATATACTTCCCACAGTTGGAGCTATTAATTCATGTAAGCATAAAAAGAACCTACTTACGGAAAGCTTGGAGAAGAGATTGTAATTTGGGAGTTAGTAATTGTAGGCGCATAATGTTGAGGGAAATACATAAGAGTAGTAATTCATCAGTGTTAAACCGAATCACCTTGGGTTGTTTAGTAAAGATACATCAGCAGAGCTTGAAGAGCTATTTTCCAAGTAAAAAGTGCTAGGACTAAAAAAAACACCATTACTTGTTTCACTGAACATTTGCCTTGATTTTGGCTCGATTTGCTCGTTTGCGTGGGGCAAATGAAGTGACAACACTGCCTCAATCTCTAGTAGAACTTCTTTCATGGTGGGTCTTCTGTTTCTGTCTAGGTTCAGACAACGATTTGCTATTTCAGCAATAATGAGGAATTCTTCCTTGGAAGTCTCTTTCACGACTTGGGAATCAATGATATCAAGTAAACGAGAGTTTTCCATGTGGGAAAGAAACCATGATGTCAAGCTTTTCTCTTCTTCTAGTGTACTTCGTATTGCCTTTTGTCCTGTTAAAAGCTCAACCAAAACTACCCCGAAACTATAAACATCACTCTTTTCAGTATACTGGCCTAATAGATAGTACTCTGGATCCAAATAACCAAATGTTCCCATAACACGAGTAGTTGCATGGGTTTGATCTATAGCAACTGACTTTGAAGTCCCAAAATCTGATAACTTTGCCCTGTATTTGTCATCCAATAGTATGTTGGAAGATTTGATGTCTCTATGGAAGATAGGAATAGAAGACGATGAATGTAAATAAGAAAGTGCTCCAGCTAAATCGGAAGCAATTTGCAACCGCATTCTCCAAGTGATTAGAAATTCAGAGATTGGACTATGAATATGATGATCCAGAGTTCCATTTGGTATAAACTCAAACACTTGTAATGGGGCCTCATGTTCCAAACAACATCCTAATAACTTCACTACATTCCTATGATTAATATTTGATAATATGATGACTTCATTGACAAAATCTCCACACTGATTTTGATCAACAATAACTTTGCACATTTTTATGGCAACAATCCTTCCTTCACTCAGCATTCCCTTGTAAACTGTACCTTGGCCGCCCTTTCCGAGGATTCTATCCTCAATGAAGTGGTCAGTGGCTCTTTCTAACTCTTCGACGGTGAAGATTTTTATTGCTGCCACAACACTTTCATCAGCAGCCATTTGTTGTTGCAATAGTAACCCACCATTTCGCTCAAAATTTATAGCCTTTTGCTTAATGATTCTTCTTCTTTTTATTATAGTAGAAAACCACCAAGCAACAATGAGCAAAATTATTATTCCCAAGGATATGCCTAGTCCTGTAGCTCACAATAAAAATAGATTGAATTACTAATTGAATAAAAATAAAAATAAAAATAAATACTACTTATATTTATAGTTTAATTAAGCCAAACAATTCTTTAATTGCAATATTGTGTTGTCTTCAAATATTTAGAAAGTCTACGTATCCAGTTCCATACTGTAAAACATGATCTACTATTGTTTTTTAAACATAATCCTTGTACTGTATCTTTCTTGATGATAAACATTGTTCGGTATATATTCAGTTCCATACTATAGAACATGATCTATTTAGTATTATCGCCTTTTAAACATAATAAAATGCTAACCTTAATTATTGCCAAAAAGAGATTAGATTCAGAAATTACATACCAAGAGTGAACTTATTGAGGGCTGATGAGCTCTTATCAATAATCCTTACACAACCAATACCGGATTTTAATCCATCTCCAGTATAGCCACGAGGACAGGAGCATTTGTAACTCCCCGGAGAGTTAACACAAGCCATGGTACACGGATTGTTTGGACCAGCAATGCACTCATTGATGTCTACACAAAAGTAAGACGAAATAAATTTCAAGTACCTTACCTTATTACCTTGTAAAGAATTAAATCAACTTTCATTCTTTTTATAGAAAATTCAACTAAAGAAGACAGCATAAAGTGTGACAATATAAACTAACCTGTGCAACCGGGCTTAAGATAAGGATTCCCCTCGTATCCAGGAAGGCAGCTGCAGCGATATCCTCCCTCCTCTGTATCAATACATCTAGTATTTGACTGACAAAGATAAGGATTAATACTAGAATTGCTCATCTTCACCATTTTGCAGGAAGTATTGAGTTTTATGTTCCAATCGAGAACCATATTAAGTTGCTTCATAATTCTGTTTCGAACAACATCAAAATTATTCAGTGTCAAGTCAGAAGCCCCACCGAAGATGAAGCTGCCTTTTTCAGCATAGAAAGCATAGCTACAAGACTGATTAGATAAGAATCTGGCTATTGAATTAACTCCTTGTTCATCTTCAACTCCGAAAAGACTTATTGTGAACCCTTGCCAGCCAAATGGAACGGAATCCTGGCAGCATCCTAATCCAGGACAATGACCCGGAACAGGCTCAGTTTCAATACTACACAATGAAATGCAACCAGTCCTTTGGTAGCTCTCTGCAGTGTCTCCGGAACCACTAAATACCGCGTAATTATTACAGCCAATGACAGTGAGCTTGTTTGCAGTGTTTGAGATGGTAAAAGGAGAACCCCACATATCTAAGTTCCCTGTCTCAAAGGTTACATTCCCCTGCGAATTTTGGCAACGCGAGGCTATAATTGTAGTCCTGATCATTATTTGAGTCTCGGTAATATCTAAGATGTCAAAATCGCTATAGGGTATTACAGGGAAGGCTCTAGGAGGGTTGTAGGAAGTGTTGCATATGATACCGAATGAGCCTTGCAAGTAGCAATTTTGACCGATGCCAAAGGGGTATGGGATGGTTAAGTTGCCACATTTCCGTTGGCAACCGGGTTTGGTTGTGTTTGTTGTTGTGAGCATGTTTTTGGGTGTTATCACAGTGTTGGTTCCGACCAACACTGTGATAGCACCCATTGAAGAGAGTAAGAGGAGAAGCCATGAAAGATGCATGTTTACAAAATTGCAACTCAAAGTAAATTACAGCACTACTAGCAAAAGACTTTTTTATGTGGGGTGAGTCTAAGTGTACGTAGAATAGTCTAATGGTGTTGAAATGCATTTGTGGCTGGAATACACTTGATTTAAAATATCCAGATAATTATTGGTAGGGGCGGGGCAAGAAAATTTATTTGGGGCCCTGTACAATATGTCAATATCTTAAAATGGGGGCCTGTGTAAAATATCAATTACAAAATAATAATGCGTAGATTATAATTATAAATAATAATAAGTCGTCACGTTACACTCCAAATATAAAATAAAAAGCAATGTTTCAATTACAAAATACTAATATATAAGTAATATTAAGTCATCAGGACTCATCACATTACACTCATCACTAATATTATAAATAATTAGCATGTTTTAAGACAAAATCATCAACAAGACAACAACACTTCAACATCAGGAGTTGAAGATTGCAAATTTGCCATATATCCCAATAATTCTGCAAATTAATTATTCTTTTTTCGACAACCTGTTTTAATCCAAAAAAAAAAAAAAAATGCTGAATTGGCGAAATAGATTGACAAACTACAACAATCAAAGAGATTAACTGGGCATCCCCTGTGTTTTCTTGTGCTAAAATTTGATAGAAATATCTTGAATTTCATATCGGAATAGTTTTCCTTTTCCTTGACTCCCAACCCCCACCCACCCAAAAAAAAAAAAAAAAAGAAAAGAAAAGTCATTCACCGTATCACTTTCCTTCGTCATTTTCAACTAACTAGTCAGTGCAAGTGGTAATGGTCATGAATAAATATGAAGAGAAGGAAATTGGTAGTACGTTGAGTTGAAGTAGCATCGAAATGAATTTTCAAAAAAAAAAATTATGGATTTATAACTTGCACCGATTTCATTAATTCAACTCTACCACGAACATTTATGACAACATATAATGATAATATATGGTTTCGAACGACATTATATGACCCGAGATGTATCCCTTAAAATCCTAAGGTTTTTCGATAACGGCCCCAGAAACCTCCAAAATTTCTCAAAAAACATGGATATTAGCCTTTAATTTAGAAATTTTTAACTTTTTTTCGCCCGAAAATAAAAATTGATGAAATATTTACCATGGTCCCAATTATCCTCCGGGAGTCCCATTGAATGGGTGGAACCATCCAATTTACCTTTAAACGACAAATTTACCGATTTACAACTTGCACGGATTTCATTAACTCAAGCCTACAACGAACATTTATGAAAAAATATAATAATCATATATGGTCCCAAACGTCATTATATGACACCAGGATGTATTCCTTGGAATTTCAAGACTTTCCAACACCGAGTCCCGAAACCTTCAAAATTTCGCAAAATGCGTGGATATTATTAGTCTTCAATTTTGGATTTTTTGACTTTTTTTGCTCGGAAATAATAATTGTCAAAATGTTTTCCATGGTCCCTAATACCCTCCTGGAGTCCAATTGACTCGGTGGAACCGTCCAATTTGCCTTTAAACGACCAATTTACCGGTTTACATCTTGCACCGATTTCATTAACTCAAGCCTACCAATAACATTTATAACAACATATAATGATCATATATGGTTCCAAACGGCATTATATGACCCCGAGATGTATCCCCTAAAATCACAAAGCTTTTCGACAACGGGCACCGAAATCTAAAAATTTTATCAAAACGCGTGGATATTAATCTTCAATTTTGGAGTTTTTTGACATTTTTTCGACCGAAAATAAAAAATGCCGAAATTTTTACCATGGTTCTAATAACCTCTAGGAGTCCAATTGGGTTTGTGGAAACATCCAATTTGTCTTTTAATGACCAATTAATTTAATTACTAGTTTACAACTTGCACGGATTTCATTAACTCGATCAAGCCTACTACGAACATTTATGACAACATATAATGATCATATATGGTTCCAAATGACATTATATGACCCCGAGATTTATCCCCTAAAATATTAATACTTTTCTATACGGGCCCCGAAACCTCCAAAATTTCTCAAAAAGTGTGGATATTAGTCTACAATTTTGGAATTTTTTTTTACTATTTTTCGCCTGGAATTAAAAATTGTTGAAATGTTTACCATGGTCCCTATTAACCTCCGAGAGTCTAGTTAGGTGGTTGGAACCATCCAATTTGCCTTTAAACGACCAATAATTTACCGGTTTACAACTTGCAGCGATTTTATTAATTCAAGACTACCACGAACATTTATGACAACAAATAATGATCATATATGGTTCCAAATGTCATTATATGACCCGAATATTTATCCCAAAGAATTTCAAGACTTTTCGACACCGGGCCTCGAAATCTCCACAATTTCTCAAAAAGCGTGGATATTAGCCTTCAATTTTGGATTTTTTTTTGACTTTTTTCGCCGTAAAAAAAAAATTGCCGAAATTTTTACCATGGTCCCTAATATTTTTCGGGAGTCCAATTGGGTGTGTGGAACCAATGAATTTGCTTTTAAACGGCCAATTTATCGGTTTACAACTTGCACCGATTTATCGGTCTACAATGACCAATTTAATTAACTTGCACCGAACCCGAATTGAACTGAAATTGACCCAAACCTGTTTTAACCCGTCAAAACCCGAATTTAACCTGACTTGTTACTAACCTGACCTGAATTCAACGGACCCGTTCCTAACCCGACTCGAATTTAACCCAACCTGTTACAAACCCGACCTGAAATCAACCCGACTTGTTATTGACCTGATCAAAATTCAATCCGACATTATATTGACGCGACCCGAATTTTACCATACGTATTACTTACCCAACCCAAAAATTCAACACGTTTTGTTACTAACCCGACTCGAAATTAACAGGGCTTGTTATTGACCCGACCTAAATTCAACACAAATTGATCCTGACCCGATTTCAAATCACTTTTAATGCAATTTAGACCACCTTATTATTGTTGATCAAAGCATTTTGTCTTGGGAGACCAAGTCGGTCCAGGCCTGCAAAAGAAAGGAGCATCATCCTCAAATTTAAGAGTTAAATATAATATATTTTTGTTGTAAGGTCAAAGGAGATAATTATCTTTCTAAATTATAGACTATAGTTCCCTAGTATATTTCCGTATATATTATAGTCAAGGGAAATAATTAATTATCTTGATAAAAATGATAATTATCTATTTATAGTTAGTTGAACCCGAATATGACCTGACTTGGAAATGACCCGACTTGGAAATGACCCGACCTGATTGTAACGTGCAAATTATTGACTTGAACATAACCTGACTTGACTCTGAGATTGACTCGAATTGGAAATGACCCAACCTGATTATAACTCGCAGATTATTGACTTGAACCCAACCCAACTTGAACCCGAGAATGAACCGACATGAAAATAAATGACCTGACCTGATTATAGTCTGCAAAGTATTGACTTGAACCGAATCCGACTCAAATCCGAGAATGACCTGACTTGAGTCAAACCCGCAAATTATTGACTTGAATCGAACCCGAATCGAATCCGAGAATTACCCTAACCCGTTTTGACCCGTGAAATGCGAATTAAACCCGACCTATTGTTCAATCGACCCGAATGCAACCCGACCTGTTATTAACTCACCTTAAATTCGACTGAAACCCGATAAGAAGTATGACCCGACGTGACCCGACTCACGCATGACCCAACCCAAACCCGATCCGCATAGGTTATGAAATTCATCTGAATTGACCCAACCCGAGTTGACCCGACCCACTCTTACCTGACCCAAACCTGACTCGTTTACCCGAATTGACAGCTCTAGTAGTTAGCCCGATATACACGTTATGAGTAAAGAAAACCAATATAATACAAGTTGATGAATATATATAGCAATGCCATTGAACCATCCGTAGATTTTATTGACAAATAGTGTTCAAAGCGAAGTACAGTTTTATTTTCATAAGTTTTTGGCAGATAAAGATATAATATACTTCCCATAGTTGGAGCATGGAGTATCACAATAATGCAGTTGATGAGCTATTAATTCAAGCAACTATGTAAGCATAAAAAGAACATGTTTGGGTCCAATTTAGTCCAATTGGGCTTAGGCATTAAATGATCCAATTAAAAGCCCAAGGTCAAGGTTCATCTCTCCAATTGTGCTAAAGTCAAAGATAGGCCCTCAAGGCAAGCCAATTGGGCTAAGGCCCAACTTCTCCATATATGAAGAGGTATAAAAGCCATCAATATTACATTTTTACATGGATTCTCATTCATTCTCATATATTCAAGCAAAGCCTCAAGCAACTAATTCTCTTGCATAGTCTTCTCTTTCAACACATTGTACTGACTTTAGCATCGGAGGGGCCTTCCTCGGCAACACCCCCGAGGATAGTTTACGTGTGTTTACTGTGCAGGAAACCTTCGGCCCAACATTACTTGGACCGGATCAAGTCTTCTCCGTTTCATCGGACCTTCGGCAAGGTCCCATTGTTTTCACCCGAAACAATTTGGCGCCGTCTGTGGGGAAGACTTTCAAAAATCTTTAAGCCAAATTTCTAACCAAGATCATCTTGCAATTATCTTAGTAGCAATGGCTAAGAACCGCAAGAGCAAAGGCCTCCGTCAAGGAGCGGGCGAAAAGCCTAAAACCCCTACACCATCACCCTCGCCGGACCGGAACTCTCCCAAGGGTGCCAGCTCGGGGGGGAGGATCATACAAGGAGGATTCCCTTTCTCCCGTAATTCATGACTCTCATTATAGGCCGAGTCACTCTCGGTCTAGCAGGGGTGAGTCCGATCATAGGACACATTCAATGCCCCAAAGCCAACCATCGACTGTGCGCCCTCATTCCCATACTCGGCCGAGGACCCCTTTGACGGGGCCCAGCTCGGAAGAGGTGGCAAGAGCGCTGGCAGTGCTCATGGAGGCGATGAGGGCACAAAATATGCCACCACCTCGTGATCGAACTCCTCCGCATACCCGGCATCAGCGGAGGAAGCTAGACCATGATGGTGGGAAGCTTCCTTCCTTCCGGGAACTGGAAGAGTGGGAAGAGGATACCTGGAAAAATGAAAAAGAGAGGAAAAAGAACCCTCAATTTTTAAAAGGATCCTCATCCTCCCGACCAGAAACGCATAAGAGCAGCAGCTCAGCTTCTCGGCCAGAATCTACTCACCGAGAACCTGAGACTGTTCGCCGAAGCGTCCTCGACCGACTCGGCGGCAAGGAACCGAGCGTGCGCAGTCGCCTCTCGTTCCCTGCGGCCGAGGCCCAGACTTCCCAGCCAGGGACGAAAACCACTCCTACCTCTCTAAGAGGGCGGAGCGCGGTCCCTTCGGCCAGGAACAAGGGCAAGGCCGTTATGCTACCCGCCAGTTCGCCATTCGAGCAATGGATACTGGAAGAGCATGTGCCCACGCTTAAAATACCGTCGCACATCACATATGACGGGACCTCGGATCCGAAGGACCACGTGGCCTCGTATGAGACTCATATGCATCTTTGCCCCAGATCCGAAGCGACTTGGTACAAATATTTCCCAACCACTCTCAAGGGGGTCGCGCAAGCGTGGATCTCCAAGGGAGTAAAGCAAGGCTCCATAACAGGGTGGGATGATCTGTCCTCCAAATTTAGGAGCAAGTTTTCCACGGAAAACCGCCGAGAGAAGACTACTGCAGAACTCATGAGTCTGCAACAGGGGGAAACCGAAAGCCTCCGAGACTATCTGACTCGTTTCAGTAACGAGTCATCCAGCGTCTCTCAGCTGGACCAGGGGCTAGCCGTTTTTGCAATGCAGAATGGCCTTCAGCCCGGGAAGTTCCTAGACTTCATGGTCATGCATACCCCGCAGACCTTGGAGGAAGCTCTGAATGCCTCGGATAAGTTCATCCGAGCCGAAGAATGGAACAAAGCGAAAACCCAACCTCAATTTGGGGGAGGGAAACAAAAACAAATACCCTTGTCTGAAGTTAAAGGGAAAGTCAAAGGCCTCGGAGCAATCTTCGGCCAGCGACCCAAAGAAGGAAAAATCTGCCTCATACACAGGCAGATACGAGACCTACACTCCGCTCTCTCTTCCACGCGCCAAAATTTACAGCGTGACGAAGGAGGAGCAGAGTTACCGAAAGCCGAGACCACTCCCAGAGTGGTATCAGCGAATAAATAAAAATCAGTGGTGCGAGTTCCACGAATCTCCGGGACACAACACTGAGGAGTGTATCCAACTGAAGGACCAGATAGAGGACATGGTCCGGAAGGGATACTTGAAAAAATACATCGCGGATCACCGCGAGAAAAAAGAGTCCGAGAAGTCAGCAAAGGACTCTCGGCAAGACCTCGACTTCCCCCGGAAGAACAGTAAAAAGCCGGAGGGGAAATTCTCTCCGATCAATGTTATCTCGGGAGGAATATACTCTCGGAGGGAGCACAAGCGACAGCTTAGAGCTTTGACTCACCAGGTGAACAACACTGATATTCAATCTCCCCAATCGCCGGTGCCGAACATGACGTTCACAGCCGCCGACTGCCGGGGGATAACGTTCCCTCACGAGGATCCGTTGGTGATCATCGCCACGGTGGCCAACCACGACGTCAGTAAGGTCCTTGTTGACGGTGGCAGCGGAGCAAACATTCTGTTCCGAAAGGCCTACAATCAAATCAAGTTGAAGCCCAAGCACCTTACGCCGGTACCCTACCCGGTATCCGGGTTCAACGGGGCTTCAACTTATCCAGATGGGAAGGTGACACTTCCTATCACCATCGGCTGCGATGAGGCAGCCAGGAACGTCATGATTGAATTTTTGGTCATTGACGCTCCTTCAGTGTACAACGTGATTTTGGGGAGACCCATAATTCATGAGATCCAAGGGGTCGTCTCAATTTATCATCAGCTGATGATTTACGTCTCAGACGTCGGCTTCCCCGAAAGGATACAGGGCAACCAAAAGGACGCCCGAAGGTGCAACTACCTCAAGCCATCCAGTAGTCGCCCAGATAACGACAAGGATGGGGGGGAGAAAGAAAAAGAAAGAGAGCCAAGCACAAAAAAGCCGAAAGGCCTAAGTGCTTCGGCCCAAGGATCTGAACCCAGAGGTAAAGGGCCCGAAAGGGAAAAGGCTAGCTCTTCAGCTGAACAGCAAGACTCAGAGAGCCAGCCGAAGAACAAAAAGACTGGGACACCTGCTGACATAGGCAGCAGGCCAGATTATGAAGAGTCCAGTCCATCAGCAATGGACATGGACCAACAGACTGAAACAGTTGAGTTGGTCGAAGGAGACGTTGAGAAATGTGTAACAATCGGGATGGACCTTGATCCGAACACCCGTTGTGAACTTATTCAGCTCCTTCGGGACAACAGAGATGTGTTTGCTTTCTCGGCAGCTGATATGCCCGGGATAAGTTCAGACCTCATCTCCCATAAGCTTAATGTTGACCCAACGTGTCGACCAGTTAAGCAAAAGAAGCGGAATTACTCCGCTAATAAGAACCGAGACATCGCAGCCGAGGTCAAAAAATTGCTGGAGGCAGGATTCATCGAACCTTGCCAATATCCATAATGGCTGGCAAATGTGGTGATGGTTCAGAAGCCCAATGGTACCTGGAGGATGTGCGTTGACTTCACAGACCTAAATAAGGCTTGTCCGAAGGATTTTTATCCCTTGCCGAGGATCGATCAGCTAGTCGATTCGACAAGTGGCCATGCCTTGCTTAGTTTCATGGACGCATTCTCGGGGTATCATCAGATATTCATGCACCCCGACGATCGAGCAAAGACAGCATTCGTCACGAACGCTAGGGTGTACAATTACAAAATGATGCCCTTCGGATTGAAAAATGCGGGGGCAACCTATCAAAGGCTGGTGGATCAAGTTTTTGCCGATCAAAAGGGCCGAAACATGGAAGTCTATGTCGACGATTCGATCGTCAAAAGCAAAAAACCTGAGGACCATGTTAAGGACCTGGCTGAAACTTTCGCCACCTTAAGAAAGCATCATATGAAGCTGAATCCGAAGAAGTGTGTCTTCGGCGTGAAGTCAGGGAAATTCCTTGGGTTCATAGTCAGCAAAAGGGGGATTGATGCCAATCCCTCCAAAGTCAAAGCGGCGCTCGACCTTCCTGAGCCGAAGACAAAGCGGGATGTTCAGCGGCTCACCGGAAGAATGGCAGCCCTCTCGAGGTTCATTTCCAGAGCTTCGGATAAGGGGTTACCTTTCTTCAAAGCCCTGAAACTCCCGAAAACAAAAGAGCTCGTTTGGGAGGAAGAGCAAAAAGACGCCTTTAAACAGCTTCGGGAGCATCTGGCTCAACTCCCAACGCTGGTTAGCCCAGCTGAAGGAGAAACTTTGTACCTGTATGTGGCCGTTAGCCCAGCCACCATCAGCGCAGTACTGCTGAAGGAAGAAAGTAAAAGTCAGCAACCGATCTACTTTGTCAGTCATACACTAACGGATGCCGAGACTCGCTACCCTCTACTCGAGAAAGTCGCTTTCGCGTTAGTAGTAGCTTCTCGGAAGCTGAGGCCCTATTTTGATTGCCATCAGATAGTGGTCTTAACTGATCAGCCGTTGGAAAAAGTTCTCGGCAAGGTTGAAAAATCCGGTAGGCTAGCCAAGTGGGCTTTTGAGCTCACCGAATTCAGCATCAGCTACCGTCCGAGGGCTGCCATTAAGGCTCAAGCTCTAGCGGATTTCTTGGCCGAATGCTCATACCAAGAAGCGCTAGACAATGAAAAGAAAGTCTGGACCGTGTTTACGGATGGATCTTCCACCGAAAACGGTTCGGGGGCAGGAGTAGTGATAACTTCTCCCGAAGGCAAATCCTTTGAGTATGCACTAAAATTTTCTTTTAAGGCCTCAAACAATGAAGCCGAATATGAGGCAGCAATCGCCGGCCTAGAATTGTGCATCTCCCTGGAAGCCGATCATGTCTGCCTGAAAACAGACTCTCAGCTAGTTGCATATCAGATCAGCGGCAGCTACGAGGCCAAAGAGCCCTCCATGATAGCTTATCTTGCCAAGATCAAGTCAGTCATTGCAGAGCTGAAAACTTTTGAGGTTCAGCTGATCCCAAGGGGTCAGAATACTCAAGCCGATGCACTTTCCAAACTTGCCAGTTCATCTCTTACCGAGCTGAACAGATCTGTATATGTAGAAGTGCGTCGAGAGAGAAGTGTCGACGAAGCACCTGAAGTGTGCTGCGCTGACCCAGAGCCTAGTTGGATGGACCCCATCCTAGCTTTCAAGCTTAGCTCTCTGAGCTTCAGCAGCAGCAGCAGCCTCTGAGAGTTGGACATCCCTAGCTTGGAGCATCTCTTCAGCTGCCATTCTGCTGGCTTCAAGAGCTTCTAGCCGTTGCTGCACTTCAGCTTGTGTGCAGCAGCTCCTTCCTGGATTCGGCTCTCAGTGGCAGCCTTGAATTTGGAGACGTCCACTCCCATGTGCTCTTGGAGGAATTTTTCCCCTTCCATCAGTGGGGGAAAAACTTCCTTCTCCATAGCGTCGCAGAAGGTTTTGAGGGCTTCAGCGGCTTTTTTCTCGTATTCCTCACCCTTCTGCTGCTTCTCTTCAGCTGCTGCTTGCTTCAGCTTAGCAAGCTTTAATTCCTCTTCGGCTACCTTTTTGTCGTGCTCGGCAGCGTCTACCCTATCTTGTAGGGTATCTATCAGCTCTACAGTGAGAGTCTGATTGTGCACGAACTGAAAACAGGAGCACAAGTTAAAATAAAAAAAATAATAAAAATAGAGCTGAATTGTAGAGGAAATAAAGTCAAGGAAAATCACCTGCATCATCAGCAGTTGGTTAGACCTGGATGGGTCAGGAACTGATCTGCTGGATTCGCCCATCCCAGCAGTGGCCTTCAGCGACCAGATTCTTGCCCTATCTACTTCGGACGTGCCAGCAAAATCGCCGAAGTAGGCTGCAGCACCTTCTCGGTTCTGACCCCATATGAGGTCCCAGATGTGATCTGGGATTGGAATTCGGGGGGCCGAGAAACCCATTTCTCCAGATTGCAGAGTCTGGAATGAAGGAAAGGATGACGACGGAGCTTATTTAGCTTTGGATGGCTCAGCATCCTCCTTCTCAGAATAGTCAATTATTATGACCTCTTCTTCTTCAGGGGTGAGGACGAAAGCCTCAACCTCTCTTGCAATGTCTGCCGTGAAACCCTCAGCACTGGGCATCACGGCATCCTTATTCTTGTGCTCAGCAGCACTCTCCTGAATTTCTTCTTGGACCCCTCCCTTAGATTCGGGAGTTTTCTGATCCACCTCCATCTCAAGAGGTGGCGGAGGGGTCTTTTGAGGTGATTGGGGTGGTGGCCGGGGAACCCTCGGCGATCCATTGCCTTCCTCGGGTTACCTTATTTCAACCCCGATGGTCATCGGCCTCCGCTGAAAGTCATGCAGGCCGATGATGGCCATTCTTCGGCGCCTTTTCTGAAGCGGCTGCTCGTCCATATCTGAGTCTGAAGACTCTTCTTGTAACTGGTCTTCGGGACGAACAGGGGCTTTCCCTTCTCTGTGTCTGTTACTCTCTTCAGACTGTAAAAGACAGGGGGGAGGAAGAATGTGAGTAAAAAAAAAAAAAAAAAAACAACAACAACAAAGTTAAGTCTGAAAGCTCACCGAGGTTTTCAGCAAAGCCTCGTCTTCTTCAGCTGCCCTAGCTGCAGCTTCCTCTTCAGCAGCCCTGGAGGACCCTTCTCCTCCTTCACAAGCTTCGATAACCCGTGCAACCTCTTCGGCCGTACGGGCAGCTTCAGCTTCTTCGTCTAGCAGCTGAAACCAGGGATCTCTCTTCTTCCACCAAGGCTTCTGCCTCTGATACAGAGCAACAGCCTCAATTTGGAAGTGGGAAGAGTCTAGATGAACTTCCCTATGCCTCGGTTCAGTGATAGAGGGGGCCCGATCAGTTACAACTCGTTCTCGGTTGACGCCAAGACGAGCGTAGTTAATGCCGACGTTGGTCTCGTCCCGCTCTGAAAAAGAAAAGGGGAAAGGTCAGTTCAATTAGGTTGGCACAGCATAAAAAAGCGAAGTGAGGAGAAAAAAAAGAGATAATTAAAATGCCTCGGCCCCAGCCGAAGAAGCTTACCATCCTTAAACTTTCGGCTGAGGCCAACAGCTGCTAGCATGTTCTCTTGGAAAACATAATGCGTATCGGGGAGCCAAGTCTCTGGGATATGTTGTATTCGGCCGCTACCCCCCCGGTTCGGCAGCTTGCCGAAGATATTCTGTTGATTAAGGTTTGGATCTGAGCCGTTATCTGCGGGGGGACCGAAGCTTCCCATGTCGGGATCAGGCTCAGCAAGGTACCGGGGAGCGCTGAAGACGCAAGGGTGGCTCGGATCCGTGGGTGCCCTAACCCAAATCCATTGACCTCTCCAGTCCTTGTCTGAAGAGTCGTTTGGCCACATGGTTATGTACTGGGGCCGAGACTCAATCCGGTACCACCTAGAACCATGACTTCCGTGCCCACTTTGAATATTTGGCACTAGCCGATGAAGCTTTTTGAAGCAGTGCAGGTTCGACACATACTTGAAGAACTTGCAGACCCATAAGTATGTCATCACCCTTCGGATGCTGGTAGGAGTTAGCTGACATAGGGAAATATTGTAGTGGATCAGCAAGTCTCGGACGAATACGTCCAAAGGGAACCTCAGCCCATACTGAAGTTGTCTTGTGTACACCCCCACATACCCCGGGGGTGGACGATGGATTCTATCGGATGCCACGGGCATTCGGCACCAATACCCATCAGCTTCAAGGATGCCGTAATGCAACTCAATTTGTTCGGCAAACCGATACTGTTCGACATTCTCCACCCACCATGAGTAGGGGCGGTTCTTTATCATGGCCGAAGCTACTTCGGCATCCTCCCACTCTGAAAACCCGGGGAGGATATCCCAAAGGACAGGGGGAACTTCATCGTCCCGTCCAGAAGCGCTCGGCCCCTCCGTTCTCTGAGGAGGAGCCGAGGAAATTGGAGTCGCCCTAATCCCTTCAGCAGGGTTAGACTTTGCTCTTTGTCCATTCCAGGTCCTAATCCTGTTCCTAGGATCGGGAATTAGCCTTGCTCTTCTTGGAGCACGGGCTCTACCTCTAACTCCTCTTGCCATTGATAATTTCGAAGAAAAAAGTCGAAAAAAAAGGGAAGGAGTTCGAATTCGAAGAAAAATAAACTAAAATCAAGGGAATTTACCTTAATCTGAAGCGAAAGTTGCCGATTTACGAGTTCGTAGTGGCAAGTCTCAGTTTCTAAGCTTAATGCTCGGGGAATTTGCGAAGTTTTGATGCGGGTTCTTGGGTTCTCTCGAGAATTTTGGGTTTGTGTTGGTGAATAAGTGAGGAGAGATGACGCGCCTCTGATTATATCTCCAGAAATGGGAATACGGGGAGTCCGCGTTTCAATTTCTCTTAAATACCCCACTAATTAACCGTTAAACACACGACCTTGCGATTAAACTGCCCATTATCCGTCCAACTTCCACAATCATCCGCCTTAACCGTTGTTATATCATTAATTACGGTTTAAATTCAAATTTTTGGATTAATTAAATCATTCACTTCCCTCCTTTTCTGAATTAAATCAAACCCGACCCGTCATCCTTCCAAATCGGGTCTGGGGGGCAAGTTGTTTGGGTCCAATTTAGTCCAATTGGGCTTAGGCATTAAATGATCCAATTAAAAGCCCAAGGTCAAGGTTCATCTCTCCAATTGTGCTAAAGTCAAAGATCAGCCCTCAAGGCAAGCCAATTGGGCTAAGGCCCAACTTCTCCATATATGAAGAGGTATAAAAGCCATCAATATTACATTTTTACATGGATTCTCATTCATTCTCATATATTCAAGCAAAGCCTCAAGCAACTAATTCTCTTGCATAGTCTTCTCTTTCAACACATTGTACTGACTTTAGCATCGGAGGGGCCTTCCTCGGCAACACCCCCGAGGCTAGTTTACGTGTGTTTACTGTGCAGGAAACCTTCGGCCCAACATTACTTGGACCGGATCAAGTCTTCTCCGTTTCATTGGACCTTCGGCAAGGTCCCATTGTTTTCACCCGAAACAGAACATACTTATGGAAAGCTTATTGGGAAAGAGATTGTAATTTTGGGAGTTAGTAATTGTAGGCACATAATGTTGAGGGAAATACATAAGAGTAGTAATTCATCAGTGTTAAACCGAATCACTTTGAGTTGAATAGTAAAGATACTTCAGCAGAGCTTGAAGAGCTATTTTCTAAGTAAAAAGTCCCAGGATTAGAAAAAACACCATTGTAACTTGCTGTTTCACTTAACACTTGCTTTGATTTAGGCTGTATTTGCTCGTTTGCGTGGGGAAAATGAAGTGACAACACTGCCTCAATCTCTAGTAGAACTTCTTTCATGGTGGGTCTTTTGTTTCTGTCTAGGTTCAAACAACGATTTGCTATTTCAGCAATAATGAGGAATTCTTCCTTCGAAGTCTCTTGCACGACTTGGGAATCAATGATATCAAGTAAACGGGAGTTTTCCATGTGGGAAAAAAACCATGATGTCAAGCTTTTCTCTTCTTCTAGTGTACTTCGTATTGCCTTTTGTCCTGTTAAAAGCTCAACCAAAACTACCCCGAAACTATAAACATCACTCTTTTCAGTATAATGGCCTAATAGATAGTACTCTGGATCCAAATAACCAAATGTTCCCATAACACGAGTAGTTGTATGGGTTTGATCTATAGCAACTGACTTTGAAGTCCCAAAATCTGATAACTTTGCCCTGTATTTGTCATCCAATAGTATGTTTGAAGATTTGATATCTCTATGGAAGATAGGAATAGAAGATGATGAATGCAAATAAGCAAGTGCTCCAGCTAAATCGGAAGCAATTTGCAACCGCATTCTCCAAGTGATTTGAAATTCAGAGCTTGAACTATGAATATGATGATCAAGAGTTCCATTTGGAATAAACTCAAACACTTGTAACGGGGCCTCATTTTCCAAACAACATCCTAATAGCTTTACTATATTCCTATGATTAATATTTGATAATATGATGACTTCATTGACAAAATCTCCACACTGGTTTTGATCAACAATAACTTTGCACATTTTTATGGCAACAATTCTTCCTTCACTCAGCATTCCCTTATAAACTGTACCTTGACAACCTTTTCCGAGTATTCTATCCTCATTGAAGTGGTCACTGGTCAGTGGCTCTTTCTAATTCATCGATGGTGAAGAATTTTATTGCTGCCACAACACTTTCATCAGTAGCCATTTGTTCTTGTAATAGAAACCCGCCATTTCACTCAAAATTTTTAGCCTTTTGCTTGATGATTCTTCTTCTTTTTATTAGAGTAGAAAACCACCAAGCAACCACGAGCAAAACTATTATTCCCAAGGATATGCTTAGTCCTGTAGCTCACAATAAACATAGATTGAAATTACTTATTGAATACTACTCCTTAAATTTAAATCCAAACAGTTCAAAATCACAATGTTGTCTTCGATAGATTTGAAATTACTAATTGAATTACAACTCATAATTAAATAGATTCATAGATTACCAAGAATTAATTTCTTGAGGTTTGATGAGCTCTTATCAATAATACTTACGCATCCAATCCCAGACTTTAATCCATCGCCAGTATAACCACGAGGACAAGAACATATGTAACTCCTCGGAGTGTTAACACAGGATGTGGTACACGGATTGTTTGGACCAGCAATACACTCATTAATGTCTACACAAAAATTAGATGGAATTAAATTGAATTCAAGCATCTTTACAACTTTTTCAATATTGTGGGCTCTACAGTTGAATAAAGTTGAAAATTTTGTTGATTTATTCACAAAAATGATGGGGCATCCTCCATCTTAACTAGCTTATTAAGAATCAAATTAATCGAAAATCCAACAAATAAGAGAGGAAGCTAAGACAACATCAAGTATGACTAACCTGTGCAACCGGGTTTAAGATAAGGGTTTCCCTCGTATCCATGGAGGCAGCTGCAGCGATATCCTCCCTCCTGAGTATCAATACATCTAGAATTTGACTGACAAAGATAAGGAGAAATGCTTGAATTGCTCATCTTCACCTTTTTGCAGGAAGTATTGAGCTGTACATTCCAATCGAACACTATAGAAACTTGATCCAGGATTTTATTCCGAACAATATCAAAATTATTCCTTGTCAAGTCAGAAGCACCACCAAAAATAAAGCTACCTAGTTTACCATAGAAAGAATAGCTACAACTCCCTGGGTCACCTCCAGCACTTATACCATGAACAGCTATAGCGAAATTTTGCGAGCCAAATGGGATGGACACCTGGCAGCATCCTCCCAGACAAGAACCCGGAACAGGCTCAGTTTTATTACTGCACAGGGCAATTGATAGGCCGTCGTCGAGCCTACCAAAGATAAAAACCTAACTTGGTCTCTCTAATGGGTAGAAAGGGTAAGTAAGGGTCGATCCCACAAGGACTAAGGGGAGCACTAACAAATATCGATTTGTGATAAGCTAAGTCAAGTCTTTTTGGGTTATGAGTTATGAAGAAAAAACTACAAACAATAATAAAGAGGATCTCGGGAAGGTATCCACCAATTAAGTCGTTCACAAACTACAATTTAACATACAAGACATAGCAATTTGGGGATAAAATTAGGGGAAGTCATCTAAGGCACCCAACTACTCTCTCAAGCTAGAGGGATTACTTGAATCATGAATACAACCTACTCTCGTGGTTACAAAGCATAAAACAAGTGTTAAAGCATAATCACGATGACATAAACATTCCCTTGATCGGAAATTCCTATTCTCATGGCATTTCGGGTCAATCAAGCATAAGGGAGCTAACTCAAGTTCATCTCTCGATCCTTCGTTGAGAAAGCTTAGATAAATAGTTCTAGCAATGGCCACTTACAAGAACTAACAATGAAACCACTTAAGCTCAACTAATTAACATCCCACATTAGCTAAATCAACACATACAAACAAGTATTTGTGAATTCATCAATGATTTCAACAATCCCAAGTAAAAGAACTACTCACAAATCATAATAAATTGCAAAACTAAAGGAATTAACAACTAAGAACATGAAACAAACACTAATCTAACATAAACAAGTAATTAAGGATGAAAAGATACAAAAATAAGTAAATAGAATAACAAAATAGGAGAGAGAGTAAGAAATTCTCATTGATATTGCAAGGAGTATCCAAATCTTCAAGTCTCCTTCCTTCAATTCTTCATATTCCAAGCTTTCAACAAGATTTTCTCACTTTCTCTCTCTAGAAAATGAGAGTTTCTCTCTCTAAAAACCCTAACCTAAGCTAAAAATAAACTAAGAAGATCCCCCCCCCTACAAATGAAGCTAAAGGGATATTATATAACCCCCAAGTAAAAGGACGGAGAAACCAAGAATCGGCCCGTCTACAGGTCGGCACGGACGTGCCAAAGGTTGCACGGACGTGCAGACCTGTTAAAATGAGAACAATAGCTACTGCCTGACCTTGCACGGACGTGCATCAATTGACACGGACGTGCATGAATTGGCACGGACGTGCATCAATTGGCACGGACGTGCAGCTTTTTCTGGCGAAACAGCTTTATTTCGGAAGGTCATAACTTCTTCATTACTCATTGGAATAAGGCATGTAAGCAGTCGTTGGATAGCTCTTGAGATGAAATTTAATATCCAATTTGAATCACTTCAAAAACTTGAGTAGAAAAAAAGTTATAGTCATTTGAAGTTGACCTTAGTGAAAAAATCCTTCCAAAACCCTTCCAAATGCTCTTATTTCACTCTTGTACACTTTTTCTTGCTTCTTTCATTCTTCCATAGCTCCCTTATTTCCTCTTCTTGTCTCCAACTTCTTTTCTTCTTTGTCCAAAAGCTTCAAAGTGCCATATTTATACCTAAATATGCACCAAAACACTAGCAAACCCGTGAAGCATATGATACAAAAAAAATGCATAAAAATAGAGTAATTAGTGAACTAAGCATTGATTTCCCACAATTCTAAGGCTCAAAATCACTTTAAAATCATACAAAATAACAAGTTATCACATCCCCCCAAGCTAAGCTTTTGCTCGTCCTCGAGAAAAACAATAATGTCAAACCAAAGAAGGGAAATAACGTGTTAGAATCTAAACAAGGAGGGGCAACAAGGAGAATGCATATACACACTAATCCGTATGGTAGCCACCACTATCACTTTAAGCGCAAGTGAGAAGCAATTTAAACCTCTAAGTCGCCCTAGAGGACGAGTTTTTATCTCGTGAGGGTTTCCAATGAGCTTGCCCCACAACTCACGCAACCCACAACACATCGTCAAAAATCACACAATTTCAATTTTTCGCCCAAGTCAACTCATCGGGATATGAGACACAAGCAAGACAAGTGAACAACTTTCAAGAATTACCAATCATACAAATGTACACATGAGTTGGGGGTAGAGAGGAGAACTAAACAAGGTTGCACTAGGATACTTCCTTTGGCCTTTTACTAGTTCATTAGAGCACACCTAGATATTCCAAAGTTGTAACAAGCCCTCTTTCGGTTATAAAATCTCAAAATGCTAGTCCACCTCCCAAAATGCACACCCAAGGCCCCTTAACTACACTCTAACTCGGGAATTTCATAAGAAACAACAATGCAAACAAGGTGTGGGAGGCATCCACGAGTTGACCTCTAAAGAAGAGAATTTTTTTATTTTTTTTTTAGAAGTTTTGGGGTAGTTTTTGTTCTCCCCTTTTTTATGCTCTTCTTCTTTTTTTTTTTTTTTTTTTTTATTTTCAATGCCCTCGCCTCTTTTAACTGTGAGCGGCTCTTTCTTTATTGAGAACGTGTGGCTTATTACGCCACTTATTACACATGATACAAGTAGAACCAATTCCCTAATAGAGTTTCATTTCGGGGAGGAAAGGGGACACATCAAGGGCACAAGGGACCACAAATTTATTCAAACATATCCTACTTGAGCAAATTAGACAATATCTTATACTAGGCGTGCAATTGAGCATTCATTGGCTTTCATTTCATATACTCCAATGCAATCAAGATTAATAGACCTCTAAATGACCCCAACTCGTGCACACACTCTTCTAAAAAAACTTTTACTCATCACTCAAGAGTCAAGCAAGCAAAACATATAATCGTCATTTGAGTCTCATCCTTGGCAATTTTTTTTATTTTTTTTATTTTTTAATTTTTTTAAAGTTATATTAAAGAAAAATAAAGAAGACCATGAATATCCAAATGTACAACTATGAACGAATTCAAGCATCAAACTAACAATCAACCCCCTTCATGAAAGTGTGAAGCTACCCCCCCCCCCCCAAGCTTAGACGAAGCGTTGTCCTCAATGCTTTGAAGAGATAATCAAGGGGGAGGGAGGGAGGGAAGGGAACACAATCAATCTCAACAAGTACCTCTAATCCAACATCCATAACTACAACAAAAAACCACAACAATAAAATCTAGCCCCAAACCAAACTCTTTAACAAGCAACCAATGAATGGCAAAAATAATTATAAAATCAATAGCTTGAGAAGGGATGAAGAGAGGAAGAGATATTACTCAATTTGATGCAAAATTCTTCATAAATTCTTCAAAACTTTGTAGAGTATGTTGCGTCTTTCCAATGTAGCAAAAACTCCAAAATTCTTGTGAATTTGAGACTATATGATGTAATTTGGAATGGAGTGATAAAGAGTACCTAATTGAGAATCATTTCATAAAGCTCGTTAGTTCAAATCATCAAACAATTAAAATCCATGCACATCGTTATTCAAAAATAAATAAATAAATAAAAAAAAAAAAATTGCCTTTCTTTTCGGTCTTTGGCTAGACCTTAGCTAGTAAGTAATTTGACAAACTCCTAAGGAGCTTATCATATGCACTTGAGCACATTTCACAAATTGCAACCATAAAAATAAGAAGAAAATTTAAAGAGAAGAAGAAAAGGATATACATTAATCTACAAAGTTTCCTAAAATAAAAATGAGAAGATCTAAAAAAGGTCCTAGATTGAAAAGAAGAAGGAAAAATAAAAGTATACCTATCAACAAAACACTTTATTGGAGATTCATTTGGTAAATCAAAAACCATATTTACATCAAATTCACCCAATTGAGTATCGTTGGTTAGAAATTGATCATGTAAATCATAGAATGAAGTACAAAGAGGCTCATGGGAAGTGAACTTAGGAAGAGAAGTGGGGAAAAGGCTTGGAAATGAGACAATAATATCAAGAGTTTTTGAGAAAGGGACATGAGGCTCAAAAAAAGAATGGTCAATTGGTAAAGACTCAACAATCACCTCACTCTCAACTCTGTGGTCCTCAAAAGAGGGACTTTCCTCCACTTCATACCTTTTATCCTTACTTTCCCAAAATTTATCATGAATATCAAGGCTACTATTTCCAAATTGATAATTATCCTCAACACCTCTTGAATAATCATCAATATAATCAAATTGAAGAATACCATCAACATTATATTTGGACTTTAGTAGACTTATATCATTAGTGGAATTCAACAAACAATCATCAACTTTGTCATTATTCATAATTAAAGGTACATTAGGCTCATTATACAAATTGATGATATTTGGAAAAATAGGGTCATCAACCAAAGGTTTTTCAAGAAGAGGTTTCTCAAAATTTTCATTTTCATTCATTTGAACCCTAGAAGCTTCACTAAGATGATTCATGGATGTACAATTGCTCTTTATGTCCATTAGATTCTTAGAAATCTCTTCACAACCCTCCAAAAAACATTCTAGAGCAATCTCTAAAGAAGACTTGGGTTCTTGAGGATGGGAGAAATTTCGAAAATCACAATGAGAAGAGGTGTCAACATTATGCACATTAGCCACATCATAAGGAGTACATGACATAAAATTGGAATCCAAGAAAAAAGTTGGGGAATTTTGACAATTTGCATCACCAAAACTCGAAACATTAGAATCCAAAACATTATCATCACATTCTTCAAATGAGTTCGCACCATTAAAATGGTCATACATCTCATGATTAGCCATCTCCCAATCATAAGTATCTTTAGCTAGCCATTCAAACATACTCCAATTCTCATTAATGGTTTTATACATAAATTGACCTTCGGACATAGATTCAACAACAACTCGCATTTCATCATTTAAACCTTCAAAAATTACTTCACAAATATCCACCTTTAAAAGTCTATGACCATAATTATAACCAACATAATCATTAACCCTATGGTAATATCTCCAAAATGTTTCATTCTCGTATTGGGGAAGGGAAAAAATTGCCATTTATTTCAATGGAAGAAACCCCAAAATAAAATATAAAAAAGAAAAATAAAAGGGAAAAAAATATATGTACAAAGACTTAGACTCATCTAATCAATAATTAGACAATGTCAACCGAAGTCCCCGGCAACGGCGCCAAAATTTGATAGGCCGTCGTCGAGCCTACCAAAGATAAAAACCTAACTTGGTCTCTCTAATGGGTAGAAAGGGTAAGTAAGGGTCGATCCCACAAGGACTAAGGGGAGCACTAACAAATATCGATTTGTGATAAGCTAAGTCAAGTCTTTTTGGGTTATGAGTTATGAAGAAAAAACTACAAACAATAATAAAGAGGATCTCGGGAAGGTATCCACCAATTAAGTCGTTCACAAACTACAATTTAACATACAAGACATAGCAATTTGGGGATAAAATTAGGGGAAGTCATCTAAGGCACCCAACTACTCTCTCAAGCTAGATGGATTACTTGAATCATGAATACAACCTACTCTCGTGGTTACAAAGCATAAAACAAGTGTTAAAGCATAATCACGATGACATAAACATTCCCTTGATCGGAAATTCCTATTCTCATGGCATTTCGGGTCAATCAAGCATAAGGGAGCTAACTCAAGTTCATCTCTCGATCCTTCGTTGAGAAAGCTTAGATAAATAGTTCTAGCAATGGCCACTTACAAGAACTAACAATGAAACCACTTAAGCTCAACTAATTAACATCCCACATTAGCTAAATCAACACATACAAACAAGTATTTGTGAATTCATCAATGATTTCAACAATCCCAAGTAAAAGAACTACTCACAAATCATAATAAATTGCAAAACTAAAGGAATTAACAACTAAGAACATGAAACAAACACTAATCTAACATAAACAAGTAATTAAGGATGAAAAGATACAAAAATAAGTAAATAGAATAACAAAATAGGAGAGAGAGTAAGAAATTCTCATTGATATTGCAAGGAGTATCCAAATCTTCAAGTCTCCTTCCTTCAATTCTTCATATTCCAAGCTTTCAACAAGATTTTCTCACTTTCTCTCTCTAGAAAATGAGAGTTTCTCTCTCTAAAAACCCTAACCTAAGCTAAAAATAAACTAAGAAGATCCCCCCCCTACAAATGAAGCTAAAGGGATATTATATAACCCCCAAGTAAAAGGACGGAGAAACCAAGAATCGGCCCGTCTACAGGTCGGCACGGACGTGCCAAAGGTTGCACGGACGTGCAGACCTGTTAAAATGAGAACAATAGCTACTGCCTGACCTTGCACGGACGTGCATCAATTGACACGGACGTGCATGAATTGGCACGGACGTGCATCAATTGGCACGGACGTGCAGCTTTTTCTGGCGAAACAACTTTATTTCGGAAGGTCATAACTTCTTCATTACTCATTGGAATAAGGCATGTAAGCAGTCGTTGGATAGCTCTTGAGATGAAATTTAATATCCAATTTGAATCACTTCAAAAACTTGAGTAGAAAAAAAGTTATAGTCATTTGAAGTTGACCTTAGTGAAAAAATCCTTCCAAAACCCTTCCAAATGCTCTTATTTCACTCTTGTACACTTTTTCTTGCTTCTTTCATTCTTCCATAGCTCCCTTATTTCCTCTTCTTGTCTCCAACTTCTTTTCTTCTTTGTCCAAAAGCTTCAAAGTGCCATATTTATACCTAAATATGCACCAAAACACTAGCAAACCCGTGAAGCATATGATACACAAAAAATGCATAAAAATAGAGTAATTAGTGAACTAAGCATTGATTTCCCACAATTCTAAGGCTCAAAATCACTTTAAAATCATACAAAATAACAAGTTATCAGCAATGCAACCAACCTTTAGATGATCCCCAATATAGCCTCCAGAACTATCAAATACCCCGTAGTTATTACAACCAATGACGGTGAGCTTGTTTGCTGTCTTTGAGATAGTAAAGGGAGAACTCCCTATATCTAAGTAATTTACTGAGCCTTCCCCAGAAGGGCTTGTTTCATTTCCCTGCGAATCATAGCAAAGAGTGGCTATGAAAGTATTCCTGACCGTTGTTTGGGTCTCGGTTATATCCAAGATGTCGCCAAAGCCGTCTACAGAATTGACGAAGGCTCTAGGAGGGTTGTAGGAGGTGTTGCATATGAGATTGAAACCGTATGAACCTGGAAAGGAGCAATCATAACCGATCCCAAAGGGGTACGGGATTGTTAAGTTGACACATTTCCGTTGGCAACCGGGTTTGGTGGTGTTTGATGATGTGATCATGTTTTTGGGTATTACCATAGCGTTGGTCCTGACCAACACTGTGGTAGCTCCCAGTGGCGGACCCAGGAATTTCCGATTGGTGGGTCACAATCGATAATCAAATATGTAAAAAAAAAAAAAATTACCGAACAACCAAATAATAGTACTAAAAAATACATCCAAATATTCAAACAGTACAAAATACAACCAAATGTTCATATAATACAAGCAATTTCACATAATGACATAATCACATAAACATATTACACAAAACACAATTACACAAAACAGATTTCACATAAGTAATAAGTTCAAGAGATTTCAATTACACAAAACACAATTACACAAAACACAATTACACAAAACAGATTTCACAAAAAGAATCAATTGATGATTAGTTGATTACCTACCTTGCTTAGCGGAGGCGAGCAGCGGAGCAGGCGGAGCAGCACTGCAATAGGGCCACGGGCAGTCGGCCAGCACCGCAGCACGGCAGTCGGCAGCACTCAAGTCTCAGGCACCGAGGCACGCACTCAGCAAGACAGCAATTCGCCAATTCAGCAGCACAGCCAACTACAAATTAACAAATCAACCAAAGTTTAAACCAAAGTTTAATAAAATTAACTAATTAGACTGAATTAATTTGAAGATTAGAAATTAAAAATAAAAATTAGAAATCAACTTACTAGCGAGTAGCGATTTCGAAATGCGATTATGCGACTATGCGAGAAGCCACGAAGAGGACGGAGTCCACGACCACCGACGTCCGACCACCAGGCGAAGAGAACGGTGGCTGCCTGGCTGGGACGAAGCGAAGAGGCGAACTGAAGAATGGAGATGAGGCGAAGTCGCGAAGAGAAGAAGGCTAGGGCTTGAAGTCTTGAACTGAATTCGTGTTTGGTTTTTTTGGGGAAAACTGATTTTAATTTTATTTTTTTTTAAAATAACTTAAATTTTTTTTTTGGGCCTGGTGAGTCACTTGACCCACCAGGTCTAAGCCCAAGTCCGCCACTGGTAGCTCCCATTGAGGAGAGTAGGAGTAGAAGCCATGAATATGAAAGATGCATGTTTAGTTGTTTACAACTCAAAATAAAATTCAGCACTCTTAAATCTTAATAGAAGACTTATATTGGAGGGAGAGGCTAGAATACATAGTCGTCTAGTAGTGTTGGGCTAAGCGTAGAATACTCTGATCTTGTTGAAATGCATTTGTGGCTAGAATACACATAAATTCAAGTATCTAGATATATATAATATAAATATTACTTCCTCCTATCCAATGCCTTTAAATCTTCATATAAGAGTCTATTAAACTTGAAATGTGGTGAGTCTATTAAATTTGAAATGTGGTTGTAGCATGAGGTACTTAAATGCTTAATATACCATTTCAAAAGGAGTGGACGAGATCACGAGTTTAAGGACCAACTAAAGTATAAGGACCAATTCAACTAAAAGTTCATTTAAGCTGATTATGGTTAAGACTAGGAAATAAGTTTCATATTCTATCACCATTTTCATGACAAACATTAAAAACTTTACCACAAATTCTTATTAATATATATATTTAAAAAATGTAATATAAGATGTCGTTGGATACGTCTTAATGGATAGCTTTATAATATCAAGTTTTTATACTCCGTAATATTTTAAAATGTGTAATGTAATCACACCTTACTTAATTAAAGTCCATTTTGTAGGTGGTAATTAAAAAAAAAATTGGGAGTAAATCTATAAAAAGCGTTTATTATTGAGAGTAATATGAGAAGCCATGAGAGATACATGGCAATTAAGTTGGCAACAAGCCAACAACTCAAAATAAATTATGGCATTTTCTAGCAAAATCTCGTTGACGAAGACTTTAGTGTGGGGGGTAGTCTAAGCGTAGGATAGTGTTGAAACGCATTTGTGGTTAGAAATTTATTGGTAGAAGTGAATCCGTAAATGTGTGGCACAAAGAGCAGCTAATAATACAGAAACATTAATGTTTTTGGTGCAAAAAGAGAGACATTATTGTTGATTGATGCTATATTTCAAATAAAAAAAAATGTTGATTGATGCTACTTGCAGCCCATTTGCGATGTCGTAGTGTTAATGGAACGTGTGGTTAAAGGGATTTATAATATTTTTTTTTTTTTTTAAAAAAAAAAAAAACAAACAAACAAACAAACTTCCGGGTTAGATATAGATATGATATTCAAGATATTTCAATCAAATTTTGCAAGGACAAAACACCAATCTAACTAATTAAATTAATAATTGTACGATATCACTAAGATACAAATTTATTTTGGGTGAACCGTAGTGGACACGGCCAGCTCGAATTTCTTCAAGTTATACATAGTACAAGATTGAAGATACTTGCATCATCTAGGAGTGAATACTTGAGAGGCCTCAATAGAGCTTAAAGACTTGCTTTCCAAATTAAATGTACTAGAACATGAACCACAATCGTTGAATGAGCCTTTGAATGCTTCAGTAACAAACACTTCATCGGGTTTTGTTTGCGTATCTGGTTCATTCACTTGGGGTAAATGAAGTGACAAGACTGCCTCTATCTCGAGTGACACTTCTTTCATGGATGGTCTTCTCTTTCCATCGGAGCTTAGACATCGCTTTGCCAAAGTAGCAATTGTGTGAAACTCTTCCTTATTACAATTTTCTTCTAGGACTTGAGAGTCTATGATATCAAGCAAACGCGAGTTTTCCATATGGGAAAGGAACCATGATGTTAAACTTCTATCTTGTTCTGATATAGCACGTATTGCCTTTTGTCCTGTTAAAAGCTCAACGAGGACAACACCAAAACTATAAACATCACTTTTTTCGGTAAATTGGTTGGTTTGAAAGTACTCCGGATCCAAATAACCAAATGTGCCCATAACACGAGTAGTTACATGAGTTTGATCAGCATCAACAAGTCTTGAAGTTCCAAAATCTGATAACTTTCCCCTGTACTTTTCATCTAAAAGTATGTTTGAAGATTTGATGTCCCTATGAAAGATAGGAATTGAAGATGAATAATGCAAATAGGCAAGTGCTCCAGCCGAGTCAGAAGCAATTTGCAAACGCATTTTCCAAGTGATTGGAAACTCTTCACTTGGATAATGAATGTGATGAAAAAGGGTTCCGTTAGGAATAAACTCAAATACCAGTAATGGAACTTCCGTCTCCAAACAACATCCTTACAACTTCACTATATTCCTGTGATTAATTTGTGATAGGATAGCAATTTCATTGATAAATTCCATTATTTCGCTTTCCTCCAATATCTTTGGCTTCTTTACAGCAACAATCTTTCCTTCGGCCAACATCCCCTTATAGCCGTCCCATGGCCTCCTTGTCCAAGGATTCTATCTTGACTAAAGTTATCAGTGGCTTTTTGTAGCTCAGCAATAGTGAATAATTTTGTTCTTTCTACAAATCCTTCATCCAAAGAGAGTTGTTGTTGCAACAACAAACTTTTCTCATAATATATAGCTCTTTGCCTGATAACCTGTCTTCTTTTGATCATTTTATATAACCAGTAACCCAAGATAAACAATAGTATTGATCCTAAGGTTACACTCATTCCTACAATTGACAAACAAAGCACACAATAATAATTACCAATAATTTGTATCAGTCAATTTACTAAAAGTATTTTAATAGAAACATATATAGTACATATTTAAGAATTGTAAAAACATCAAATGAAAAAAAATAAAAATAAAAATAAAAACCCAAATTACCCTCCTATATGCATGCCTAATAAATAGCGGTTATGCGTTGAGATGGATTTTAACTATTAGCGCATAGCTGCTATTTGTTACCCAGTTAATTTAATTCTATATCTCTACTACAAAAATACAATAGTATTAGAGGTGTCTGGTAAAAGATTATTGGGACAAAATTAGTTTATTTGACCGATGTTAGTTGGTAACCACTACAATAAGCTTATTAGGATGTTTGATGGTGAGTTGATTAAGAGAAGTAATTTTATTAAGTTGCTTAGGGAGCTTTATGATCATCCAACTAATTATTGTCCGGTGGTGATTTCCCTTCATGTACACTCGGACACTTTGTCCCTTGATTAATAAATGCATTAGCTCTGTTTTTCTCAAAAGAAAAAAAAAATATTGTAAGGTGTAATAACAATTTTATCCTTATTTAACCCAAAATCTACCGCAATGAAATACGTCAATGTCTTTTCTTAGTTTTATTTTTTTTAAGAAAAAAGTTAATGTCTTTATTAGTCATTTCACCCACTTAAAGCTTTATAAAACCAACTTTTTTCCAAACACTTTTCTACCGTTACTAATACTATATGTTAGTCAACATCAAATAACAAAATTAGCTTAATCTTTTAGCATGAGATGGTATCATAAAGGTTAGGCTTCTATAATTCTCTTTAAAGGTACTTGGTGAATCGTAACCTTTTGCTATGTCACAGGAGGGAAGTGTCACACCTAAAATACGGAGTACGAGTACGTAGTAAAAAGTCGCCCTTCAAACCAAGGCCAATTGGTCATATTGGTGTAAATGTTAGCATCTTGGTGTTATATAACATATATTGGTATAAAAATTAGCATATTTATACCAATGTATCACAAATTGGTTAACTTTTATACCAATATGTCGTCACTTGCTAATTTGTATACCAATATATCGCCGACAATAATTTTTATACCATTATGTTACAAGGGTGCTGATTTTTATACAAATATGGTTCATTGGCCCTTAAACCAACGCCTATATATGAAGAATAATTGAATAATATAGTAAGGAAACGTACCTACTGCCAGTTTGTATTGGCTTTGATTAGGAGGACTGCAAATAATATTCTTTGCATCCGTGCTGATATCGTTGTAACCTTTAGGGCATCCGCAAACATAACTTCCATTTTTGTTGAAACACTCCGCTAGGCCTTTACACGGATTGTTGAGCGGATTACTACATTCATCAATATCTATTATGTACACATGCATGGAATATATATATTATTAGTAGGGGTAGCGAAAATTGCAGGTTTCCGAAATTGGAAGCAGGTTAGGAATCAATGGGTCCGAAACTGGAATTGGACCTGGCTGTTCCAATTTTAGGTAATAAATTAAGGAACGAATTGCAACCGGTTACAATTTCAATTCTTAATTTTTTGGAACCAGAACCGGTTGGACACTCGTTTACCCAACATATATTAATGCCTAACATCAATAAAATAGCTTAATACATACACAAATATAGGTATTAATCGCTAAAAAGGAACATACATATAGACTAATATAAGTATTTGATGTACACATTCTATACCATATTTTACCCTCGATTTATAGCTATTTTTGTATGATTTCTAAGCTCTACGGAGCCATTTCTCGCTAATATCCTCCTCTCTAGTGTGGCTTGGTCTATTTGATTGATTTTGTAGGCATATGAAGATTTTCGGATGATTTGGACGCGTTTTGGATAGCCACGAGAGCTTAGTAGGATGGAAGAGATTTTTCCCATGTCCGCCCTGGAGGGCAACATTGCCCTGGCAGCCAAGGCGAAGAAGAAAAGAAGTGAAAAAGTTCAAATTCCGTCCGCCCGGACCGGGCGGCATTGCCCTGGCAGACCGGGCGAGCAGAGTATTATGCGAGGAGGTGAAGTTGTTTGTCGCGCCCGACTGGGCGGCTTTGCCTGGTCTGACCGGGCGGAATTTCGCGGAGCTGCTTTCCCTCTTTTTCGGGATTTTTCTTAATTAGGGATATAAATACCCCTTTGTAAAGTCTGACTAAGGACTTAATCATTATCTTAGCAGTTTTAAAACACTACTAGAACCCTAATATTCTCTCTAGATCTAGAATACATTACACTTTCAAGTTTTAATCCTTGTTCATCAACAATTGGTACTTTTCTTCATTCAAGCAATTGGTATTCATCTTCATTTCTTCTTTTACTTCTAATTACTTATTAATCATGTTTTCTTCATTGATTATTGTTTTTTCTTTCATTAATATGTGTGATTAGTTTCTTTATTCCAAGATCTAGCGGAACCCGAATATGATTAATGCATGATTTAATTCTTTAAATTCTCTAATAATAATTGTAATTGATATGCTTAATTGATTATGCTTATGCCAATACTAGATTAGGGTTAATTGGTATTGTTATTAATCCTTTGTTTTAATTTCAACGGGAGTTGGGTTTTGACGGATTTGAATAAATCAATTAAGGGTTTGAAGTTCATCACGGGAGTAGTTGATTGGATAATTAGGAAGTTAGAGTAATGTGCTCAAGGTCTTTAATTTACATGATTCCATGGAAGTAGGCTTGATTGTGATTAGATAAGCCATTGATAACTCGGGAGAGACCATTGGTATTATTCATGGATTACTTTTCCTCTTTAATCAATTAAATTATGTGTTAGGGGTAGAACGACTATTGCATTAATTGTATTCGTGGTGAAGCTTGATCTTGGATGTTTTTAGCATTGAATTGTCATTTTATTAGATTTTATCATTTTAATTAGTTCTTTAGATATTGATTCCCATTTATTTGATTTGGTTACTTGCTTGGTAATTGCTTGAGTCTATTTAATTGGTTGAACCATAGTCTCTTGGGATCCGACCCTTGCTTTCCCGTCTACATAGTAGTGGTCTAGTTAGGTTTATTTTTGTTAGGTACGCGACACGCCTATCAGTATTATAATTTGTACTATCCTATTATATTTTGATAGTTATATATATATGACCTGGTTGTTCCAATTTTAGGTAATAAATTAAGGAACCAATTGCAACCGGTTACAATTTCAATTCTTAATTTTTTGGAACCAGAACCGGTTAGACACTCGTTTACCCAACATATATTAATGTCTAACATCAATAAAATAACTTAATACATACACAAGTATATGTATTAATCGCTAAAAAGGAACATACATAGAGTAATATAAGTATTTTTATTTGTACTATCCTATTATATTTTGACAATTATATTTATCCCTACCTTATAAAAAGTAGGAGATTGTGCTTATAAGAAGTGCACGAACCTATATGCCCTTCAAAATGTTTGTTTACGTTCTTACGTACCCCCATATATAATTTCTTACATTTAAGTCCTTCCATGTGTACAGATGTAATAATAAGTGTTGATCTTTCCCTCTCCTTACATTTATGCACTTTTATATCTATATTATATATTAAAAAACGTTTCTAAAATTGATTATGTGCCACGTCATTCCCCTCTCATAGCATTGTGCCACATTATCACTTAATGACACGTCATTATCATTTAACAAATCATTCCAACTATTATTAAAAAGCTTTTGATGAGTTTCGAACAGTAGAACTTAAATAAACAAGATCTACTTCCTTACCCATGCATCTTAGCCAATAACAATTGATGTCACCTATACATATAAACATAACTATAAATGACATGCATCAATTAAAAAGGAAATACCATATAAGCAGTTTGAAAAAAAAAAGGAATAAAATCAACATTTCACAAACAATAGTGTTAAAAAATTATCTTTCTTTACACTTTATCAATTAGTAACTTAATTTTTAACATTTATGCATTACATACATAATAGATGAAAATATATTTCATTTTGTCAAAAAAGATGATAATATATTTTATAAATAAACAATTTAATCAAAGTGGTAAGCCGGTACAACGTTTGGGCCGCATGCTAGTTATTTATTTATATTATGGGTAAATATATTATAGGTAAATTTAAAGGTCACCTATATTGCAATATTGTATGAATAATTGCATAGATGTTTCCTGAAGAAAAAAAAATTGTAAACAATTGAAAAAGCCATGCATGAAAAATGAAAAGTTTAAACACAACCCAATATACACATTTCATTAATTTATTAAACTATTTACTCCAAAACCCAATGTCGTAAAGTGTTTAAACACAACCCAATATAAAAATCAAGAAAAGGTAAGCCACTCCGCGCGCGTTAGTTGCTCTAGTACAAATTAAAATTGGGTACTCGGAATCTATACCCAACGGTTCCAATTTGATTTCTTAAATTTTAGAACCGGTTAAACATGTTTCAATTCCGGTTCCACATTTTAAGAACCTGTCCCAACCAGTTCTTAGTTTGGTTCCTAAAATTTTGATTGAGTGGTTTGCTTATCCCTAATACAACTATATTAGCCATTTAACTTATAATATCAAATTATCAATAACAAATACTTCGTATACCATAGAATTAGTAGAGAAAATGTACTATTAGTCACTCATAATAACTCTACTGGAAGAAAAAAGAAAATGCATTACTTAGTGTACATACCTTGGCAACCTTGAATGTAGGGATTACCCTCGAATCCGGGCTTGCATTGGCAGCGGTATCCTCTTGCAACGTCAAGGCACTCACTATTATTTCCTTTGCATATGAAATCTGCTTTCGAATTCCGGGCCGTATCACAATCTCCAACTCCAATAATCGATCAATAGTAAACTTCTCGAAGTAAGTAGAGTCTTGGGATAGATTGTCCGCAACATCGGTGGGCATAGCATCATTTGCGACCGCAAATGCAACACTACATGGGTTGAAATCTAGTACATAAGTGTTATTTGTAAAGCTGTAAGCTCTTATGGATCTTAACTGGTCCAATGTATCAGGAATTGAGGCAATGCAACAACCAGTAGAGCACCTATTATTCTTATCAACAAAACCAATATTCATTGCTTGCCTATTGTCACACTTAGCCGAACACTGTAAAAGAAATATTGTATTTGTATTATTATAGTTCCCATAACCAAAAGCATCCACAAACGCATCACATCCATAGCCAAAAAGAGAATTTTTTGTAGATGAAAACTCAAACCAGTCGTGATGCTAAAGCTAATGTATCAAAGTCGATCTTTTTGTCAATCTCTTACAATTATCGAAGTAACTTTCATTTGTGTGGCTAGAACACAAATGAATCAAATATCTCAATAATTATTGCATGCATATTGCACAGTACCAAATAAAGCAGAAAAAAAAAAAAAAACATATATATATAACTTTAACAGTTGTAACTGGTCTATATCGAGGATCCTTGCTAAAGGAGATTGGGTTGGGTCCCGATAAAACTCTGAAATGTCTAAGTAAAAGCATGATGATTTTGATCCTATATCGAGGATCCTTGCTAAAATACATGGATATGAATCCTGATGATATTAGTATCCAATTAGTACATATGATCTTGATTCGAGAGCCGATACACATACAACCATTGTATGTTGTCCCTACATACATACAACACCATTAGAAATTTGACACATCAACTAAACATGGGAGAAAATTAGGAGTCAAATATAAATTGAATTTAATGGGACTTGTGCCTATTATTTTAATCAATAGAAACATTACAAATTAGAGTTGTATGTAGGGACCACATACAACAATTGTATGATGTAGCCTTACCAATTCATATGTTGTCATTTTATTTAACACTCCCACGTCTATGAATATTGTTGCGTGCAGCCCAAATTCTCATAGCCGGGTGTTTTGGTGGAGTATATGTCCGTGTTGAAGAAGCTACCAAATAAGACAAACATTTGTCGTTTGAAATATGAATATTATTTATTGTAATGTTAAATAATATTATTAGTTCATTTGTTCACATAATTATATGACCATAACGTAGAAAGTATTTGTTCTCTTTCCTCATGATCCTCACATTTATTATTTAGCAATGCTCTAATCAAGCATCGTAATAATTAATTCTCCTATAAATCACCCTATATATACAATATCACCCTATATATTTCTCCTAAATCTCCGTGTAAATGTAGTGTATTACTACAGAAATTGAGGGAGTTATATATAGTGGTTAGAAATGAATTTGTATGTAAATTTATAAAGAAAATTTTATCTCATTCTCATGGCAATGCTAAATTTATAAAGAATTTGTGTATGTCATATATATAATGAATTTGTCCCTTTGAGTTTGGATAATATATATTATATATAGATTTGCATACCAAAGTGATATGTCAACTTGTAGGATGTAAAGACTAAGAGCCATACAAAGTGAATAGATAACCAAATGTGCCCATAACACGAGTAGTGACATGAGTTTGGTTGGGTGGTGAAGTCCAACCCACAGGGCTTGGGGGTGGATGAAGGAGGAAAACATGGAACTACTTCGTCTGTCATTCATTGCGAGGTTTGGGCTTGCCTTGAAGCAATGAAGTGGGCTAGGACAAAGGGTAGACAGAGTATTCTTCTGCTCTCAGACTCTACTTCTCTTTTGCATAACTTGCAGGATAACAGTGGTAAGGAGATTTCGATCAACTGGGTGCTTAAGGAACTAAGGGAAGTAGGGAGCTCGTTTCAAAGATGTACAATCCTAAAGGTTCATAAGGATCAGGTTAAAAGGGCAAACGACATTGCTAAGGAATGTCGTGTTATCCTTTCTAACCTAATGTAGTTTTCTTCTTGTTCCTTTGCTATTGTTTAAAAAAAAAAAAACATGAGTTTGATCAGTAGGCACAAGTCTTGAAGTTCCAAAATCTAAAAGTATGTTTGAGGATTTGACGTCCCTATGAAAGATAGGAATTAAAGATAAATGATGCAATTAGGCTAGTGCTCCAGCCAAGTCAGAAGCAATCTGCAAACGCATTTTCCAGGTGATCGGTAACTCTAAACTTGGATAATGAATATGATGAAAAAGGGTTCCGTTAGGAATAAACTCGAAGACCAGTAATGGCACTTCAGTCTCCAAACAACTTCCTAACAACTTCCCATTTTTGCTACATTTGACACTATAGATAGATATTTATTGCTGGTGTAATATTATAGAAACATCCCTCTCCTATACCAAATGGGTATGGAATGGTAACGTTGCCACATTTTTCAGTTGTGAGCCACCAGAAGCAACTGATGATAGACATACTAAAGCAACAACAACTGCCCAAAATAGAGCCAAAATATGTAGCAACATTCTTATAGCTAGCTTTGTTGTGATTTTATTTTTTGAGTGAAGATGAATGCTCTCTTTTTTTTTTTTTTTTTTTTTTTCTTTCAAATAAATCTTACAATTCTATGGCTTAATTAGCGTAGTTTGTGTATGATAAGCTAGATAGAGTGGATAAGTATTTAATAATGCATTGTAATGGATGTTATAGCTAATGGACTGCATATATAACTTTCATATGTTTTTTCTAAACCACACATATGAAAGTTACTTTGATGATTGTAAGAGATCGACTTTTATATCATCAAAGTAACTTTCATATGTGTGGTTTAGAAAAAACATATGAATCAAATATCTCAACAATTATTGCATGCATTATTATTATTAACAGTAGTAAATGTAAAGCAGCGAAAAAAGATGTAGCTTTGCCAGTTAATACTGGTCTACTTGTTGGGACAATAATAATATTTACTTTATTCCAAATAATTGTTTCCCATTGGGTTTTTAGCTCTAAAATATCTACTCGTAAGTATTAGCATAATGATCTTGGTCCGATTTCAATTGTGGATCCTAGGCTAAAAAACTTGGATATAATAAATTCGGATATTTGGTTTAGATAAGGTTAATGCTTGCATATAATAAATCAAATAAGGTTAATGCTTGCACTTAATTTTTCTAGATTTATGTAGGTAAAATTGGTATAAATTACCTTTTTTGTCCAATTTTTTTTGAAAAAAACCACCTTTTACGTTTTTTTTGTTTACTTTACCACCTTTTAAGTACGTAAATTTTTTATTGCACCAGCTCTATTTCAAATCTAACCGATTGTACCTCAACCATACACTTCCAAATCATCAACCTCAACAAAATCTTCCCTTCCATCTCAACCATCCACTTCAATTACCTCAATTTAGGGTTTGAAAATAAACATATACTATAATTTAATTTTTTTAGCAAAATTAGATTTGGTTTTTTAGAGTTTTAGTCAATTTAGTCATGCATTTATATAAAGGGAAGGGTCAATGTCAAATCAGAGGCAAATTAATATGAATATAATTATCTGTATTCTTCTCTTTGATATTCACGGCCAAAAACATGTATATATACTACTAGGGTAACAAACCAAACCCCAATATTCTACCATATCTTTTCACAAGATATATTTCCTAAAATATATCACAATAATATCTCCAATACCCCCCTCAAGTTGGAGCATACGGGTCACAAATGCCCAACTTGCGGAGTAAAAATTCAAACTTGACCTTTCCCAAAGCCTTTGTGAAAATGTCAGCCAACTGAAGCGTCGTAGGTACATATGACGGTTTTATGAGACCTTCTGCTATGGCGTCCCTGACAAAATGACAATCGGCTTCAATATGTTTCGTTCTCTCATGAAACACCGGATTCTTCGCAATGTATAATGTCGATTGACTGTCACAATAGAGGTGCATGCCACTCTCATGTCGCACACCTAAATCTCTCAAAATCCGCTTTAACCACTTCAACTCACGAGTACAAGAAGACATGGACCTATACTCTGCCTCTGCAGAACTCATAGCTACTGTGGGCTGTTTCTTGGTTTTCCACGACACGGGAGATAATCCAAGAAACACAAACCAACCTGTCAACGATCTCCGAGACAAAGGACAACTCGCCCAATCCGAATCACACCATCCTTCTAACTGTAGAGCACTATCAGACCTAAGCAGAATACCTTGACCTGGACTCTTCTTCAAGTATCTCACAACTCGCAAGGCAGCATCCCAATGCTCTACCCTCGGACTCTGCATAAATTGAGATAAAATAGGCACAGAATAGGTCAGGTCCGGCCTAGTGACAGCTAAATAAATCAAACGTCCTATGAGACGTCTATACCTTTCGACATCATGAAAAAAATCACCTTCCGCCAGAGCTGGCCTGTGGTTTTGCTCCATAGGAAAATCGGCTGGTTTTGCATCAAGTAACCCTGTTTCAGTAATAATGTCTAAGGCATACTTCTTCTGACACATGAAAATCCCCTGTTTGTTTCTGGCTATCTCTAGCCCCAAAAAATATTTCAACACACCCAAGTCCTTCATCTTGAAACAATCACCTAGATATGCCTTGAATGACAACAAGGCAGTTTTATCGTTCCCTGCAACAATTAAATCATCGACATAAACTAGCACATTAAGTTGCATTTTCCCTCGTGTCAGAGTAAAAAGAGAATAATCATAGTATGACTGTTTAAAGCCATAATTCTTCAAAGCCGTCGTCAATTTTGCAAACCAACACCGAGGAGCTTGCTTCAAGCCATACAATGACTTGTTCATCCTGCACACTTTCCCTAAGATTATTTTTGTTAAAACCAGAGGGAATTTTCATGTATACCTCTTCCTCTAAGTCGCCATGTAAGAAGGCATTGTGAACGTCCATCTGATGTACTTCCCAATTCTTCACTGCTGGAACCGCAAGAAAAGTACGAATTGTCACCATTTTGGCTACCGGAGCAAATGTCTCATTATAGTCTAGGCCTTCAACCTGATGATTGCCAAATATGACTAGTCTAGCCTTCAATCTTTGAAGATTCCCGTGCTCATCATACTTTTCTTTGTAAACCCATTTACTCCCTAGTGCCTTCTTACCACGGGGTAAGTCCACTAGTTCCCACGTGCCTTGATCCTCAAGTGCCTGAATCTCATCAGCCATGGCCTTTCTCCATCCTTCATGTCGCATAGCTTCCTTGAAATTTTTCGGCTCATTACCACCTGTAATCGCTGCAATATAGTGTCTATGTTTTGCAGAAAATCGGTGAGAATCAACAAAATGTGTTATGGGATAAACAGTACCTGAAGGAGGTGACGTGGATGAACGATGATGCGTGGATAGACTTTTATTCCGAATAGTGTGAGTCACATAATCTCGAAGCTTGACCGAACGATATTTTTCTCTTTTTCCTTTACCCATATCGTCCCCATTCTCCATATACTCAAGGTCTGCCGACTCACGGATTTGCTGCGGAGTAGAGGCCTGTTCTTCACTGTTCGGGGACACAGCAGGCTCACCTTGAGGCTGCCCATGCTCGCTGGAATCCAGTGAGGCCAAACCAGCGTGCGCTGGTGACCCAGCGAGCTGTGCAGAGCTGCTGGCAGTCCCAGCCACGGGGTGGCCGCGGTCTCCTGTGCTTTGCCACGGGCTGGCCGTGGACCCTTCTGCCTTGGTGGTTTCGGCAGCATACTCAAGCATCTCTTCATGCTGCACTGACTCCCTCCCTTCTTCCATACTCCATTCATCATCACTCACACAATCAGCCATATGTTGCACATAGGTAGGCCGTGAAATATCATTGCCAGCAGAAATTTTAAATGGGAACTCATGTTCAACAAATTTAACATCTCGTGATACTAAGGTCTCATTAGTCTCCAAGTCGAACACCCTCCAACCTTTCTTACCAAATGGGTATCCTATAAATACACAACGTCGACTTCTACTAGCAAATTTATCCCCCTTACTGCGTTGATTATGAGCATAACACAAGCATCCAAAAACTTTTATATGTTCATACATAGGAGATTTACCAAACAACACCTCAAATGGAGTCTTAAAATCAAGCAATCTAGAAGGAGTACGGTTTATCAAATGACAAGCCGCTTGCACACATTCCCCCCAAAATTTAAGAGGTAAATTAGCTTGAAATCTCAAAGCCCGGGCCACATTAAGAATGTGTTGATGCTTACGCTCAACACGACCATTTTGTTGAGGCGTACCCACACACGAAGTCTCAAATATTATCCCATTAGTAAAAAAATATTCTTTCAAAGAATTAAATTCCGTCCCATTATCACTACGAACAATTTTGATCTCATACCCAAATTGACGTTTAATTAAAGCAACAAAATTGAGAAACATCAATTCAACTTCAGTTTTATTGCGTAATAAATACGTCCACACACCTCTAGAAAAATCATCTACATTGTTAAAAAATAATGGGAACCACAAGTTGACGCGGTCTTATAAGGACCCCACAAATCAACATGAATAAGTTCAAACAAATGACTAGCTTTATTTTTGCTTAAGGGAAAACTACTCCTATGATGTTTTGCCCGAGGGCATACATCACAAGTTTTAGGACTTCTATTAGAACCACTCATAACAGGAAGATGTTGAAAAACCTTCCCGGAAGGATGCCCCATTCGTTGATGCCACAACTCTGCCGATCGATCCCCATCTATCTTCAAAGCTTTCACCTCAGGAACACCACGGAAATAATAAAGTCCATCCACTCGTTCACCCGCTCCAATCACCTTCCTCGTCGTTAGGTCCTGTATAACACAAAGTTTGTTAGTAACTTGCATAGTGCAATTTGATTCATCACATAATTGCGTCGCGGATATTAAATTGCAATTTAATTGAGGTACAAAAAGAACATTATCAATTTTCAAACCCCCTTGCAAAATCACGGAGCCGATTTTAGAAGCATAAGCACTTTTTCCATCCGGTAGTCCTACCGGACAATGTGGCACATTAGAAACATTCGTCAAAAGAGACAAATCACAAGTCACGTGGTTGGATGCGCCGGTATCAACGATCCAACCCAATTGATCCTTACCATGAAGCTTATTTTTCACAGAAGAAAGATGATCAAGAATCTGCTGTATTTGTGCCGGTGTCACCCCCGAAAGAGCAGCCCCATCAGAAGTTGTGCTCCTGCTGTTTGGGGTGGTCTGTGACCCACTTTGACCCCCTGTCTTGTGTGCTCGGACCTGAGCAGCAGGCACTGCCACGCCCGCCTCGGCCCCCGCCTTTGCTGCCTCCAAAATCACCACGGCCCCGTCCTCTACCTCCACGACCACGGTCACCCCACCATGAAGGATAACCGTTCAATTGAAAACAGTCAGACTCCTCATGTCCTACTCTGTTGCAATGGTTGCAAAATAGCTTCGAAGTATCACTCGAACGCGGTGGCTTTGTAGAGGAATCATGCTGAACTTTAAACGCCATAGCACTATCACGAGCCGCAGTAGTAGACACGGCTGATTCACTCCCCTTCAAGCGTTCTGCTTGAATAATTTGCTGATATGCTTTATCCACAGTAGGTAAAGGATCTTGTGCTAGAAGCTGACCCTTAATCGAGCTATATGTGTCGTCTAGCCCAATTAGAAAATGGTGCACAAAATCCTCCTGGCGCAATTTCTCAACTTGTGCTACAATATTGCAAGTGCAAGCACCACACTTACAAATAGGTACAGCAAAGTAGGTGTGCAATTCATCAAAATTTTTTGATATTCTTCCAAAATAAGCAGCAACCGACTCAGAAGCAGCCTGCTTACATTCACTCAAAGCCGACTTCAATTGACAAATTCGGGTTCCACTCACAACACAAAACCTATTTTTGAGATTAGTCCACAACAATTGAGCATCATCATACTCACCAATGGTAGCCCTCACTGATGAGTCCAAGGTATTAGTAATCCAAGCAACCAACATCGCATGAATAGCCACCCAATCGTCCAATTTATCACTATCAGTTGGTTTTGCGATTGAACCATCAATAAAGCCGTATTTCCGCTTTGCTTTCAACGAAGTCCTAATTGCCCTCGCCCACTCATCATAATTCTCACCTCGAAGTTGAATCGGAGTAATAATATTTCCCGGACCATCACTCGACCCTAAGTGATAAGTCATGTCAACCTTAACTTTCCCTCCATCGCCACCACCACCGGACCCTGAAGCACCGCCAGTCATAAAAAATTTAGGTACTTAAAAGATGGTTTATAATACTATAGAACATTATGACAGTGGAACTCGTGGAAGCTTTTACATATTACTAGCATGTGCAAGCCTACATGAAATCAGTTGACTTGGTACATATAGGAGTATAGGACTAACGGACTATAGATATAGTGTCGTGGTGGATATGACCAGCTCAAATTTCATCGAGAGTTTGAGTGATTGACAAAAATTAGGCCCTTCAAAAGAAACAGGGGATTAAAAAAAATAAAGGAAATAGGCTTATACATGATAATGTTCTTCAATTATACATAATACGGATTACAAGATTGAAGATATATGCATCATCTAGGATTGAATAAAAGAGAAGCCTCAACAGAATTTACAGACTTGCTTAACAAATAAAATGTGGTAGAGCTGGAAGCACAATCACTGAATGAACCTTGGATTGCTCCGTTAACAAATACTTTATCAGGTTTTGGTGTTTTGGGTTCATTCATTTGTGGCAAATGAAGTGACAAAACTGCCTCTATCTCAAATAGCACTTCTTTCATGGAAGGTCTTCTCTTTCCATCCAAGTTTAGACATCGCTTTGCCAAAGTAGCAATCCTGTGTAACTCTTCCTTACAATCTTCTTGTAGGACGTACTTGAAAATCTATAATATCAAGCAGACGGGAGTTTTCCATATGTGAAAGGAACCATGATGTTAAACTTCTATCTTGCTCTGATATAGCACGTACTGCCTTTTGTCCTGTTAAAAGCTCAACGAGGACAACACCAAAACTGTAAACATCACTCTTTTCGGTAAATTGGTTAGATTGAAAGTACTCTGGATCCAAATAACCGAATGTGCCCATAACACGAGTAGTGACATGAGTTTGATTAGTAGCCACAAGTCTTGAAGTTCCAAAATCTGATAACTTTCCCCTATACTTTTCATCTAAAAGTATGTTTGAAGATTTTATGTCCCTGTGGAAGATAGGGATTGAAGATGAATAATGCAAATAGGCAAGTGCTCCAGCCGAGTCAGAAGCAATTTGCAAACGCATCTTCCAGGTGATTGGAAACTCTTCACTTGGATAATGAATATGATGAAAAAGGGTTCCGTTAGGAATAAACTCAAATACTAGTAATGGAACTTCCGTCTCCAAACAACATCCTAACAACTTCACTATATTCTTGTGATTAATCTGTGATAAGATGGCTACTTCATTGATGAATTCCCTCATTTCGCTTTCCTCTAATTTCTTTGACTTCTTCACGGCGACAATCTTCCTTTCCCCCAACATTCCCTTATAGACAGTCCCATGGCCTCCTTGTCCAAGGATTCTATCCTCACTAAATTGATCGGTGGCTTTTTGTAGCTCAGCAATAGTGAAGATTTTTGTTCTTTCTACAACTCCTTCACCCAAAGACATTTGTTGTTGCTGCAACAACAAACCGCCATTTTTCTCAAAATATAAAGCTCTTTGCTTGATAGCTTGTCTTCTTTTGACCAGTTTATATAACCAGCATCCCACGAGAAACAAAAGTATTGATCCTAAGGTTACACTTAGTCCTGCAATTCACAGATTAAGTACACAATAAATAGAATCAATCAATTTTATACGAAGTATTTAATTGAGAAAGAGAGAGAGAGTTTAAAAGAACTAGTAACACGTTAACACCAAGCCTCTAAGTTGATCTTCAAAACCTTTTATATCTTTATTTCACGACTATATATATGTTAAAACATGTGAGAGTTATTGCTCCATCCCTTAATTGTTGTATGATTAAGGCATATACAATTAATTTTTTCCTTTACAAGTTTCGGTGATTGAAGAAATGAGAAAGAAAATTGGTGGGACTGAAAAATTGATTTTGTGAGAGTAAAATAGTGGTTTCAAATTTGAATAGCCATTTATAAAACGGATTAATGGAATGATGCAAATTTAAAGAGACAATCCTAAAAGGATGGATAGTGGAGCAAACTATTGGGTACGAGGGACTATTTTGTAACCTTTTGATATCTAACAAGTTCTATCGAAAATAGTAAAAATATAATTTTATTGCTTAGCTTGTTCTTGTATATAGTAGTGTGGAGTGGACAAGTATGCATTGCCTTAAATTGTACTTCGGTGCAAAACTAGTCCAAAATGACCGCGTCAAAGTCTTCTCGTCAATCTCTTACAATTATGTACATATTGTACCATTAGTTTATGTGGTTATAAAACGAACATGTCATATGATTCTATCTAGATAATTATTAATTTCCTCATTCATGTTATCAAGTGAAGACATGGAGTAAATGAGTACTAACTTTCTCCTCTTAGCTTAGTTTTCTTACTTATCTACCGGGCTAGGGCTAGGGCTAGGGCTAGCTAGATAGTGACCAGACTACACTACTCTCAAATAATTGTTGCATACATAGTTTTACTTTTCTAAATGCATAAATGCAACAATTACTGTCTTTAATTCCCGGTAAGTAAAAGTTACAAAATCGATAATATCAACACAAGTTTGATAAGATTTCACGTGACTCGTGAAAGTTTTTACATATTACTAGTTAGCATGTGCAAGCCTACATGAGATCAGTTGACATAGTTGACTTGGTACGTATAGGACTCTAAATGTAGTGTCGTGGTGGATACGACCAGCTCCGATTTAGTAAAGAGTTTGTATGATTAACAAAAATTAGGCCCTTCAAAGAAAAACAGGAAAACAAAACGGAAAGGGAATAGGCTTATACACGATAATATTATTCAATTTTATCATAATACAACGACCCTAGATTGAAAATCTCTGCATCATCTAGGATTGAATAAAAGAGAAGCCTCAGCAGAACTTAAAGACTTGCCTGGCAAATAAAATGTGCTAGAACTTGAAGCACAATTGATGAATGAACCATTGGTTGCTCCATGGACAAACACTTGATCAGGTTTTGGTGTCTTTGATTCATTCATTTGTGGTAAATAAAGTGACAAAAATGCCTCTATCTCCAGTAGCACTTCTTTCATGGAGGGTCTTCTCTTTCTATCTAAGTTTAAACATCGCGTTGCCAAGTTAGCAATTATGTGAAACTCTTCCTTACTATCTTCTTGCAGGACTTGAGAATCTATGATATCAAGTAGATGAGAGTTTTCCATATGTGAGAGGAACCATGATGTTAAACTTCTATCTTGTTCTGATATAGCACGTATTGCCTTTTGTCCTGTTAAAAGCTCAACGAGGACAACACCAAAACTATAAACATCACTTTTTTCGGTAAATTGGTTGGTTTGAAAGTACTCCGGATCCAAATAACCAAATGTGCCCATAACACGAGTAGTTACATGAGTTTGATCAGCATCAACAAGTCTTGAAGTTCCAAAATCTGATAACTTTCCCCTGTACTTTTCATCTAAAAGTATGTTTGAAGATTTGATGTCCCTATGAAAGATAGGGATTGAAGATGAATAATGCAAATAGGCAAGTGCTCCGGCCAAATCAGAAGCAATTTGCAAACGCATTTTCCAAGTGATCGGAAACTCTTCACTTGGATAATGAATATGATGAAAAAGGGTCCCATTAGGAATAAACTCGAAAACTAGTAACGGAACTTCCGTCTCCAAACAACATCCTAACAACTTCACAATATTCTTGTGATTAATTTGTGATAGGATAGCCACTTCATTGATGAATTCCCTCATTTCACTTTCCTCTAATCTCTTCGACTTCTTCACGGCGACAATCTTTCCTTCGCCCAACATTCCCTTATAGACCATCCCATGGCCTCCTTGTCCAAGGATTCTATCCTCACTAAAGTGATCAGTGGCTTTCTGTAGCTCAGCAACAGTGAAGATTTGTGTTCTTTCAACAACTCCTTCACCCAAAGACATTTGTTGTTGCAACAACAATCCACCATTTTTCTTGAAATATATAGCTCTTTGCTTGATAGCTTGTCTTCTTTTTATCAGTTTATATAACCACCAACCAACGAGAAACAAAAGTATTGATCCTAAGGTAAGACTCAGTCCTACAGTTAAAATAAAGCACACGACAATTATTACCAATTATTTAAACCAGTCTATTTAAAGCACACGACATCAGAAATGGATAAGTAGTAACACACTTATTAACAGCACACCCAAGAATCCAAGGTGAACTTCAATAGCAAATTTAAATTGTCATCAATCATAATAAAATTATGGTATAAAATGTACTAATTTAGCATGAGATGTCACATAAAGTCATAAGGTTAGACGACTAATATATATACTATCTCTGTTTCTTATTATTTGCAACAAAGTAATATTTTATGTCTCACAAATAATACCCCTTTGTTGCAGATAATAAGAAACGGAGGTAGCATATATATTTTTACAGGTAGTTGGTAGCTTTTTTATATACAACAAGTTCCCCCTAAAATTGGAAAAGACGCCCCTAATATATATCCTTGATAATAACAAATCCTAAATATGAACAAGAATAATAGTTAGGCAAACGTACACATACCTACTAACAGTTTGTATCGGTCGCTTAGATCACTAGAGATACAATGATAACTTCCAAGTGTGTTGACACAATATGCTGGGAATTTACACACATTTCTGTCGAGCGCACATTCATCAATATCTAAAAAAATGTACACATCCAACATATATGAGTCTCTTAATTAATTTTCAAAATCATATTAATAACAAACATAACCTTAAGGTAGAATTTGCAAAATGCTTTACATACCTTTGCAATCATGAAGGTAGGGATTACCCTCGAATCCAGGCTTGCATTGGCAGCGATATCCCTTCTTAAAGTCAAGGCACACGCTATTTCCCTTGCAAATGTAATTCTGACCTGCTTGTGCAGTTTTACAATCTTCCGTTCCAATAATTGACCAATCGTAAACAACAGGAAGCCGCAACTTCTGGAAGAAAGAAACGTCTTTGGACAGAAAGTGCGCAACATTAGAGGGTATAGCTTCATTTGCGACCACAAATGCAACACTACACGGGTTGAAATCCACCACTCTCTTATGATCATTGAAACTGCGAGCCGTTATGCTGACTAAGGTTACTCCATCAGGAATCAAGGCCTTGCAACAGCCAAACCCAGAGCATACATTATTTTTACTAGCACTGAAAATCTTTGCTTGTTTTTTGTCACACAGAGTCATACACCCTGAACGAATCTTTGTTGTTTCATTTGTTCGCCAATCAGCACCAACAAACCATACGTATGTATCACACCCCAACGCGACAAGAGAATTTTGGGTCAATGAAAATGTGAACCCATTATTATATAAACTGCTGTTAGTTGCGTTATATATAGTATGATCCATGATCTGCCCATTTGTACTATGATAGGCATAGCAATCATATGCTACGGGGTGACGTACCCAAATTTCACCATCTAAAGTTATCTTGTCTACCTCTGCATCACCTAAATATGTTGTAGGAGGATCTGTACTGTCGCTGCAATGGAGACTATAGATATTAGTGTCAAAACCATTAGTTGCAGTTATACTATCATAAAAACATCCATCTTTTATGCCAAATGGGTAAGGAATGGATAGGTTTCCACACTTTTCGGGGCAATTCGGAAGGGTTGTTTGTGAGTGAGCACCAGATGCAGCTATAGCTGCCCACAATACAGCAAAAATATGTAAAAACATTCTTATACCTTTGCTGTGCTTGTTTTCTGTGCGAATGAAAGATGTATGCTGTTTTTTTTATTTATTTATTCTAGGTGCAAGTGTGCAACAGGCCAACAGTAGTCCAAATAGACTGCGTCAAAGTCTTCTCGTTAATCTCTTACAACTTTCTAAGTACCAATGCACCGTTTGTTTTTGTGGTTAACAAACGTACATATGATTCAAGTATCTAGATAACTATTGCCTTATGTTACGGAGTAATAACATTCTCCTTTTGATAGTACATGTCTTAATAGTGACAAAACTTTCTCTCAAATAGTTGTTGCAGACTTGCAGATATGGTTTTATGTTTCTAAATGCATGACAAATCTATCTCCAATTCTCGGTAGGTAATAAAAACTACCTCCGATTTGTATTACATGCAACTTTGGTATTTTTTATATCTTACAAATAATACACCAAAGTTACATATAATAAGACTTAGATGTAAAAAAATTGATGTCTTAATTTTTAATTTTTTTTTTATTATTATTATTGTTTTCTTATTTATTTATTATTTTTTGATAGGTTACATTTTTCAACATACAACTTCAATCCATTCTCAAAATCTTTGATTTTCTATCAACAAAAACTATTAAAATTGGTACAAAGCATTATAAAAGATTGTGATTGTTCCAACAATATACTTAGCTTGTATATGTTAAATACTGTAATATATACGAAGTATATATATATTAGCTAATACTGCAAAAAATTAAACCAAAAGTCAAATTATCTAAATGACCCTAGTTTAGATTTTTGCAATAGTTTATAAACCAAAAGTCAAAATAGTTTGTTTTTTGCAAATAATTACTTGTGCATACTATGTGAATATTTGATTCAATACTTTGATTTTGGCAATAGTTTGATTTTGGCAATAGTGTGATTTTTTATAAAAGTCAATAGTTTGAATTTTTATAAAATCAAACCAAAAGTCAAGTAAGTATTGCAAAAATCTAACTTTTATAAAATCAAACCAAAAATCCAGTAACTATTATAAAATCAAACTAGTGGAAGACCCTATTTTAGACTTTTATAAAATAGTTACTCCTGCGAAAACAAAGATTTAGTCCAAAAAAAGCTCTAAAATAGCTAATAAAGAAATATGAAAGCATGAGGATCTAGGTCTGATACTGAGTTCATATTAATCAACATAACTCAAATTGTAGATTGCATATGAACGAATGTAATGCATACAGAAGGGAAACATAACAGGGTTTAAGACATATCAGTTGGGTATATCTCTTGATATAGCTTTTACGCTACTAACCAGTAACCAAGAGATGAAGAGAAATTATATAATAGATTTGCGGAAACAAAAAATCTGAAAAAACTCATAACAGAGCACTTCAAAATAGACAGCATGAAGGAAAAATAAAATTTACATGAAACAAAATAGAGGGGTTTATTTTCTAAACAGACAGGCCAGGCCTCGCCCTGGGTGATCCTTCATGTATTTTTAGCAGGCAGGGTGAGCCCTTAGTAAGTCAGCTCTTTACAGGTTTCAAGTGAGGCCGAGCCTTTATATGTTTGTTTGCAAGGGAGAACCAGAAAGTACTCCGTATAATGTAAGAAAAAGAACTCGAGAAGAAGAAACATCACGAGAAGAGGAGTGAAAAGTACCTTGGCAGTCATGAAGGTAAGGGTCTCCCTGAAACCCTGGGTTGCATTGCAGCGGTATCCATCCTGGTATTGCTTCCCATAATTATTGCCATTTCCCCAGCACATGTACATTCCAGCAGTGATAGGTATCATCTTGGCTAAAGACTAAGAACCTAACCAAGTGACCAATCTTGGTTAAAATTAAAGTTCTGGTAATAGGGATCACTATCATCTTTGGTTAAGATCTGTCTGATAGAATACGGTGGTGCATTACCTGCAGCATGATCCTTAGCCAACACAAAGGCGACACTGCACGGGTTGAAGTCTTGCACCAACCGACCTACTGGTCACTCGGACAACTAAATGTTAAATCGGTATTGTTTACTCCATTTGGATGGAAACCAGGCAGGCAGGCAACAGCCAATGCCAGAGCATGATCTAGTAAAAACATCTTCAGGTGCAGCACACAGTCATGCACCCAGAACGGAACACTCTCTTGTTTACTGTGCCATTCAGCACCACTCAGAGAATTTTATCTCATTCTTATGGTGCTGCAACTTCAGCAAAAAAAAAAAAAAAAAAAAAAAAAAAAAAAAAAAAAAAAAAAAAAAAAGGTTTTTTTCCCACTTCAAAAATCTCCACCCTTCCCATAGTGGAACTATTAGGTCCTCTTTCTTCACGTCATACCACACAATGACCACATAATTTTCCTTACAATCACACCATCACTATTTTCTCCGTCCCTATATTCACTTTCATTTTGCTGGGTTTGACTTTTATTAACCAAGTAATACATTTTCCTCAATCCAAGCATACCATTAGTGGAGATTTTTTTTTTTTTTTTTTCTCGGAAGAAAACCCCGAATTTTCTCGGAAGAAAACACTAATCTACAAAACTGTGTTGAATTATTGTATGATATAACTAGGACACAAGTTGGGGTAGGCTAAGGAGACCTTGATATAATTGACTAGGTATAGGACTATACATAGTGCCATAGTAGGCAGGGCCAACTCGAATTTCATCAGGGATTAATGTGATTGACAAAAGAATTAGGCCCTCTGGGAAGGGGAAAAGAAAGGCAAGCAAATAAATTTAAGATCAGCTCAATCTATACACGCTATGAATGGAGTACAAAATTGAAGATATCTGCATCATCTAGTATTAAATAGTAGAGACTCTTCAGCAGAATTTAGAGACATACTTTCCAAAGAAAATGTGCAAGAACCCGAAACATAATCGTAGCGTGAACTTTTCATTGCTCCAGCAAACACTCGTTCAGATTGTTGTCTATTTGGTTCATTCATTTGTGGTAAATGAAGTGATAAGACTGATTCTATTTCTAGTAGTACTTCTTTCATCGCAGGTCTTCTCTTTCCATCCAAATCTAAACAACGCATTGCAAGATTAGCAACTTTGAGAAACTCTTCCTTCAAAGCGTCTTGCAGGACTTGAACATCAATTATATCAAGCAGAGTAGAGTTTTCCATATGAGAAAGGAACCATGATGTCAAACTTCTATCCTGCTCCAAGTCTTCCAGCGTAGCACGTACTGCCTTTTGTCCCGTTAATAGCTCAACTAAGACCACACCAAAACTATAAACGTCACTCTTTTCAGTAAAATGACTGGATCGAAAGTACTCGGGATCCAAATAACCAAAAGTTCCCATAACACGTGTAGTTATATGAGTTCTATTAGTAGCCACAAATCTTGAAGTCCCAAAATCTGACAACTTTGCTCTGTACTTTTCATCAAGAAGTATGTTGGAAGGTTTGATGTCCCTATGAAAAATGGGAATAGAAGACGAAGAGTGTAGATAAGCGAGAGCTCCAGCTGAATCAGAAGCAATTTGTAATCGCATTTTCCAAGTGATTGGAAACTCTTCACATGGATTATGAATATGATGGAAAAGTGTTCCATTGGGGATAAACTCATAAACTAGTAATGGGACTTCTGTCTCCAAACAACATCCCAACAACTTCACTATATTCCTATGGTTAATTCGTGATAAAATTACCATTTCATTGATGAATTCCCCCACTTGGTTTTCTTCCTCCACTATATTAGACTTCTTGATGGCAACAATACTTAGAAATAGATGATTCTTGCACTTGCACATTTCAGAAACAGTGTAAAAGGTCCTAATATGAAGTCATATATGCAAGCTGACATTAGCAAGAAGTTCAGAAGCAATTCGTGTAATAACTAGAATTATTCATTTTGCCAAGTCAGGTAGTTTGTTAGCTTAGCTTGTACTAATTGTTCCAAGTATCTTCTTCTATACTCTACTCCTCTGTAATAAGATTAACTAGCTGTAGATCTTTCTCTTGTCTTTTTTTTTTTTCAATTTGACAAATACTTGTAAAAAAACAAAAAAACACTCTGAATCATAATAGGGAAACTGAGCTGCAAGTGATGGCAATGGAAGATTTAAGATTGAATCAACCATATCAGCGTTCCCAAGGAGATCAGTTAAACTTCACACACTTAAATCTTTTCAGGCTTAATTACCTGCAGAGGTTATTTTGTTTTCTCGTTAATTTGCATTCTAAGCAACTTCCTATGCAACTAAACCAAAATCTGTTCTTGATTAAAATTGTAACATCAATGAGAGACTACTGTGGAATTAACTGTATGTTAATTGACTTTCCACCAATTTGTTCTTGGTTGTTCTTGTAACATCACTGAAAACTCAGCAACAATTATAAAGCAGTATGAAAGAGGCAATATCCTGATGACTTCCTATACCTATTATCATCTTGTTATTCATTAACAGAGACATAGTGAGTCAGCAGCAACAGCTACTTTTCAAGGCAAGGGATAAACAATCCTGGGTATTCTAGCAAGAGTTCTATGAACTTCAGGGTAGCAAGGTCATACACTCATACCATACCAGCGGACAAAGATTCAACATTGGCAGTAGACAGACAATTGCAAATATTTCTGTAATTATTGTAATATTCCAACACAGAACATTGACCGGGGTTAGAAAGTCTATGAATATCCAAACAGGTTTGACAAGACCAAAAAATTGGCTACATAAGCTTAGGGCATAAATCCTGGAAATGTAACTTCAACCAACACAGCTCTTATAACAACCCATTACCATCAGGGATCAGCTTATGCAGTTGCTAAATAAACAAAGTAATGGCTCAGACAACATGGATAATGCAAGCTGAATACAAATCTATTGCAGCAACAGCTTCTTGATTACTTGGGTGGTCCGAGTACTGGAGGAACTTTGTGTGACTAATCTCAGGCTCAAAAACTTCAGATTGTAACAGTCAGTTAACATTATATATAGCCAAGAATCTACGACAGGATAATGCACATTGAGCTTAATTGCCAGTATACCAGAAAAAAAAGAGCTACTTTTTTTTTTTTTTTTTTTGTTATTCTGTGAATGGAGCAGAGCTGCAAGAGGCTGCAATCAAGGATCTATTTTCTTTTTTTTTTTTTTGCATTCTTTTAGCTAAAGATTTTAACACAGAATCCAAGGTTATCGTTTATAGAATAACCCCTTGTGTGCAATTGAAATACTCCTACAAATGTAATCATAAGTATATAATCCATATTTCAAATTTAAATCTGACAAATGACAATAGAACCAGAGGAACATATAATTCTAGCAAGGAAATTCATTCACTAGTTCAAACATTTTTGTCATGTCATAACAATATCCCACATTTTGAAATATAGAAGAATAATCTAGTCTCCAACTATTTCAAGATATAGTGCTCCCAAGCTCTCTAATGGTAATTTGTGGTTGGTGCACCCAAAAGAACGTTTAGTATATTTAAAAGAACATGGGTAAAAAAATGAACATGTTTTTATTTTCTTGCAACTGCAAATCCATCACTCTCTTCTCCTGCAATTTCTCACTCCTCTTTCCCTTCCTATCACTCTCTTTTTTGCTGCCTATTTTTACTCTCCTTTACACCATCGTTTTCATTTAAGAATTTCAATGAATTTGGGTAAAAATCATTTCCAAAGTACTCATTTTCTCTCTCCATAACTTTTCTCTCTATCTTTTTCTATTTTTCAAAAAAAATTCAAAATAGCAAAATTGTTCATCTTCAAAGTGAAACCCAAGAAAAAAATTGAACTTATTTCAACAATTCAACCTTCAAACTTAAACAAATGGTGGATTCAAGTAAAATGTAAGTATAAATTTTGTACATGCAAATTGTTTTTCGTCAATAATTTTAAAGTTAAAGTGTTTAATTTTGTGAATTTGGGGTATTTTTTAAAAAAAAATAATAAAAAAATAAAGCTATAAAGTACAAGTTGTTCAAAAAAGAACAATTAGAGGAGAAAGAAGAATAGTAATGAATTGAAGCCAACCGGAAGATAACCAAGCAAGGTTAATTTTTCAAACCCTAGCTTGTTCTTTTTCAAACACTAACATGTTTTTTTTATTCCATGTTCTTTAAAATATGCCTAATGTTCTTTTCGGAGGTCATGTTCTTTGTCAAACACAAACATGTTCTTTTGTTGAACACTATTATGCATGTTCTTTTACAAATACTAGCATGTTCTTTTTAAAACACTGGCTTGTTCTTTTTCAAACACTAACATGTTCTTTTTATTCCATGTTCTTTGTCAAACACAAACATGTTCTTGTGTTTAACACTATTATGCATGTTCTTTTTCAAATACTAGCATGTTCTTTTTCAAACACTCGTATGTTCTTTTTTTTTCTCATGTTCTTTAAAATAAGCCTAATGTTCTTTAGGGGTGCACCATGCGGGTGCACCATGCTATTTTCACTCTAATGGGGGAATGACATGCATTATTATTTTTCTCATTAACAAATAATCAGAAACTATGTCAACAATTTAATTATTTATTTATTTTATTTTATATTGGGAGGGAGTTCAAGAAATGAGACTAAAGCAAAAAAAATAAATTAAATAAATAAATATAGGTCCACATACCTACTAACAAATTGTATTGGCTACGACGCGCACTGTTGGGATCGAGAATACACAGATTATTTTTTGTGCCTTTCCCGGTGTAGCCTGCCGGGCATAAACATTTATAGGTTCCAACAGTGTTGACACAATATGCTGGCTCTTTACACAAATGACTTCCTTGGGTACATTCATCAATATCTAATATGAGCACATGAAAATCAATATTACTATAAAATCATTCTACTATTTTTCAAAATCAATAATGAACAGAACTTTCAGTGAAGTCGTGTGTGCAATTACTAAATATATCCAGTGCCGTAAGAAGAAAATAAATTACCCTGGCAATCATGAAGATAAGGATTACCCTGGAACCCAGGGTTGCATTGGCAGTGGTATCCCCTCTGGTATGGCAGGTTAAGGCACACACTATTTCTCTTGCATATGTACTCCCCTGATGATTTGGCAGTTTCACAATCTTCTGTTCCAATTGACCAATGATGGACCACAGGAAGTCGCAGATTTTTGAAATGTGTGGCATTTTGAATTAGAAAATCCCCTAAAGAAGAGGGCATTGCATCATTTGCAACCAAAAATGCAACGCTGCATGGATTAAAATCCAACACATTCTGGTGATTATTGTAACTCTTAGCCTCAATGCTAATATTGTTAACACTGTCAGGAATGAAGCCCAGACAACAGCCGATACCTGAGCACTTATCCCTCAAAAGATCTTTTTGTGCTTTATTACATAAAGTCATGCACCCAGAATTGAATAGAGTTGCATTAGTGATCCCTGTACCACCAAACCAAGCATAGGTGTCACAACCAATGGCAACAAGAGAGTTTTGGGTGGGCGATATAGTAAATCTTCTTAACAAATCAATCTTAGATACAAAATGAACTTCACCATCTTTATCAAAACAACTAAATGAAACAAAGTGAAGTACCCTGAATTCACCATCCAAAGTGATACTTACTACCTCCAAATCGGCATCATTCATTAAAGTTGGGGGATCTGTACTATTGTCACAAGTGAGATTGAAGAAAGGACCATCTATTGGGTTATCATAATGACATTCATCCCCTACGCCGAATGGATAAGGGATAGTAATGTTGCCACACCTTTTGAGGCAATTTGGAAGGGCTTTCTCTATATGCGAAGCATCAGAGGCTGCTGATGATCCCACAAAAAATTGGATACCCAATAAAGCTAGTATTGCCCACATTACAATAACAACAATATTTCCCCCTTCCATAACTGTCAAGTTTTTTTTTTTTCAATGGATGTATTTTGAGCTTGAGTTAAAGTCTTCACATCACTTAGAATGTTAGACTGCTACAAGAGTCAAAATTAGTTGTTCCAAAATCTTCAATATTTTTATTGTATGATTAAGAATACATGGCTTTGGTAGACTAAAAAAGATCTTGACGTTGGAGTTGGTGCATTCTTGGTTTGTTTGACATCTAGAAAACGACGAATACTCGCCAGCAAAGAAAACACTAACCTACAAATTTCTATGCCAATTGCCATTATTCTATACAACTAGGCTTTGAAAACACTTTCCAACTTAAAAATGAGAGTACCATTTTCCTACCTAAACACTTTTTTTTTTTTTTTTTGACAGTCATGAAAGCTAGGCAGTGATGTAACTAGATTCGATTTGAGTACCACCTAAGTCTTTAACCAACTAGGCTACTCTTTCTAGGTTTTTTTAAGTGTAACACTTACCAAATACGGTCGTTTATTTTTTTAAGTATTACATTTTTTTTATTTATTTCTTGGCAAAACTACATTTTAATACTATGAATTATCTATGTCTTCTCACTTGCTCTTCACCCAAACCCACTACTACTTTTTTTCATTACTTCGTATTTTTTTTCCTCTTACATTCATTCCGTTTCAATAAACAATATTGATCAAAGTGTAAATTTTAAAAAAACAAAGAGGGAGTAGTTGATAACTTCTTTGAATATGTTTTCTCTTGAGTGTATAAAGATTATGAAGTTATGAACTATGGAACTAAAGAGATTAATGTTAATAATTGTAATGTAGACAGATTCGAACACACCTCCGAAGACTTTAACCAAAAAAAGCTAATCATATTAATACACATCTATAATTTTATAAGTAGAGCGTCTAAAATAGTTATAATTTAAAATTAGGTATGGAATAAAAATTAATTACTGTAAAATATTGAATGAAATTGAAAGTAGTCGTTCCAAAATATCTAATCAAATGCAGGTATATGCATTACCAAATTAGTAGCAATCAATATTGAATAAATTACAAAATTAAAAATTGAAGCTTGCCAACAAAAAAAAGTTGAAGAAAAAATTAAGCTTACCCACAGCATTTTGGACGGAGAACAAATTCAATCGCCGGGAAATTCAGAGTGTCGGAGGAGGGGTCGCCGGAGGTGATAACCCCAGCTGTCGCTGGCCGGAACATTTTATACTGCATCTCTCTTTTTTTTTTTTTTTTTTTTCTTTTGTTTTTTTGGGGTGAAGAAGAGGGGCAAAGCCCTTTTATAGTTTATACCGCATCTCTAATAAGGTTGTACGTTACTGTACATAGATTACAAGTTTGTGCACAAATAGCATAATGTATAACTGCTATAGCGCTACACTGCTACTGGTATTAGCGGTTTTACTTTATACACGAATCAGGTTTTTGGCCTAAGGTAACTAAGTACCTATGTTTATAGGATGTTGGGAATGTTGGGAATGATTTGTTTAATCAATAATGGTTTATGATCTTATGGACAAATAAAATTCTTTTTTTGTGTCATTGAATTACTCCTACATAGGGTAAGGGTTGGTGTAGTTCACCTTATGTTTGTTAATCTGATCAGATTATTTGATTTTATCAAATTTTGACCTTATGCGTACGATAATGAAATATATCAAGTCGGATCTTATTAGATTTGTATTAATGTCGATTTTATTAATATGTAATTTTTAGAATACTTTCATCATGAAATTAAAGATAATTAGACATAAAAAACTGTACATAAAATGATTATCTGATCTGAATTTATTTTTAAATATGGTATGAGTCTTTAATTAGAATTTTCTTTGTTTATAAATACTTTTAACAATTTTACTGGCACACATATCAATGCAACAAAAATCGACCATATATTTATACAATTACATATTGATAAATATTACAAAGTATGAAAATTTTAATATTTGAAACAAGATATACATTGAGAATCATGTAATTCATCCAATAACATTTGATTTTTATAATCAATGCTCATCTTTGATATAGCTTTTATGCTAGTTACAATATAACTCATACTATTATAGATGTACAGCACTAACAGTAGCATAAATTTTGAAGAGAATCATAATATAAGCTCTTCAAAAATAAAATTTACATGAAATAAAATATGGAGCATCCTTGTGGACACATGTTATATAATGTTATCGACTGAATAATAGAGAAGGTTCAGCAGAGCTAGAAGAGCTGTTTTCCATATAAGAAGTGCTAAAACTTGTAAAATCATTATAGTATAAACCTTTGGATGTTTTTCCAGTAGACAGATGAATTGACAATACTGCTTCTATCTCTTGCAAAACTTCTTTCATGGCTGGTCTTTTCTTTCCATCCAAGTTTAAACATCGTTTTGCGAGATTAGCAATTGTAAGAAACTCTCCCTTCAAACTCTTTTGTAGAATTTGAGAATCTATAATATCAAGCAAACTAGAGTCTTCCATATGGGAAAGAAACCATGTTGTCAAACTTCGATCCTCTTCTGATATTGCGCGTATTGCTTTCTGTCCTGTTAAAAGCTCAACAAGTACCACACCAAAACTGTAAACGTCACTCTTTTCAGTAAACTGACTAGATTGAAAGTACCCTGGATCTAAATAACCAAATGTTCCCATTACTTCAGTGGTTACATGGGTTTGATCAGTCGCCACTGATTTTGAGGTTCCGAAATCTGATAATTTAGCCCTATACTTGTCATCCAAAAGTATGTTGGAAGACTTGATGTCTCTGTGAAATATAGGAATAGATGATGATGAATGCAAATACGCGAGTGCTCCAGCTGAATCAGAAGCAATCTGTAAGCGCATTTTCCAAGTGATTTGGAACTCTGCATTCGGATAATGAATATGGTGGAAAAGAGTTCCGTTGGGTATAAACTCATAAACTAGTAATGGAATTTCCGTCTCCAAACAACATCCCAATAACTTCACAATATTCCTGTGATTAATTAGTGATAAGATAACAACTTCATTAATGAATACCTCAAGATTGCTTTCTTTCACTAGTTTTGCCTTTTTTACAGCAACAATTCTTCCTTCACCAAGCATTCCTTTATAGACAGTACCATAGCCTCCTCGTCCAAGTATTCTATTTTCGTTGAAGTGGTCAGTGGCTTTCTCCAACTCCTCAATTGTGAAAACTTTCATTCTCTCTACAACTCCGTCACCAGAAGACATTTGTTGATGCATCAACAATCCACCATTTCTCTCATAGTATTTAGCTCTTTGTTTGACAACCTTCCTTTTCTTGATTAATGAATTTACCCACCATCCACCGAGAAACAGAAGTATTGAACTCAGTGTCACACTCAATCCTGCAGGATGACATATATAAACACTAAAGATTAGGTTTAGACAGTTGATTATTATACTAGTGAAAAATAGAAATAGAGTACATAAAGCCTTGTAAAACCAACAATTCAAGGGGTTGAAGAAAATATATATGGACTTATGCCTTACCTACTAACAACTTGTATCGACCATGATGGTTAGTGTTGAGATCAGGAACACAAGGATTAATCAGTGTGCCATTGCCACTGTAGCCTCCAGGGCATTTGCAATTATAACTTCCACGAGTGTTGATGCAGAGTGCCAGTTTCTTACATGGATTATTGTTTTCATCCGCACATTCATCAATATCTGAATATTTACACATAATTGATTATGATATCATTCAATTGTAAACTACACAAAAATGATGCTACTATACTAGTACTATTCTTTGTTTTAAGGATTGTCTCATTCAAGGCTCTGTGTTAGAATCCAACCTCTTTGTTATGTATTCTTCTTTATTTTCCTTATATTTTCCTTATGTAATGTCTCTTTAGTCTTTCTTTTTATTTTTCTAGACCCTAGGGAGAATTATTGTGTTACTGTCATTTCAACGTTCACTTGTAATTCTCTACTAATGCAATATAAAGCTCTTTAGGGAGCGAATGGTTATTCAATCAAAGCTCTCTACCCCGTTGTTATTGCTTTAAGACTTGTGTGTTGTTTAAGCCTTTATAGATATTGTGCTTGCCTTGTTTTAAAGCATCCCCCACCAAACCAAGAGACCCTAGAGACGTCCTCATTTTCGTCGGTTCCGCTTGTGCCCGCTTCGAAGTATCGGCCGTCACAAGCCCCGACTCCGCACTCGTTGTTCTCGTGCGCCCTCTTGAGACACCGTAGGTCCGTGTTGCTGTGTGCTCACGAACCTCCTTGCTTTAGGCTTGCGCCCTTGTCGCCAAAAGACGAGAGCGCGCCGCACGATCTGGTGTTGAATCACTCGGACCGTGACAGTTTGGTATCAGAGCCAAGTTTGCCGTAGAGATGGCAGAAGAAGGAGAGATGCATAAATACACATTCGAGGAAAGACTTGCTTGGCTTGAAGGCAAGTCCGAACAGTGGGCTATGCTTGAAGAAAGGCTGCCCAAACTCGAGGATATTGTAATAAAACAAGCCGACCAAATAGAGAGGCTTGCCGCTACTGTGGATGGGTTAACGGAGCAACTTAACTTCGTGCAAGGCGTCGCTGATGAAGCACATGATAAATGTGCAACCTTAATGCGTGCCCAGAGAGGGCTCGGGGGAAGTGGAGGTGCCAAGATAAAACCTCCCAAGCCCCGGACCTTCAATGGCACGAGAGATTCAAAAGAAGTCGATAATTTCATTTTCGACATGGAGCAATACTTTCGGGTCTGTCAGTTGGAGAATGAGTTAAAAGTTGATACCGCCACTATGTATTTGGTGGATGATGCAAAGCTTTGGTGGCGCACCAAGTACACCGACATCCAAGCTAAGAGGACGTCAGTGGATACTTGGGAGGATTTGAAGAAAGAGCTGATGGCCCAATTTTATCCCGAGAATACCGAGTTTGTTGCTCGCACCAAGCTCGCTGCTTTGCAGCATAAGGGTTCCATCCGGGAGTATGTCAAAGAGTTTTCAGCGTGCATGTTGGAGATCCACAATATGTCCGAGGAAGATCGCCTATTCAACTTTGTGCGTGGTCTTAAGGAATGGGCCCAAAGAGAAATTTGGCGCCAAAAGATTGATACTTTATCGGGAGCCATCGCTGCAGCCGAAAGGTTGATGGACTACTCCTCAGAGAAAGGACAAGGTTTGAAGAAAGGGAATAGCGGGCCGACACCGAACCCTCCTAGGAACTCCGGACATGGCTCGCAAGTGAGCTCCAACAACTCGAACAATAGATACAATAGGAGTGGGGGAGAAGACTCTCGGAAAAGTGGAGCTTCTTCCTTCTCTAGTAGAGGAAGCACCCCTAGTTCATCTTCGACAGCCAGGCCATTGACGTGTATCCTTTGCAGAGGACCGCACAAGTGGTTTGAATGTCAACACAAGGGAGAAATTGACAATCTCCAAAAGAAACTGTCCTCCATGTCCTTAGAAAACCCCGAGGGTGAAGAAGCCGATGAGGTAGTACCTAGTGAAGGAGAACATTCCAGACTGGGGGCCATTCGCATGATGTGCGCTATGGGAAGAGAAGGCTCTGAGGGCCAACCCAAAAACTCTGGATTGATGTATGTGAATGCGTTGGTAAACGGAAAGGAAACTCGTGCCATGGTGGATACCGGTGCTACCCACAACTTCATTTCAGAAAAGGAGGCAAAAAGACTTGAGTTGAAGCTCCTACCAGAAGGAGGCAGTATGAAAGCGGTGAATTCAGTTGCCAAACCGATCCACGGCGTTGCCAAGAAAGTAACAATGAAGCTGGGAGATTGGAGCGGACAGGTGGACTTTACCGTTGCGCCAATGGACGACTTCAGCTTGGTGCTCGGCATGGACTTCTTACACTTTAGTAAGGCAGTCCCGATGCCGCATCTTAGATCTATTCTGGTGCCCGGGCAGCAACCATGTCTCCTCCGAACCTGCGATTCGGGAAAAGGGCCGAAAGGGCCCCTCCTTTCAGCAATGCAATTGGAGAAGGGGTTGAAGAGGAACGAGCCCACGTTCCTAGCAACACTTTCCACGAAGGAAGATGAAGCAAGTGGAGACTTTCCGCCTGCAGTTGCCGAGCTACTATCAGAGTTCCAGGATCTCCTCCCGAAAGACCTACCAAAAGTTCTCCCACCTAGAAGGACAGTGGACCATGAGATTGAGCTGGTTCCAGGGGCGAAACCCCCAGCACGAAGCCCTTATCGCATGGCCCCCCCAGAATTGGCTGAACTCCGGAAACAATTGGAGGACTTGCTTGAGGCAGGCTTCATCCGCCCATCAAAGGCTCCTTATGGGGCTCCTGTGCTTTTTCAGAAAAAACAAGATGGAAGTCTTCGATTGTGTATCGACTACCGAGCATTAAATAAGGTTACGGTGCGCAATCACTACCCTATCCCTTTGGTGGCGGATTTGTTCGATCAGTTAGGGGATGCAGTGTACTTTACAAAGCTAGACTTGAAGTCTGGCTATCACCAAGTTCGTATCGCCGAAGGAGATGAACCAAAAACTGCTTGTGTGACGAGATACGGGGCATACGAATGGCTAGTCATGCCCTTCGGCTTGACGAATGCACCTGCTACGTTCTGTACTCTGATGAACCAAGTATTTCGAGAGTACTTAGACAAGTTTGTGGTCGTGTACCTCGATGACATCGTTGTCTACAGCAAGACTTTGGAGGAGCACCTCGAGCACCTAAGATTGGTCTTCGAGAAGCTGAGAGAACATCACCTTTTTGTGAAACGAGAAAAGTGTGCCTTTGCGCAGGAAGAAGTCGGATTTCTTGGACACTTTGTGGGGAAGGGTCGATTGAGGATGGACCCAAAGAAGATATGTGCTGTTCGCGATTGGCGGGATCCCAAGAACCCCTCTGAGCTGCGATCCTTTCTAGGACTGGCGAACTATTATAGAAGATTCATTAAGGGATACTCAGAGATCGCAAGTCCCCTCACCGACCTATTGAGGAAAGATTGTCGTTGGGAATGGTCAGGGCCCCAGAAGGAAGCTTTCCAGAAGTTGAAAGAAGCAATGGTCAAGGAGCCGGTCCTTGCCCTTCCAGACATCACCAAACCATTCGTGGTCGAGACGGATGCTTCGGATTTTGCTTTAGGAGGAGTGCTCCTCCAAGAAGGACATCCTATTGCATTCGAAAGTAGGAAGCTGAATAATGCGGAGAGAAGGTATGCGGCACAAGAAAAGGAGCTACTAGCCATTGTGCACTGCCTAAGAGGATGGAGGCACTACTTGTTGGGGTCAAAGTTTACCGTCCGCACAGACAACACCGCGGCGAGTCACTTTCTCACCCAACCCAAGCTGACAGGAAAACAAGCTCGGTGGCAGGAGGACTTAGCTGAGTTCGACGTGGAGTTCACCTATAGAACGGGATCCAGCAATAGAGTTGCCGATGCCCTGAGTAGGCGGGCCGATCTTGCTGCGATGTACAAGTTAGCGCCAATGACGGCAAGCAGCATTGCCACATCCGTTAGAGATCAAGTTCGTGCTTATCTCCCAGATGATCCGATGACAAAAACCATAACAAGGATGATTGAAGAAGGGAAGACTAGACGCTTTTGGTTGGAAGATGGCCTCATCTTCACCAAAGGTACAAAGCTGTTCATCCCCAAAGCAGGGGGATTGAGGAAAATGTTGTTGAAGGAATGCCATGATACGCTGTGGGCGGGACATCCAGGTTGGCAGAGAACCCTCAGTCTACTCGCGATGGGGTACTACTGGCCAGGAATGAAGGAAGATGTGATGAGCTACACCAAAACCTGCCTTGTGTGCCAGCAAGACAAGGTTGACAGACAGAAGCCCGGGGGCTTCCTTGAACCTCTTCCTGTACCAACTCGACCGTGGGAGAGTGTGTCGATGGACTTCATTAGTGGCCTCCCGAAGGTTGGCCAGTTCTCTTCTATCATGGTGGTGATAGACAGGTTCTCAAAATACGCAACGTTTGTACCCTTGCAGAAGGCTTGCGGAGCAGAAGAAACGGCATCTCTCTTCTTTAAGCATATTGTGAAGTACTGGGGATTGCCAAAGAGCATAGTAAGCGACAGGGATACCAGATTCACGAGCATATTCTGGTCTGAGCTATTCCAAATGATGGGGTCTGACCTCAACATGTCGTCAAGCCACCACCCTCAATCTGATGGGCAGACAGAGAGATTCAATGGGCTTCTCGAGGAATACTTACGTCACTTTGTGAGCGCCAACCAGAAAGATTGGGTGAGACTCTTGGACGTCGCACAACTTTGCTTCAACGCTCAAAGGAGTTCTTCATCCAACAAAAGCCCCTTTGAGTTGGTCATGGGTCAACAACCTCTCCTCCCGCACACAGTGGCTGACTGGGAGGGCGGTAGGAGTGCTCAGGCTCGAGATTTTACAAGAGAGTGGAAGCAAAACACCGACATTGCAAAAGCCTACCTAGAGCGAGCATCGCGCCGGATGAAGAAATGGGCTGATCAAAACAGAAGGCCAGTTGATTTTGCTATTGGGGACATGGTGATGGTGAAGGTCTTACCAGAACAGCTGAAGTTTCTCAGAGGGAGAGATCGTCGCCTCATTCGGAAATATGAAGGCCCCATCCGCATCACTAAACGGATTGGGAAGAACGCATACAAGGTAGAACCGCCTGCGTGGATGAGGATTCACCCCGTCTTCCACGTTAGTCGTCTAAAACCCTACCATCCAGATCCCGACGACAGCAACCGCAACGTCAGCTACCGCGCCAACATCAGAACCAGGACAAGAGCCACCCCTACAACAGAAGACTGAAGCTGCTAAGATCTTAGTGTAGATTTTGTAAGTCGACGAGGACGTCGACGACTTAAGTGGGGGAGGATGTTAGAATCCAACCTCTTTGTTATGTATTCTTCTTTATTTTCCTTATATTTTCCTTATGTAATGTCTCTTTAGTCTTTCTTTTTATTTTTCTAGACCCTAGGGAGAATTATTGTGTTACTGTCATTTCAACGTTCACTTGTAATTCTCTACTAATGCAATATAAAGCTCTTTAGGGAGCGAATGGTTATTCAATCAAAGCTCTCTACCCCGTTGTTATTGCTTTAAGACTTGTGTGTTGTTTAAGCCTTTATAGATATTGTGCTTGCCTTGTTTTAAAGCATCCCCCACCAAACCAAGAGACCCTAGAGACGTCCTCATTTTCGTCGGTTCCGCTTGTGCCCGCTTCGAAGTATCGGCCGTCACAAGCCCCGACTCCGCACTCGTTGTTCTCGTGCGCCCTCTTGAGACACCGTAGGTCCGTGTTGCTGTGTGCTCACGAACCTCCTTGCTTTAGGCTTGCGCCCTTGTCGCCAAAAGACGAGAGCGCGCCGCACGATCTGGTGTTGAATCACTCGGACCGTGACACTCTGACTGTTTGGTCCGGCTTACATTTTATTTCCTAAACAGGCAGGTTTCGCCATGAGTGACTTTTCCTGTGTTTTTTGAGGACAGGGTGAACCCTCAATTAGTCAACCCTTTACGGTGTTAAAGTTGTTAATGGGGCTGAGCCTCTATATGTTTTGTAAGGGAGGAGTATAATGTAAGAAAAAGAACTCGAGAAGAATAAACAGAACAAGAAGAGGAGTGAAGAATACCTTGGCAGTCATGAAGATAAGGGTTACCCTGAAACCCTGGGTTGCATTTGCAGCGGTATCCATCCTGGTATTGCTTCTCATAACATTTGCTATTTCCCTTGCACATGTAAATCCCAGCTGCTCGAGCTGCTTCACAAGTTGTGTTCCCAAGCGACCAATCAAAGAAAACTGGAAACTTCAGATCCGGGTAATAAGTATTATCTTGGGTTAGAATCTGTCTGATAGGGTAAGGTAGTGCATTGTCTGCAGCATGATCCTTAGCCAAAACAAAGGCGACACTGCACGGGTTGAAATCTTGCACCAACTGCTGATCACTCGGACTACTAAATGTTAAATCAACATTGTTTACTCCATTGGGAATGGAAACCAGGCAACAGCCTATGCCAGTGCATGATCTAGTATCAACATCTTCAGGTGCAGCACACACAGTCATACACCCAGAACGGAACACTCTCTTGTTGTTCATTGTACCATTCAGCATCACAAAAGTATCACATCCAATGGCACCAATGACATTTTTGGTTGTCGAAAGAGGAAACCTTTTTGTACGTATCCAGGCTCGATATTCAGCAGAAGGAGCAGAAGTATTAGACTTATCATAACAACGATATGAAATAGGGTAATGTACCAAGAGTTCACCCTTCAAAGTAATTTCCTTTATCTCTACCTTATTTCCCAAGGCAAGAATTGGAGGATTGGCACTAGTGTTACAACTGAGGTTGAAATATCTGCCATCATCAAATGGGGTTCCATAGTGACACTTATCTCCTACACCAAATGGGTAAGGGACCGAGATGTTGCCACATTTTTCAGGACAGTTTGGAAGGGCTATCTGTGAGGTAGCATCAGCAGTTGCTGATGATACCCCGGCGATATGCTGACTGGCCAATGAAGCTAGCATTGGCCATAGTAGAGCAACAATAACATTTAGCAATGCTGTGTGACAACCCAAACAACTCCACCCCTCTTCTAACATTTTTTTTTATTTTTATTTGTGCACCAACTTAACAATAGGTGTTCACATAGCTTTATATGAATTTGTTGGTGGAGTACTGCACAATTAACAGCTGCAAGAAGAATTTAAACTAAACAAAGTCAGAATCTTGTTCTGCATACCACAGAAGGCGGAAGCCCAGCAAGGCAGATCAGTCTAGAACTGATACTTACATATTCGATTCAGAACTTGAGTATCATTGTTATCACATTCATTAATCATTTACATACTAGATCTAAATGCATACAATGCGTGTTTCATATATTAAAAAACGTGTATAAAAAATAATTAAGATTATTTTAAGTGGCATCAAACTTCACAAAGTGATACCAAGAAGATAAATAAACACAGTTGATACTTTGAGGGTATTACTATTTTACACAAAATAATAAAGGTTGTTAAGCATACAAGGTTAGTATAATTGGATTATAATTCTATTAATAGTAGGTGTCTTTATTCAGTTGACTAGAGTTCGCTTTCTTTCCTGGCATTTGTTGTAAATTGTAATTAACAAAGTAATTAAGCATAATTTAATATGGTAATTGGATAGAAAATAATTATTGAAACGACTAGTGTTTGGCTAAAATTGTTGTTTTCTACACTTTGCACATGCATGGATCTCCTGATGAGGTGTCTAAAATGCAAATTATTGCATTTCATTGATAAATAATAACCTTATTTAAAAAATCAAGTGGTCAAGTGTAAACTATATGTTACACTATGCTATTAATTTCAATAAATATGACTAATTGACTAAGTCACTTACTAACTATACACACTTCCATTAAGAAAGTTAAATGTGGTCAATGCAATTCCCAATCGCCGAGGTCAATGCCTTCAAATGGAAGAGATATACAGTAACAGTTGAGTTGTTTATGCTTCACATACAAAAATATAAACTACTTGCTCATTTATTTAACATACAAATTGCATATATATCAAAAATACTACATTGATAGATTGTAGTTAGAACTTAAAAGTACACATGATACAAATTGCTAATTACAAAAAAAATTCAACCTAACTTACTAATTAAAACTGATTTATTTTCACTATGAGTACTAATACACATTTTATTTATATCATATGTGCTTACAATTTTTTTAAGGTTCAGACAACAAGCACTAAAGCTATCCGTGCCAAAAACATTACGGTTGTTAAGTTATCCTATTGTTGTTATTATTGGTATCAATAAAATTATTTCGAGTAAAAAGCGTTACGGTTGTTAAGTTATCCTATTGTTGTAATTCTTGGTAACAATAAAATTATTACTTGATATTGAATCCTACATAATTAATCAAACAATGCTATATTTAGTCATATTAAAACACAAAACAGAATTTTATTCAACATAGAAGTTAAAAAGAGATAGAGAGAGAATACCTAAATGAGATCAGACGAAGTGATCCATTATAGCACGTCAATGCTGAATTCAGTTCAAACGAAGCTGCAATTTGATGAAAATTTCTGAAGTGATTTGAAGAAGCAGTCGAATTCTGGGTTGATTTCAGTTCAATCAAATCGATTTTTTTGTCAAAAATCTCGATTTCTTCCAAGAAATAATCATAAAAATTTGTTTATAGCTAATGAAAAATGCTTTACTAGAAATTGAAGAATATGAAGCTTTTGATGAGTTATTGTATTTCAATGGAGCAGTTGAGAGGAATAAGACACAAGTCAAACAACGCTTCAATGAATGGGAAAAGTTAGTCCTCAATAAAGGAATCGTGGACCTTTATTAGTAGACCGGGTATAATTGACTGGCTTAGAGGGTTTATATTGACTTGGGCAGTTGGGCCTATTTATTACTGGCCCGTCATCACAAACAAGAATTCATTACTCCCTTCCTTTCATATTACAATTTTCCAGTGTTCTCTTGTGTCAAGAACGGTACCAAGTCGCAACAAATGGTGAGTTTTATCAAGGGATGGATTCAATTTGTGTTTAAACTACCGGACCTGAATTGGCCGAATAAAAGAGCCTTAGTGTTGTTTTACCTTAACTCGAAATAACTGTTCTTCATAAGCCAAAAGGGAAAATCTAAATCATCAAGTAAATTCCCTTTTAAACTTAGCCAATCAGTTAAAACATAACATATCATATCATGACAATACAAATACAATCACTTATCTGAGACAGCACTGAAGAACCAAAACAGTTAATTCCAGCAATGGTGGTTTCACAGGTTTAAGGTACAAAATATACCTGGTACAAATAGCAATCTTAGGACCCTTTCACCCTTCAGATAAATTTGATTTTTATACTTTAGTAATTTTAGCAAACTTACATGCAGATAGATAAAGAAGTTCAATACCCTAAATTTATGATTGTACATTCGAAACATCAACAATGAAAAAAGAAGAGACTTACAGAGCTCCTCAGCAGCAGCATGGTAACATCAAGGCCAAAGGTGAGTGTGTACATTACCTGCTAATGTGAGATATCAGATCATGCCGCCAACGATGAGAACTAGAGCTGAGATGCAATGGTTGCCAGCTTCGTCTTCTTTGCATCCTCAATCTCTCACAATCAGATTCCTCCCAATGCCATAAAGAGTACTCAAGGCATTGTGACCCTAAATTCCCCCTTCCTTTGAACCTGCAAACTCTAATTTTTTTTTTTTTTTTTTCCCATTGAAAATGAGTTGAAAAATTAATTCTGACAGTTCAAGAGTGGCATGGTGCTTTTTTTATCTTCCCCCTTTTACTGTCACTCTATCAATTATCTCCTTTTTTGTAAATTTGCAGAGTGGAATATTGTATATCATGAGAAGGCTCTTGTAAGAACACCTTCCTCATATGACAACACTTCCTTACGTAAGAAAAAATCTACAACCACACAATATGCCGTTTTTACCAAGCTCGTATAGATACAAGGACAAAAAAAGGCTTATGCAATTTTAAACTTGTAATAGGAAACAATAACCAATGCATTAATAAATAAATATCTCCTTATTATCTAAAAATAATATGCTTAATCATTATACCAATTATTGTAAAATGGATTCAAGAAAAGGCAAAACGTGAACCATCACCTAGGATTGATCTGAATAACAAAGATAGTTCAGCAGAATTCAAGGAATTATTATCTAAATAAATTGTGCTAGAAAACTTGTCTGTGTATAGCTACTCCCTTACCACTGGCGGTACTGGCCATGTGCTGAGTTTCTTTTTGAGGCAAATGAAGTGACAAAACGTGCTATATTGGTGTTTGGATTAAAGTACGTGAGATTTTGAAAAGATTTTGATATTAATGGCAGATTGGCAGGATTCAAGACTGTCTCTTCCTGTCCGAGTTCTACAAGATCTGCAACACCCAAAATAGGTTGAGGAAAAATGCATTTAGACAAATCACACACAAATAAGACAATTTCAGGAAAACAAAAATGTTAATTTTCCAGACAAAATAAGTTCAAAAAATATCATTCCATACCAAATAAGCTAAACCAAACAGAGCCTTTGTGTTGGTCTTACCTTAACTTGTAATACCTGCTCTTCATATGCCACAAGGGAAAATCCATATCATGAAATAAGCTCCCTCTAAAACTTAGCCAAGCAATTAAAGCATACCATATTATAATACAATGACTCATTGTGACATGAATGAATAACAAAATACTCAATTCAAGCAATGGTGGTTTCACAGGTTTAACTTACAAAAATATACTTGGTAGCAATGTCAGAACTTCAGCAGTTCAGCCAAAATTTAAATTTTATCCTTTATAATACTTTTTAGCAAACTTAAACACAGATTGATTAAGAAGTTCAACACTTTAAACTCATGATTGAACATTTGATGATTTGAACATCAATAATGAAAAAAGAAGAGAGAGACTTACAGAGCTGCTGCTCAGCGGCAACATGGTAACATCAAGGACAAAGGTGAGTGCATACATACCTGGTAAACGATGAGAACTAGGGCTGAGATGAAATGGTTTTCAACTTCGTCTTCTTTGCATCCTCAACCTCCCAGAATCAGATTCCTCCCAATATCTCCACCCAATTCCACTTACCAACCCTGTTTTCTCTCATAATCAAAGAATACTCAGCTCACCATTGTGCCTCTAAAGTTCCCCTTTCATTTGAATCTGCAAACTCTAAACGTTCTTTTCATCCTTTTTTTTTTTTTTTTTTTTTTTTTATGAATGAGTTGAACTATATCCTATAGTTTTAGATAGGGGTGGCAATTCGGGTCAGCAGGTCGGGTTCGGGTCAGATTTCGAGTCGATTTCGGGTTATACTTAGAAACTATTAAAAATAGTGTAAAACTTAATATTATTACGAAATATGAAATTTGGGTCAAATCGGGTCGAATTCGGGTTATTCGGGTTTGGTTCAGGTCGGGTTTGGGTCTCTCTCAGTAACTTCGGGTCGGGTTCGGGTCGGGTTTTCGTGTCGGGTCAGGGTTTGCCAGCCCTAGTTTTAGATTGGCATACTGCTTTTTTATCTTGCCTCTTTGACAGTCAGTCTTATCAATTATTTCCTCTTTTTTTAATTTTGCATAGAGTGACATACTGTATATCATAATGTACACATGTATCATAACTATATAAATATGGGCTCATTTAAGGTTTTTTTATTTCCCAAAAAGTGTGTTGTTATCAATATTTACTATAAAACTGTCATGCCTCTTAGAATCTTTAAGGGTGTTCTGCATATTGTTTCAGCTTATTATTAAGATGAGTAAATCAAGTCACAATCATTCGGAAACATAATACTACGTATAAATGAAGGTACAACTTTCGGCAAGCATTTTCAGTCTCATAGGCAATGCATAATTAAGGGAAAATTAAAAAGAAAAAGGAGAAGAAAAAAAAAAGCATTGAAGACAGTGTATAGCACCTGTAACATATCCTTTTTTTTTTTTTTTTTTGACGGGAACATATCCTTGTATCAATATAACCGTTAAATTGTAACATATCTTCTTGGTAGTTTCTCATAAAAAAAACTTTTTATTGACTTTAATCATCAAAACAGATCTCAGTGATGAGTGAAGGCCAAGATTAGACATTGGATTCAAAGTTATCCAAATTACTGATGTTACTCTATCCTCAAGTTCTAGACAAAATTTCAAGTTCTTGAACTAAACCAACAATCATCTACTACCAATAATAGGGTAGCCTTGCTCGGAGTGTCCTCTTTGCTGTGGAGGTCCAGTAGGTTCAGGATATCCTCTTTGCTGCTGAGGTCCAGTATGTTCAGGATATCCTCTTTGATGCAGAGGTCCAGTTGGTTCGGGATGTCCTGAATACCCTGTAGGTCCAGCAGACCCAGAAAATCCAGTTGGTGGCCTAAACCTAGGAGGGCCAGCAGGTTGTTGATGTTGTCCTGGTCCTGCTGATTTAGCGAAACCTGAAGGCTGGGAGTATGGCTGCTGAAAATTTCCCTGCCTCCTCTCATCCAGGAGCCTTTCAATCTCATCTCTCCGTCCCTCCTTTTCAAACTCTTGTAACAGAAACTCCCGAAGTGAAGGAGTGACACCAACACCGTACTTCATGATCTGACCAACCATATTCAAACACACATCAAATACACCACCACCACACAGCCCTTTGATGACAATTTCATACGTGGATGAATCAGGTTTTGGATCCCTTTCCCCCATTTTTGTCAAGACTTGTGAACATTCTAGTGCTTTGTTATTCTGAATCAATTCAGTAAACCACCTATTCGCATAGTCCGTAATCACTCTTAAATTAGCTTCAACCATCATCTCAAACATTCTCATGGCATCATCAATCCTTTGATCCTTAAGATAAGCATCAATCAAGGTTCTATAACCAGTAACATCCGGGCTCAAAGATTTCGACTTTAGCTCCGTAAAGAACTCCTCCGCCTTCTGAATCATCCCATGTTCAGCAAACCTAACAATAATGTTGTTATAACCAGCTACATCCATAGCAAACTGCCTTGACCCCATCTTGATCCCTACCTTCTTAAAAGTGCTAACAGCCTCTTCAAACTTCCCCTCCTTAAAACACTCATTCACCATTATATTAAAACTATCCGAATTCACTGCCTGAAAATTCGGTGGAGTATGTCTATCCAACATCGATTCAAACAACTCCCACGCCTCTTTCTTCTTCTCATACTTAAGCAACACCTCAAGAAGCACATTACAAGTGGCAGGGGTCATCTTAAACTGAAGATCAAGCAATGACCGATACGATTCCATAGCCTCCTTCTCTCTTCCCTTATTAAAGAACCACTCCATAAACGTAGCATTCACAACACCATCATACACAAGACACCTCTCCTTAAGCTCATCAAAAAACTCATTTGCCTTATCAAAATCATCCAAATCCAAAAACCCTTTAATCAAATTATTATAAACAAGCGAATCGGCCCCGAGCCCCTTATTAAGCATCTCCCTAAGAAGATCAACAGCTTCCCCAATCCTCCCAACATCAATTAACCCTTTAGTCAAATGCCTAAAAGTAACAGAAGAAGGACTAAATGGAGCCTCAGCTAAAATTAACTTATAAATCTCAACACCCACATCAACCCTTTTACACTCACAATGACTAACAATCAAAAAATTGTAAGAAACAATGTTGGGTACAATATTAGACTGCTTGAAAAAGAATTGGAAGAGAGAGACTGCATCATCGTACCTCTGAGCTCTATACATAGCAGCAATAATGGCGTTACAAGTGAAGACAGTAGGACGGGTGCGAGAGAACACAGCTTGTCGAGCAAGGAGAGCAGCGTTATCGAGGTCACCGGCACGAATGAGGGATTGAACACGGTTATGGAGGTTAAGGCGGGGGCCGGTGAGAGCAGAGGTGGTGTCGGGGAGAGGGCGAGCGTTGGGATCAGGAGGAGGACGAGGGGCATTGGGGTCACGGCGGAGGGCGTGGAGAGGGGGTTCGACGCGGAGGCGGCGTTTACGGCGGCGGCGTTCGGCGGCGGCTTCTTCGGCGGAGGAGAAGGCGAGGGTGCGAGGGTGGAGGAGAGAGAATGAAGGGTGAGGGTGGAGGTGAGGGAGAGAGGAGGGTGGTGTGGTGGTGGTGGTGGAGAGAGAAGTGCGGCGGAGGGAGCGGAGGAGGAGGCGGTAGAGAGGCATGGTGGTGGTGGAAGGGAGGAAGATTGGGAAATGGGGAAACAGGGGAAGTAGAAAATTTGTGAAAAGTGAGAGGTACTTCTTAAACCCTAACTAAAGAAAGTAAGAAGAGGTGCTCGTAGCATTTCCTTTTTCCTGGTCCCACTATAGGACCGTTTATCACAATAAAATTAGAGTTGACAACTTTTGACATGACACGACAATGTGACCGAGACTGACACGAACAAGTTATTGAGAGAAAATACGAAGACAACATGACATGACACGAAATCAACCTCAACACGATCTGTTTAGATAAGTGGTCTGATTATGCAATTATCTTACGTTTATATACTATATATTGTATTACTATGTAGTTTTTCATAGATTTTAAGAACAACATAAAATCGACACGGAACCAAATACGAATACTACACGACACTATTTTTTGCCAACTGTATCTAACGTTGGATCAAGCTAGAACGAATGGAACTGTAAAATGAAAAATTCAAGTCTCCGGAAAATAGATTGATTGTGGTAGGTTTGTAAATTTTGATCCTACCATATTTTAGAAATTGTGTTTATACACCCGGGTGCACAGTGCACCCAAGAGTATGCTTTGCTCATTTCGATGACTATTGTTCATTTTATCATCAAATAAACAAACAAATGCCCTTGGGTGTACCGTACACCTGGGTGTATAATAAAATCTCTCACCATATTCCGAATGTGGATATATAGAGTTAGGAGTGGATTGAATTCGTTTTAGGAATTTATTTCCAACCTATTGCTATACCATTGTGGTTATTTTTATAGAATAGGGGAGGAGTGTGTGTTTCAATTATAAACACTTATGGTGTGTTTTATTCACCTACTTATTTAAACGTGTCTCGTCTTATTAAAACTTATAAGCTATAATTTAAACTTGAATAACCCTTACCTGAACTTTTTTTTTCTCATGAATTTATCTTATCTATAATTTATAGCATAAAGGTTGATTTTGTACAAATGGACTAAATGGTATATGAGATATCTCCCAATTTATATTATGCACTACAATTCTGTACATCCCTATGCAAATTCAGTTTGGATTAATCTAGTTAATTTTTCTTAATTGATTTTGTGAAAACAGATTCCAAATAACAAATTATACTAACCCACTTTACAAGGCTAAATCAAGTATTGCAATGGAGTTTAATTATAAATAAATCATATTTAAGACTATAAGGGGGTGTTTGGTTCAAGCGTATTAGGTATAAGGTATGAGTTTTTGAAATTCAAGGGGGGAGGTGGGTATGGCTCATACCCATACCTTTAGTTTAAAATTAAAAGGAAAACTATCATTGTATTAAGTTCCAACCCCATACTACCCAGGTTTCATTCCTCATTCCAAACCTATATCATTGTTTGAACCAAACGCCCCCTAAGAGAGTTACATTGCCTCAAGCCCTTAACCCTCTATAATTAAAAATTCAAAAACTTTTGCATGCCCCCGGTTTACAATAATTTTATTGTACATCGAACATTTTCGAAAAGTGACCCTTTTTACTTACAAAAGTGACCCATATTTTCACAAAAGTGACCATTTTTTTCCATAAAAGTGACCCTTTTTTTATACAAAAGTGACTTATATTTTTACAAAAGTGATTTTTTTTTCACAAAAGTGACCCTTTTTTTCCTCAAAAGTGTTTTTTTTCCACAAAAGTGACCCTTTTTTTCCGCAAAAGTGTTCTCTTTTTTTCCACAAAAGTGACCCTTTTTTTGTGACTTTTTTTCCCCAAAAACAGAGTATCAAAATCAATAAAAATAAACACAAACGCATGCAAAAGTATACTTGATTGATGTCGTATGCTTAACGAAATAATGACAATTAACTTAGCTTGTTTCTGAAATTGGGGCTTGAATTGAGAGCTTCTCCTTCTTTAGCTTGTTTCTGAAACAGAGTACCGACGCGAAATTGGGCAGAACAATTCCTTATTGAATTATTTTACAGTTTATTCCTGCTTCAATAGGACATGAGGGGATTTTAAAATCAAGAGTTTATAATTTCTTTGGATGGATAACTAATGTCCTTTCTAGGCAAAAATTTGAGATGACGATCTACAAGGAACAATAGATCGGAGTTCGGCCGGATTATTGGGAGATGCTAAGGGAGTTCGACGGTGGCGCGGCAGCTGGGAGTGGCGACAGGGTTGGTGGTTTGGCGGTGGGTGTTTTTCTCGGCGGTGGTCCGGCTGACTTCGGCGGTGACTCCATGACTTAGAGTTGATGAAGTTACATGCCCAGCCCGATTTACACTAATTTAGTGTAAACCGGATGTTATTAAATATTTGTGTTAAAAATTTATCATATTATGCTATAATAACCTTTATAATGCTACATAACTATATCATTCTTTCGCATCATACATGCACTACTGCCAAAAAATAAGCAAGGAAACAAAATTTTTACAATATCTGAATCTGAAAGTAGTTTGTGTGACTATATATATAGAGTACTTTGTATTGATTCAAACTTAAAACCAAGCTCGTTCCGTGCTATACGCGCAGTCGTGCACATCTCTAATATAACAACATATTGTCATATTGACACATAAGAAAGGGCTTGAATTAACAAAATAACTATGCCTACAACTTTAACCTGAAGTTCCACAGAAATCACGAGATTGGCATCAATGCAGCAACTTCCTGGGAAGAGAATAAGCTTGAGCTGAGGGAGGCTGTGTACACCACACTTATATCAGCAACTGCTTGGTTACATTCAGGGAGCGTCTGCTGTACTGAAGTAGTTTCATTTCGTGATTGCAGCCCCTCGAGTATTATAGCAACTTCTTTCATAGTAGGCCTTTGCTTTCCATTCAAGTTCAAGCATTCTTTAGCAAGGTTAGCCACAGCCTCTAGCTCTTCCTGCTTTGCCTCGTTTGAAACCTCAGGATCAAGGATATCAGAGAAACAGAAATTTCCCATCATAAGAAGAAACTCTGTGGCAAGACTTCTCCATTCTTTAGATTTGTCTGGAGATATTGGCTTCTTGCTAGTCAAGAGCTCAACAAGGACTACTCCAAAGCTATAAACATCACTTTTTTCAGTGAATTGGTTGGATTGGAAGTACTCTGGATCCAAATATCCAAATGTCCCTTTAACTTGAGTAGTCAAGTGAGTCTGATCAATCAGTATAGTCCTTGAAGTGCCAAAATCGGAAACTTTTGCTCTGTATTTGTCATCCAAAAGTATATTTGAAGACTTAATATCTCTGTGGTAGATAGGAGTAGACGACGATGAATGAAGGTATGCAATTGCACCTGCTGATTCTGCAGCAATTTGCAAGCGCATGTTCCAAGGAATGTGAAACTCTTCACTTGGGTTATGGATATGCTGAGAAAGTGTTCCATTTGGGATGAACTCGTAAACAAGAAGAGGTACATCAGTTTCCAAACAACACCCTAGAAGTTTAACCACATTTCTGTGGTTAATTTGAGAGAGGATAACTACCTCGTTTATGAAAGGCTCTAATTGGCTTTCATCAACTTTTTTGGATTTCTTAACTGCTATAACCCTTCCATCCGTCAGCATACCTTTGTAAACTGTACCTTGGCCACCCTACCCAAGTATTCTGTTCTCATTGAAATTATCTGTGGCTACCTCTAATTCGCTGACAGTAAAAACTTTTGTTTTCTCCACAACACAATCATTGTAACACATTTGTCTTTGTAAAAGCAAACCACCATTTTGTTTGAAGTTCTTAGCTCTTAGTTTTATCTTCTTCCTTCTCTTCAAAATCTGCCACAACCAATAGCAACCTACAGACACCAATAATGATCCTACACCAATACTCAATCCTGCAAACAAAACATTCTGCATATTAGCATCTATTTTCTTATCATAAACTCATTTTTGAGCAATGATATGCCTTTCTATCTGTTTTATTCTTTCATATGTATCTAAACATTGAGTTTAAGATAAGCAATTTCCTTAAGCCTTAACCTTTATACCTTGTCATCTGACATAGCATTAGTTTTGATTTTTGAACATTCAAAGTAATTGCTTATGAAAACTGAACTAAATGAGATAATGCCATGTGAACAATTTGAAGTCCAAATGTTACCTAGCACAACTCCCAGAAGGTTCCTGCTCTTTTTAGTTATAAAACACCTAGCATCCATATAATCATCAGAAGTGATGTAACAATCACCTTTGCAGCTTGCACATCGTGGCGACTCTGCAAATTTAATAAACAAAAAAAAAAAAAATTGGACGTATGGTTCCATAAAAATTAAAATAAAATAAAAGCTTTATTTTCTTTTTTTGGTGGTAGTTTGGAGGGGGGGGGGGGTTGGTTAGTCAAACTGACCTTGGCATCCGTTAGGAAGATAAGGATTACCACCTTGTCGTTGCAGGCAGCTACATGTGTAATCACCATTAGCTTGATGCATGTAACAATTTCCAGAACCGGAATCATTTGATGATTGATCAGGTAAATAAAAATATTTCCAATCAAGATTAACCGGTATATGACTTCCACTGCTAACTAGGGACAATAGTGAATGCTGAGGGTTAGATAATAAAAGATAATTCAAGAAATCACGGTTTGCTAATAAGACATAGCTGCAAGTCCCATTAGTTAGAGTGATGTTAACACTGTAAACACTCAGGGGATAGGGGAGACCAGATAAGCAAATCGATTTCTGGGATGTCGAATTGCCCCTGATTTTACTATTACAAACTGATCCACAACGAGCCACTACCTTGTCCCCAACATTGAAAAAAGAAGTCCCTACACAATTTATAGGAGCAAAATCATTGTAAATGGAGGAGAAACTATATGGGCTTCCACCCAAGTTAGCACTCGTCCATGTTGTAGCTTGTCCATTACAGTTAACAGCCATGGAAGCATTAATTGTCACTTCTGGCGACTTTAAGGAAATTTTTAGCACCTGAAAATTGAATTTGGTAAGAACTGGAATTGAAGTGTTACATGTAATTTCATACCATTCACTATAATAGCACCTTGAACCAATACCAAATGGATACGGAATAGTAACATTTCCACACTTATCTGGACAACCAGGTTTTGCCATTGGTGGAGCTGCTTCGACTAAATCTCTTGATAGCCATAGGACAAGTGCCACTGTTGCAAGCATCATATCCATGGTTGCCAGCTTACCACCCAATTCACCTATACCAAATTCTGTGTTTGTGATTTTTTGGATTAGCAATGCAGCAGGCCTGTAGAACTCAAGGGCAAAACATTGAACTAAGATATCAACAAAATTTACAAGATGTTAATAAGTCAATTATTAAAGCTAATAATTTAGCTTCCTTGGCCCACTTCCTGACAAAACTACACTTAGAAACCAATTAGGATGCGTAATTAGCTAGCTGCCTAATATTGACTAAGAGGTCTAAGACACTTGATAAAGGAGACAAAACTGTTTCTAATATGCTGATAGAAGAGTCATCCATTTGGATCACCCTTTTTATAGTAAATACCACCACCGTTGAATAATCAGAAAACATAAAGTCATGTAATACTTCCAAACAAAACTAATATACAATCTTGCAGAAAAGACATCATAATTTACATTGTATGAGACAAATTAATTCAATAATCTAAAACATATTCACACAAAATAGTAGCTCAGAAAAGTCATAGATCCGGTAAGTGTATGAGGCCACTGTGATGTTAATATTACAGGATGTCACAATATTCGCAAACAATATTGACAGATAAATCAGGGAGAATAGCTATGTACTTGGGAAGCATTAAAAAAACTCTACACATAACGTTCACACATCAAACACGAAAAACACACCTGATTTCCAGCTTGAAGAACAGGGGATAGACAAGCAAATCATGACTGGCTCCGGGTTCCTTTTGTTATCCTTCGCAGCTGCCATAACCTTTTGGTCAGAAAAGAGGTTAGACTGCAAGAAGCATCAGCTGCAGATTTTTCTCATTTATATTTTAAGAGGGATGAAAGATTGGAATCATGTTTAACCAATTCAGATTTGTTTGATTCATATCCATAACAATCCGGGCAATTCCCATACAATCTACCATTTTCGTAATGAACTGCCTTTCCACTAAAATGTAAAAAATAGTGCAACAATCAGATATTCTTTCAATAACTATAGATAAAGTTATGTAAACGAATTTCTGTAACCCACTGTAAGTGTTACAACATCACCCACCTATGAAAAGCTAGCATATCTCAAGAAGCTCTATTGAAGGCAGTGGTAGATCCAAGATTTCCAATCAAGGGTAGCACATAGTCATTTAAGAAAATTTAAATGAGAAAAAACATATCAAATAACTGAAAAACCAGACTTTATTTTAGGTGGTTATATTGAAAACAATCGCCAAAAATGGTTAACAAAATAACGGCTTGTGTTAGTACATTGTTGTAGTAATTAACAATTGGATTTTAGACATTTGATTGAGAACTAATTCAAAAAACTGCAAAATATTACTGTTGTACGGAGCATTATATGTGTATAATTTTACTTTTTAATCACAGAGTAAAACTAGTAGTTTTGAACTAGTTAACAAAATATTTCATACTCCTTAAATAATTTGTGAAATGAAACTAGATTGGCGTACATGGTACACTGCTCATATATGAAGAATCAATGCATCTTCCTCCTGTGAAGAGAATGTGCTTGAGCTGAAGGGGGCTGTGTCCATCACACTTATATCAGCAACCGCTTGGTTCCATTCAGGGAACGTCTGCTGTACTGAAGAAGTTTCATTTCGTGATTGCAGCCCCTCGAGTATTATAGCAACTTCCTTCATAGTAGGCCTTTGCTTTCCATTCAAGTTCAAGCATTCTTTAGCCAGTTTAGCCACAGCCTCTAGCTCCTCCTGTTTAGCCTCCTTTGAGACCTCAGGATCAAGGATATCAGACAAACAAGAATTCCCCACCAAAAGAAGAAACTCTGTGGCCAGACTTCTCCATTCTTTAGATTTGTCGGGAGAGATTGGCTTCTTGCTTGTCAATAGCTCAACAAGGACTACTCCAAAGCTATAAACATCACTTTTTTCAGTGAATTGGTTAGATTGGAAATACTCTGGATCCAAATATCCAAATGTCCCTTGAACTTGAGTAGTCAAGTGAGTCTGATCAATCAGTATAGTCCTTGAAGTGCCAAAATCGGAAACCTTTGCTCTGTATTTGTCATCCAAAAGTATATTTGAAGACTTAATATCTCTGTGGTAGATAGGTGTAGATGACGATGAATGAAGGTACGCAATTGCACCTGCTGATTCTGCAGCAATTTGCAAGCGCATTTTCCAAGGAATGTGAAACTCTTCACTTGGGTTATGGATATGCTGAGAGAGTGTTCCATTTGGGATGAACTCGTAGACAAGAAGAGGTACTTCGGTTTCCAAACAGCACCCTAGAAGTTTAACCACATTTCTGTGGTTAATTTGAGAGAGGATAACTACCTCGTTTATGAAAGGCTCTAATTGGCTTTCATCAACTTTTTTGGATTTCTTAACTGCTATAACCCTTCCATCAGTCAGCATACCTTTGTAAACTGTACCTTGGCCACCCTGCCCAAGTATTCTGTTCTCATTGAAATTATCTGTGGCTACCTCTAATTCGCTGACAGTAAAAACTTTTGTTTTCTCCACAACACAATCAGTGTAGCACATTTGTCTTTGTAACAACAAACCACCATTTTGTTTGAAGTTCTTAGCTCTTAGTTTTATCCTCTTCCTTCTCTTCAAAATCTGCCACAACCAATAGCAACCTACAGACACCAATAATGATCCTACGCCAATACTCAATCCTGCAAACAAAACGTTCTGCATAATTAGCATCTATTTTCTTATCATAAACTCATTTTTGAGCAATGATATGCCTTTCTATTTGTTTATTCTGTCATATGTATCTAGCATTTAAGATTCAGCTATTTCCTTAAGCCTTAACCTTTGTACCTTGTCATCTGAGATAGCATTATAAATATTCTAAGTAATTGCTCATGAAAATTGAACTAAATGAGATGATGCCCTGTGAACAATGAAGTCCAAATGTTACCTAGCACAACTCCCAGAAGGTGTGCCCTGCTCTTTTCAGGAGTATAACACCAAACATCCATATAATCATCAGAATTTACGTAACAGTCACCATTGCAGCTTGCACATCGTGGTGAGTCTGCACAGAAGATATATACTGGAAGTAAGTATGGTTCCTATAAAAATAAATAAATAATTTTGGGGGGGGGGGGGGGGGGGCTGAGGGAGATCTGTGGATGCTGGAGGTTGGTTATTCAAACTTACCTTGGCATCCGTTAGGAAGATAAGGATTTCCACCCTGACCTTGAGGGCAGTTACATGTATAATCACCATCATCTGGATCCAAATTACAATTGTCAGAACTGGAATCATTTGATGATTGATCAGGTAAATAATAATACAACCAATCAAGATTAACCGGTATATGACTTCCATTGCTGACTAGGGAAAAAAGTGATTGCTGAAGGTGAGGAGATTCAAGATTATTCAAGAAATCACTATTTGCTAATAAGACATAGCTGCAAGTCCCATTAGTTTGAGTGATGTTAACACTGTAAACACTCAGAGGATAAGGTGGACGAGATAAGCAAATTGATTTCTGGTATGTCGAATTGTCCCTGATTTGATTATTACAAACTGATCCACAACGAGCCACTACTTTGTCCCCACCATTGACAAAACAAGACCCTACACAATTTACAGGAGCAAAATCATTGTAAATGGAGGAGAAACTATATGGGCTTCCACCCAAGTTAGCACTCGTCCATATTGTATCTTGTGCAGTACAGTTAACAGCCATGGGAGAATTAATTGTCACTTCTGACGACGTTAAGGAAATTTTTAGCACCTGAAAATTGAATTTGGTAAGAATTGGATTTGAAGTGTTACATGTAATTTCATACCATTCATTGTAATAACACCTTGAACCAATACCAAATGGATACGGAATAGTAACATTTCCGCACTTATCTGGACAACCAGGTTTTGCCATTGGTGGAGCTGCGACTACTATATCTCTTGATAGCCATAGGACAACTGCCAGTGTTGCAAGCATCATATCCATGATTGCCAGCTTACCACCCAATTCACCTACTAGCAAATTCTGTGTTTGTGAATTTTTGTATCAGCCATGCAGCAGGCCTGTAGAATTCAAGGGCAAAACATAGAAACAAAATACTTTGTATCAACAAAATTTATAAGATGTTAGTAGGCAATTAATAAAGATAATAATTCAGCTTCCCTGGCCCACTTCCAGACAAAATTACACTTATAAAACGATTAGGAAATATAATTAGCTAGTTCCACTATATTGACTAGGACACTTAATCTAGGAGACCAGAATGTTTTTTATTTGAGAAATGGAAATTTTATCCACCTAGGTCATCTTCATATTAAATACAGCCGCCATTAAATCAGTGGCGGACCCAGGAATTTTTGACCGGTGAGTCACAAACTCACAATCGATAACCAAATATGTAAAAAAAATTTTTTTTACCAAAATTCCCAAAAAAAATTATTTACAAAGATCATCCAAATAGAAAATTGACAAGATTACAATACTAACTAACATTTAACAAGCTTAAAATTGACAAGACTAAAATTAACAAACTAATAATTTTTTTTTTTTTTTTTTTAAAAAAAAAAAAAAAAACTTAAAAATTGTTTTGGGCCTTGGTGAGTCATTTGACCCACCAGGCACAAGGCCAAGTCCGCCCCTGATTAAATAATCAGAAAACATAAAAGTCATGAAACACTTCCAAACCAAATTGGTATACAATCTTCCAGAAAGACTTCGTAATCTACATCATATGATACAAATCTTTTCAATTCAGCTAAAATTGTAAATTTTAGTAATAGGTCAACATGATTTTACCACCCAAAATTAACGAACTGTGCATAATTTAAATATCTAAAACATATTCATAGAAAATAGTAGCCCAGAAAAGCCAAAGGTTCTGTAAGTGTACCTATGTATCAGACTATCAGTGTCTGTAATACTAAATTTAAACCTGAATTTCAGACAAGACAGTGAAACATCACACAGTTGAGAAGGCCACTAGGATGTTAATTTTACAAAATGTCGCAATGTTCACAAACAATATACAAATAAATCAGGGAGCCAAGAATAGCTATGTACTTAAGAAGCATTAAAACTCTGCACATAATGTTCACACATCAAGCACAAAATTGGATAACTACACCTGATTTCCAACTTGAGAATTGTGGAAAGACAAATCATGACTGGCTCCAGGTTCCTTTCGTTATCCTTCACATCTGCCATAATCTTTTGGTCAGAAAAGAGGTTAGACTGCAAGAAGCATCAGCAGCAGATTGTAAGAGAGATGAAAGGTTAGAATCATGATTAGCCAATTCAGATTTTTTTTTTTTTTTTTTTATTCATGTCCATACCAATCTGGGCAATTCCAATACAATATACCATTTTCGTAATGAACTGCCTATCCACTAAAAAGTAAAAAAATAGTCCAACAATCAGATAGTATTTCAATAATTATAGATAAAGTAATGTAAACAAATTTCTGTAACCCGTTGCAAGTGTTACAACATCACCCACTTATGAAAAAGCTAGCATATCTCAAGGAGCTCTATCAAAGGGTCATGTATCATTGTAACAAGAATCCCATTCAGCTTCCATTGCATCCTTGGCAGCTATTTCTGAGCAGAAAGGATTGGCTGAATCTGATTTCATCACTCTTCTCTATACACAATATTGTTCATGACCTCGGAGCTTCATATAGACACACAATTAACTCTCATTTGAAATGACAATCACCACACAAATGGCCAGCACGAATTTCACTGCAAGCATGATGAGCACAATTAAACCAATTGAATTATTTTGCAGTACAATCATCATAAGCATGAATGACCTCATGGATCAGAACATGATCGACCTCATCTTGCACGTTCATATTATTAACGCTGTACAGTATGAACAGCATAGAATTTACCAGTAGCTATTGTAATTTACCAATCATATTCTTTATTTTGGGCACTATTCTACTCCTAAATATGATGTACCTAGAAAAAAGCAAGTTAATCTTAAAACCCATCAGTGATTAGACTGATTACAAACCAAACCCCCAACAGCCGAACAATCTAGTCTTAACCCACTAAATCTAAAACAGGTTTTTCTAAAATTGAAGGAAAAATAGATGCTAAACCCTTATCAAGAAATTGGCTTCAATGAAAGAGATGTTTATATTAATCAATACACACCCAGAAACTTACAGCAATTCAAATACGTTTACTCAGTTAAACGAAACCAAATCTTCTCATTGAAAATGCAGACATTAAACTTCAATTTGTAATTAAAATATACGGAGTACAAAATTGAAATCAATATACCTGGACTGCTGGAAAACCCACTACAAAAGAATCAAATTTAATCATTCTCATCACTATATATATATATAAGATCATAAATTATTGGTTAGTAAGAAATGCCCAAATGCAATACATTAATCAAATACCCAAATCCTGAATTGTCAATTAATTCATCATTTATTCATCAATCTTTCAATTTAAAATTCACAAAATTAGAAAGGAAAAAAAAAAAAACCATAATTTAAAGTTGCGACGCTGCAAGAAGAGAGAGGAGGGAAAGTTAAGCAGTGAAACAAAGTAAAAGAACCACTTACCAAATAGCGAGTGACTCTGAATTCGATCAACCTCGGAAAAGTTTGAATTTGGCCGGAATTTCAGAGAGGTTGCAGTTGTTGCGGTGGTGGCGAAATGAAGTGACTAGTGAGTGAGTGACTCAAATCACTCAGGACGAGTAGGACGCTAAATTACTAATTAACCCCTTTTTATCCCTATAACTCTGTAAGGCTATAACAACAATTAGGAGGAGATTTGAACCTAACCACCAAAAAGCAATCCCTGAATCTAAATTGGCCCAACGGAGTAATCAAATAAAAAAAAATGCTCCGTACTAATTAACCTCTTTTTTTATTGACAAGCTAAATGACGTCCTTATTTTACTAGGTAACGCCCACATTTAAAAATGAAGGGACAAACATACCCTCGCATGTATTTCATGTTTTAACTCAATCAAGCATTCTTTCCTCCCAACTAACCACCACCGACCAACTCAATCAAGCATTCTTTCCTCCCAACTAACCACCACCGACCAAGGGCAAGGTCATCAGACATATCGCAGGAATCAAATTCGTCTTTTTTTTTTTTTTTTTTTTTTGGTGAAGGCCAAATGCTTAATTTTTCAAAACTGTAGGGCACAAATTTCAAAAGTCCCTAGGAGATTCGAAAATTCTAGGCGTTTTACCCCGTAGAGTTTTCAAGTTTTTTATACGTTTTTTTATTTATCATAACTTCTGATTCCAAACTTGGATTAAGACAAATAATATATCGTCGAAAAGCTCTAAAAGACTAATTTCCAACCTAATTCAAATCAAGTCAATATCATTTCTATATCTTAAGTTATGATATGGAGTAGGACTCAGTAGGAGCTTCAAGCTGCAAAAGGTTGTTGCAGGAAGATCTCCATCAATATTTCTCTCCGCCTTATACATTAATTAACACTTATAAATATACTCCGTATAAAAAATTGCTTTATTTCCTAAAAAAAAAAATGCTTTCAAGGATTGAATTAATTTGTTTCATACGATGTAAATTATGATTTATGACGTCTTTTCTGCAAGAATGTATATCAGTTTGGTTTGGAAGTACTTCATGACTTAATGTTTTCTGATCATTCAATGGCAGTTTTATTAACTATTAAGAGGTGATTCAGGTTGATGAATATTGTATCAGCAAGTGTATTAAACAGTTTGGTCCCCTATATCAAGTGTTCTAGTCAATATTATGCAGCTACCTTATTACTTCCTAATTGGTGTCTAAGTGTATTTTGACCGGAGGTGGGCCAAGGAAGCTGAATTATTAGCTTTAATAATTGACTTTTAACATCTTGTAAATTTAGTTGACATTTTGGTTCAATGTCTAATACAAAAAAAATCACAAACACAGACTTTGCTATAGGTGATTTGGGTAGTAGTAGTAAGGTGACAACCATGGATATGATGCTTGCAACACTGGCACTTGTCCTATGGCTATCAAGAGATATAGTCGAAGCAGCTCCACCAATGGCAAAACCTGGTTGTCCAGATAAATGCGGAGATGTTACTATTCCATATCCATTTGGTATTGGTTCAAGGTGCTATTACAATGAATGGTATGAAATTACATGTAACACTTCAAATCCAATGCTCACCAAGTTCAGCCTTCAGGTGCTTAAGATTTCCTTAAGTTCATCACAAGTGATAATCAATGCTCCAACCGTTGTTAACTCTACTGCACAAGATACAACATGGACGAGTGCTAATTTGGGTGGAAGCCCGTATAGTTTCTCCTCCATTTACAATGATTTTGCTCCTGTTAGTTGTGTAGGGACTTCTTTTGTCAATGGTGGGGAAAATATAGTAGCTCGTTGTGGATCATTTTGTAATAGTCAAATTAGGGACAATACAACATCCCAGGAATCGATTTGCCTATCTGTTCTCCCCTATCCTCTGAGTATCTACGGTGTGAGCATCACCCGAACTAATGGGACTTACAGCTATGTCTTAGTAGCAAGCCGTGATTTCTTGAATAATCTTGAAATGTCTAACCCTCAGCAATCGCTTTTGTCCCTAGTCAGCAATGGAAGTCATGTACCGGTTAATCTTGATTGGAAATATTTTTATTTACCTAATCAATTCTTAAATGAGTCCAATTCTGGCAATTGTAACATGCATCAAGCTAATGGTGTTTACACATGTACCTGCCCGCAACGACAAGGTGGTAATCCTTACCTTCCTAATGGATGCCAAGGTATGTTTTGACTAACCAACTCCCCCCCCTCCTCCCCCCCCCCCCCCACAAACAACCACCACCACCCAAAAAAAGAAGGTTTTTTTGATGGAACCGTACTTCCTTTTTTTTTTCTTTGCCAGAGTCGCCACGATGTGCAAGCTGCAAAGGTGATTGTTATGTCATTTCTGATGATTATATGGATGTTGGGTGTTATATTCCTAAAAAGAGCAGGGCACACCTTCTGGGAGTTGTGTTAGGTAACATTTGAACTTCATTGTTCACATGGCATTATCTCATTTAGTTCATTATCATAAGCAATTACTTTGAATATTTATAACGCTATGTCATACTAGTACTAGATGCATATGACAGAATTTAACAAACAGAAAGGCATATCATTGCTCATAAATGAGTATATGATAAGAAAATAGATGTTAATATGCAGAATTTTTTGTTTGCAGGATTGAGTATTGGCATAGGATCATTATTAGCGTCTCTAGGTTGCTATTGGTTGTGGCAGATTTTGAAGAGAAGGAAGAAGATAAAAGTAAGAGCTAAGAACTTCAAACAAAATGGTGGTTTGCTGTTACAAAGACAAATGTGTTACAATGATTGTGTTGTGGAGAAAACAAAAGTTTTTACTGTCAGCGAATTAGAGGTAGCCACAGATCATTTCAATGAGAACAGAATACTTGGGCAGGGAGGCCAAGGTACAGTTTACAAAGGTATGCTGACGGATGGAAGGGTTATAGCAGTTAAGAAATCCAAAAAAGTTGATGAAAGCCAATTAGAGCCTTTCATAAACGAGGTAGTTATCCTCTCTCAAATAAACCACAGAAATGTGGTTAAACTTCTAGGGTGCTGTTTGGAAACCGAAGTACCTCTTCTTGTTTACGAGTTCATCCCAAATGGAACACTCTCTCAGCATATCCATAACCCAAGTGAAGAGTTTCACATTCCTTGGAAAATGCGATTGCAAATTGCTGCAGAATCAGCAGGTGCAATTGCATACCTTCACTCATCGTCGTCTGCTCCTATTTACCACAGAGATATCAAGTCTTCAAATATACTTTTGGATGACAAATACAGAGCAAAGGTTTCCGATTTTGGCACTTCAAGGACTATACTGATCGATCAGACTCACTTGACTACTCAAGTTCAAGGGACATTTGGATATCTAGATCCAGAGTACTTCCAATCCAACCAATTCACTGAAAAAAGTGATGTTTATAGCTTTGGAGTAGTCCTTGTTGAGCTTATGACAAGCAAGAAGCCAATATCTCCTGACAAATCTAAAGAATGGAGAAGTCTGGCCACAGAGTTTCTTCTTTTGGCGGAGAATTCTTGTTTGTCTGATATATTTGATCCTCACGTCTCAAAGGAGGCTAAGCAAGAGGAGCTAGAGGCTGTGGCTAACCTGGCTAAAGAATGTTTGAACTTGAACGGAAAGCAAAGGCCTACTATGAAAGAAGTTGCTATAATACTCGACGGGCTGCAATCGCGAAATGAAACTTCTTCAATACAGCAGACGTTCCCTGAATGGAACCAAGCTGTTACTGATGTAAGTGTGATGGACACAGCCCCCTTCACCTCAAGCACATTCTTTTCCCAGGAAGAAGATGCATTGATTCTTCATATATGAGCAGTGTACCATGTATGCCAATCTTTTGATTTTTATGGAAATTCAGGTGGGTGTGTGTGTGTGGGTGGGTGGGTGGGGGGGTTGACCTCATCCGACTCAGGGGGATTGTTTTTGGGTCTGTCCTATGGCAACGCGTGTGTTAGCCCTTAGCCGGCAGCCAAGTTTCATTCGTATGTTGAAGGAGCTACTGCCTTTACCTGACACATATGCTCTAAAACTCCCATATTGTTCCACCATTTTAATGCTCCCACTTACCAAGCTCAGCTTAGGTTTACTTAGTTTGTTAAACTAAGTCGTTGCTATGAGGCAATGTAACCTCAAAGCACGACAAATTGCATAATCAAATTTGTCATCATTTTCGACAAATAATGAAGAAGCAATTTGATTTATTCATCAATTTCGATGTATGATGCTCTTGACATGCAATATACTACTAGTATCTATTGTAATTTACTAATTATATTCTTTATTTGGGCACTATTCTACTCCTAAATATGATGTACCTAGCAAAAAGCAAGTTAATCAGTGATTAGACTGATTACAAACCAAACCCCCAACAGCCGAACAATCAAGTCTAAACCCACCAAATCTAAAACAGGTTTTTCTAACATTGAAGGAGAAATTAGATGTTAAACCCTTATCAAGAGATTGGCTTCAATGAAAGAGATGTTTATATTAATCAATACACGCCCAGAAACTTACAGCAAGTCAAATACGTTTACTCAGTTAAACGAAACCAAATCTTTTCATTAAAAATGCAGACTAACTTCAATTTGTAATCAAAATATACAAAATTGAAATCAATATAGCTGGACTGCTGGAAAACCCAATACAAATGAATCAAATTTAATCATTCCCATCACTATATAAGATCATAAATTAAGCAGTGAAACAAAGTAGAAGAGAGAGGAGGGAAAGTTAAGCAGTGAAACAAAGTAAAAGAACCACTTACCAAATAGCGAGTGACTCTGAATTCGATCAACCTCGGAAAAGTTTGAATTTGGCCGGAATTTCAGAGAAGTTGCAGTTGTTGCGGTGGTGGCGAAATGTAGTGAGTGAGACTGTGGAGTGACTCAAATTACTCAATGAAAGACGCTAATTACTAACTAACCCAATCTCTCTCTCTTTTTTTTAAAAAAAAAAAATAAAAAATTTGTCAGAAACAACCTTTTAAAGTATCCACTTTATTTAAAATAACCTTTTAATTTTACTTTTTTTTTGCAATTTCAGACCACATTATAAATTATTTTTATCAAAGACAACCAAATGCTACTTTCCGGCGTTGACTCTATTTTTCCCAATGTTGACCACTAGTGTGCAACGCACATGAACTTGTATATTGCTTAATACACCAATTTTCCCTCCAATTCACTCGTACTAAAATAGGGATGAAAGAGAAGCAAGGGTTTTAATAGGAGTTAATTGGAGGGAAAAGGGGTGTATTAAGCAATATAGGAGGTCACGTGACTCGCACACTCGTGGTCAACATCGGGAAAAATAGAGTCAACGCCGGAAAGTAACACTTGATTGTCTTTGATAAAAAAAATTTATAATGTGGTCTGAAAGATACCATAAGACGGATGTGTCTATGTGATATGTTTTATGCGTTGACATTCAAAACTAATTGATGATTTTGTGCTGATTAGTTAGACTACTCTCTCTAGCTCTCTCTCTTTATTACAAGTAGGAGGCAAAACTCAACTATTTCTTACAACAATTGGCATCTAATTTGCAGATGCCTCAGTGTCAACATTAAATTTTTGGTAAATTTCACTTTTATAAAATTTCCAAGTCCTAAGAACCAATATAAGTGAAACCAAACATCCAAACAATGTGGTACCACTAATAATAAGAAAAGAAACCTTGAAACAGTTTGCACCAATACAGTCCAAATCTTCCCCTAATTTTCTTTCCAACCCCTTGTCATTCAATTGTTTCAAAGCCTCTCTATCATAAAGTTTGCCTGTGACCACCACATTGAAAATATACGACCCGATTGGGCTAGCCACGGACCCAAAATTGTAGAGTGTGGCGTAGTACTTGAGCCCAAAAATCTCCGATATGATAGCATAAACCAAAGGCCATTGAGCCCCAAAGCAAAACCCAATGATCACTGATGCTATATAGAGTGAGTTAGGGACTGCAAAAGCGATAAGAAGGTGACCCACACAAGAAACAAGTAGGACTAGACTCATCATCATGGGTCTTGGAAACTTGTACTTTTTTAGAAATATCTCAGATGAAAATCCAGAAGTGACTCGACCTAGGTAGTTCCATATGCTCACTAGCGAGACAAATGTGTTTATGCTTCGAGTTGGATAGCCTAAAGAACTCCCTATCTGGCCCAAATTATCAATCATGGTTAGGGTCCCGCCTAGACCACAAATAGAAGCCACAAAAAGGATGAGCATGTCAATACTAAAGAGGGCTTGGAGTATGGTGTAGTCTTCTCCTCTGTTTGGTGGCTTGAATATGTTGGTTAGGCAAGTACCTTGGTTGTCCTTTGGGTCATCATTCGAGGGTTCTATTCGCGGTTGTTCTTCCCTTTGTTCAGCAACAACTTCAAGAGGTGAATCAATTCTTTTGCTTTGACTTGCAAGGTAGGAGTACTCTTCTTTTGCAAAAATTACAAGGGGTAGAAAGACAAGAAAAATAACAACCAAGGCACTTGCATAGTAACCGGCCCTAGTGAACAAGAGACTATTTTGCACTATAATCAAGACCATTAGAAACCCTGCAAGTGAGAGTGATATATAGAGCAGATTATAGAAGACCTTAACCTCATTCTGTTGTCGATCTTGATCCGCCTTCACAACTCTTATAGTTCGAAGAAAAATCATGGAAACAACTGCAGGAAGCCAAGAGATGAACAAAATAAGGTCTTTAGATTTATTACCATAAAAGGCATGGTAAAGTTGTGCAAGGATTGCACTACTTAGACCTACATAGCCCTTCAAAAGTCCTAGCACTATTCCTCGGCTTTCAGGGAAGTTCTTGACACAAGTTACCAGAGCACCCGTGTTGGCAAAGGCTTGTGAGTCGGCTCCTATACAAATGTAAAGACACATTTGCCATACAGGAACGCGCTTGAGATGGCCGGTGACAGCAAGCCAGATCATGAAGTAGCCAAAGTTCATAAGGGCTCCAATAAACAGGACAACCCAAGGTGGGGTGATCTCGTTGATGAGGCCTGATAACACCCCCACATTAGACCCCAAATCCTTGAAGAAGCTAAGAAGATTTAGAGTGTCTTGGTCATAACCCATTGAGGTTTTTATGTCGTTTGAATAAAGCCCAAACATGTATCCTGTACCTGACACTGTCATGATCAGGATACACCCGAAGACCATGAACCATCTTCCAAGGATCAATTGTGATCCAAAGCGACTAATAGAGAATGCCATAGTGTTTTGAGTGCCTACACAGACAGGAAGTTTCTAAACTCGCTTGAAGGGATGAAAGTTGGGTGCTTAGAGCACCCTTATATAAAAGTGGAACGCGAAAGATCAGTTTAACAATAACATGTCACTGCTAGGAGGCCTGCAGAACGACTGCCACAAAATCAAGAAGGAAAAATAAGTTTGAAACACGGATTTTGCGATGCACTTTTCCAAGTTCAAGAAAGTGACAAGTTCTTTACCATTTTGAATGATAAACTCAAAACTGATGTATAATCTGTGTTATTGTGACAGAAATTAATTACATACAGGAGTTAGCTAGCAGTACATCTGTACAAATTACAAGAATTTGGGAGTTTGGCCAGATTGAAAGCTATACACGGCTCTTGCCAAATTCCTGGTAAAATGTCAAAATCACATTTGCATGAGATCTATCTATGTAGTTAAGATTGCAAGAGGAGTTTGATGTTATGTGTGATTTCAAGCATAAAAATATGATTTGATTGGCTCATAACATATTCATGAACTCTGAATCTTAAAAATAATGTGTTATGAAAAATAATGTGTTATGAGTCCTTGTAATGCAAAAATGCCCCTATTAAACCGCAAGTTTGTTGGAAATTATAGTTTAGATCAAGTTGAGTTATTTTTTATTGTTTCCTTGGTTTGAGGAAGTTTGTTATTAGCTTGTAAATATGTTATATAAATACTTCAAGCTCAAGCTAGTCAGTTGTTTTTATATCTGTTAACAAAAAAAAAAATTAGTTATAACAAATTGTTTTTTTAATAATTACTTGCATTGCAATCCCTTTACCTAAGAGTGTAAGACAACATTGTTCAAAGCAGAAGACAGAAAGAAAGCTAGCTAAAAGAAGCAGAATGGCTACATGAAAGAAGTGTTCTTGTAAACAAATAATAAGAAACTCGAAAACAGTTATCTTAACAACTAAGGAGAAGCAGACCGATAATCTGACCTCCAAAGAGGTAAAATTGCATTCTGCCCTGGAAACATCATTCTGCACTTATCTCAGTCTCTGTAATCTATATAATTTTTGACAGTTGATGCACCCCTGCATACGGTATTGAAACAATAAAACTCGCAGTCATAAAACTAATAACAAAGTATACTTACACTATGGATATAAAACATACTATGTATTTTAAAAGCTAGCGAGGAGAGCATATCTCAATAATCATATCCTTCTCAAAAGTCAACTGACAAGAAGAATTCTGGTCTGTAGAGGGCTGAAAAGGCCGGTGTTCACTTAATAAGCCATGGATCTCATTGTTGCCTTGAATAGACTGATGATCCTGTGTCTGCTTACACAATCCATCTAACACACTTGCAACTTCCTTCATGGATGGCCGATCCTCACCTTTTACACTAAAGCATTGGGCTACAAGATTTCCGACAGTAATAAGCTCCTCAGGAGATGCTTCCTTCATGAGTTGAGGCTCAAGGATATCAAAATACTGATTGTTCTTGATTGCACTAATAAAATGCATTGCTAAGTTTCTGTCTTCCAGTCCGGTCTCCCATGAAATTGGTTTTCTCTTTGTTAATAGTTCAACCAGAACAACTCCAAAGCTGTAGACATCACTCTTCTCGGACAGATGACTTGTCAGAAAGTACTCTGGATCAAGATACCCAAATGTACCTTGAACCAGGGTGGTAACTTGAGTTTGATCAATGGGAACTAACCGGGAGACTCCAAAATCCGCTATTTTTGCAGTAAAATTATCATCCAAGAGAATGTTGGAAGACTTGATATCTCTATGGATGATGGGCATTGAAGCTGCAGAGTGCAGATACGAAATTGCATTGGCAGCCTCAGTTGAAATTCTCAGACAGTTTTCCCATGAAAGCCAACGTACACCATTATTGTGTATGTGATCAAAAAGAGTTCCATTGGAAACAAATTCATAGACCAACAAGGGAACTTCAGTCTCCAAACAACATCCTAAGAGTTTAACCACGTTTCGGTGGTTAATCTGGGTTAGGATTACCACCTCATTGATGAACTGCTCGACTTGACTCTGGTCACTTACCATAGATTTTTTTACTGCAACTACTTGGTCATTTGGTAAAATCCCCTTATACACAGTACCAAAACCACCACGTCCAAGAATATTATGCTTACTGTAATTGTTGGTAGCTTCCCTCAACTCTTGAGTAGTAAATATTTTTGTTGAATCATTGCTGCCTTGGTTCAAAGAAAGCTGTTGTTTCAACAAAAAACCACCATTTTGGTGGAAGAATTTCTCTTTCATTTTCATATGCTTCCGTTTCTTAATACAAAGATATATGCAGCTTATGTTTCCAGTACACAACATTAAGCCAATGATTGAACCTGCATGAAGCACTTAAAAGGCTCATCACAGTCTTGCATTCATATATGCTTAACATAAGTTTCAACCAGAGAAAAAAAAACATGATAATAATGCATGTAGCAGTACTGAATTATCTGTTGCAATCCTTATTTTGACTTTCATGGTAGTCTAAATGCTAATCCTTGATTAATAACAGTAGAGCAATTTTTTTTAAAAAAAAAACATAATAACAGAAGAACATAAATATGAAACACTTACCACCAAGAAGAACCAGAAGGACCAGCCATGTATAAGCTTTATCTTCGTTGTATCGGACACAGAGATAATGTTTCCCTTGCTTGATGCACCCTAACTTACATTCCTTGCATTCTTTAGGAACTGGTTAAATTAGGAAAAGTGAACTGAATCAGAAATTGTAATTCGGCAGCACTTTAAATTTTATTCTGAAATGTATCAGACAGTAAAGATCTGTAATGCTTACCTTGGCATCCATACGGAAGATAAGGATTCCCAAAAGTTCCATAATTGCAGTAGCAATCATACTTATCTGGAGGGCCTTGACAATTCTTGTTTGTGTCATCAGCAGGCATTGTTATGTTTCCGGGTGTCCATTCCAGTATTGTCGGGACTACTGCAAACTTAGAGAGACTTGGATCTACAGCCTCACTGATAATTGATGAGGTTCTGTTCATCAACATGGTGCTTGTGCAGTCATTAGTACCATTACCAAAGTTGAAAATGTTCACGCTGTAAAAGTCAAGTGAAGAAGGAAGATTAAAGCTGCAACACCCACGGCCAATGCAGTCATTCGTTATCATAGGACTCTTATCACAAACTGTTGCACACCCTCCTATTATCTTATTGCTTCTATCTAACAAGAGGGTGCTACTCCCACAACCCCCAACAAAAAGAGAATTGTACCCTGCCGTAAACAAATAAGGAGTTCCCCTAAGATCGATACTGCTTATATTTGTATCTAGGATGCTGCAGGTCCTCTGCAGCGGAGTTTTTACTGTAATAGTGTTCTGAACCGAAGTATGAATACCTATCTGTTCAACCTCAAGGTTAAATTTATTCAGAAAAAGTTTTGGGTGCAACAAAGAGGTATTGCAAGTAACCGAGTATGGTAGGCTGTAGTAGCAATCAACCCCTATTCCAAAAGGGTATGGAATGCTCACATTCCCACAGATATCCTGACAGCCAGGCTTTGCTATGGGAGGATCAGCTGTTATCAGTAATGCCGCCGTCAACAATGGGTGCACCCAACACAGAGCTACAATGATGAGCTGAAACAAGTAGGAAAACATGATTCCCAAGATTTTTTTTAGCATGAAATGGACAGCATATAAAATATGAACGATGCATTAATTATATAAAAAACTTCACAGCAATGATCATATAGATAGCAGTCATAGCACCCAAAGAACCCATGATGGTCAGAGCCACCAAATTTAAAAGCTGGTGGAATACTTAATTTTCAGCAGAAAAGTCAACATAAGCCACCTTACCTAAAGTGAATGACACAATACTTAAATCAATATATATTTCTTAACAAAATTCACTTCTATAGGATAGTATATACTTCGTACTGCAAAATTCTTTTGTACCAATTGCTAAAAGTTAGAGAAGTTAAATTTAAAGGAACCAAAGAAGTTCATAATCAACAATATACCTTTAGACCAAACAAAGTATTCCCTCTGCCCTTAAATAAAAGTTTTGTAGAATATGTTTGGTTGTGTAAAAAAAAATTATTATTATTAGACGAAAAGAGTAGAAACTTTGACCATCCACATTGCTAATCTTTTGACAGTCCCATTTTCATTCTTTCTCTTTCATTATAGATCCTCACACATGTGATTAATAGTACATAATTGACCAAACAAAACAATTAAAACGTGACCACTGATTTCAGCAGTTCCACATATCTGCAGGATTTTGTTCTGTTAGAATTTCCACATTTCTCTGACCACTGAGGTATGTATATTGTATCAACGTACCTTGGCTTTCCGTTGGCAGCCTACTGCAGTACTGCACATGTCTGTGTTCTATCTGAAGGCATGACAGAAACGGACAGTTCCAAAATGGGAAGAACAAGTTAAAACGGAGGGAGTAATTAATAAAAGGCCCTAAAAGAGACCTATAATCATAAAGAGCTCATTCAAAATATATATGCTGAGACTCAAAGCATACGATATGTATCATGCTAAGACACTGATATCATACCTTTGCTGTTAAGAGCAAGAAAGTAAACAATTCTTTCAATAAATATTACAGAGTTAATCAGTTTAGTAAGGGGAATGAAGACAAGCCAAAATTAGTTCTTATTCAAAAAATACTGATGACAAATAAAGATCTAGAGCTCAAAATTCATTACCTAAACAGAATTCAGGAAACATGCCTTAATCTGACCTTCAAAAATTACAAGTATTTTACTCAGAAAACAGGACTTTGATGTCTGTGATCTGGTGAATTTTCTGACATTTGACACTCCCCTGCATCCTGTCACAAACCATATCCTGTAGCCCTGGATTTAATACATAATCACGATGATCTTATTCAACAAATGTATTACATTCACTAATTCTGAATTGAGATCTTTAAACAAGATAACAAAAAAAAATCAATTCTTCAGTTGCTTAATTTCCTTGAGTAGATCAAAGCATTGAGTCCACTGGTAGGATTCTTATGGAAAATCTCATTGTCCTGAAACAATTCTTTGTATATGGACAAAGCAAATTCCTTAAAAAGCTAGCGAGGAGAGCTCATCTCCATAATTAACTCCTTCTCAAAATTAATCTGGCGAGATGTATTCTGGTCTTGGGAGGGCTGAACACAAGAGTGCTTATGTACACTTAGCAAGCCATTGTTTCCATTATTGCATTGATTAGACCCAGGGTGCTTTGATTTCTTCATCAATCCTTCTAACTCTTTTGCAATGTCCTTCATAGATGGCCGGTCTTCTCCTTTAACACTAAGGCATTGATCTACAAGATTTCCAATGGTAATAAGCTCCTCCTGAGATGCTTCCTTCATGAGTTGAGGCTCAAGGATATCAAAAAGCTGATTGCTCTTGATTGAACTAATGAATTGCATCGCTAAATTCCTATCTTCCAGTCCAGTCTCCCATGAAATTGGCTTTCTCTTCGTTAACAATTCAACAAGAACTACTCCAAAGCTGTAGACATCACTCTTCTCAGACAGATGACTTGTCAGAAAGTACTCCGGATCAAGATATCCAAAAGTTCCTTGAACCAGGGTGGTAACTTGATCTTGATCAATGGGAACTAACCTAGAGACTCCAAAATCCGCTATTTTTGCTGTAAAATTATCATCCAAAAGAATGTTGGAAGACTTGATATCTCTATGGATGATAGGCATTGAAGCTGCAGAGTGCAGATAAGCAATCGCATTAGCAGCCTCAGTTGAAATTCTTAGACAGTGTTCCCAAGAGAGCCAACGGGGGCCATCATTGTGTATGTGATCAAAGAGAGTTCCATTAGAGACATATTCATAAACCAACAAGGGCACTTCAGTCTCCAAGCAACATCCTAAGAGTTTTACCACATTTCGGTGGTTAATCTGGGTTAGGATTACCACCTCATTGATAAACTGCTCGACTTGACTCTGATCACTTACCACAGATTTTTTTATTGCAACTACTTGGTTATTTGGTAAATTCCCCTTATACACGGTACCAAATCCACCACGTCCTAGAATGTTATTTTTGCTGTAATTGTTGGTAGCTTCCCTTAGCTCTTGAGTAGTAAATATTTTTGTTGAATCATTGTTACCTTGGTTCAAAGTAAGTCGCTGTTTCAACAAAAAGCCGCCATTTTGATGGAAGAACTTCTCCTTCAATTTCATATGCTTCCTTCTCTTAATACAAAGGTATATGCAGCTCATGTTGCCAGTACACAGCATTAAGCCAATTATTGAACCTGCGTAAATAATTTTTTGGCCCATTACTCAGTCATGTACTTGTATATGCTCAACAAACAGGTTACAGGTGTCTTCATGTATCAATAATATTAATGTTATTAGTCAACATCATTTCTGATTTCAGAAAGCATGACAAATCATGTTTTACTGCGCTTTCTTATATCATGCATAATGTATATATACCATAAGCCAATATTGTTTCAGTTGTGAGCCTTGTTCAATTCATAGCAGTCCCTAACACATAGTAATACTCAAGTTTGGAATACTTACTGCCAATGATAAACCAAATGATTCGTTGTGTATTTGGATCACGGTCAATGCCAATACAATGATAAAGATTTCCATCTTTGGAGCACCCTCGTTTGCATCCCTTACACTCTCTTGGGACTAGAATTGAAGGAGACTGATTATGATCACGAAATTAAGATTGAACAGCATAACAATAAAACTATAATGATTAATATATACGAAGTAAAAGTTAGGATTGTTTATGCTTACCTTGGCATCCATAAGGAAGATAAGGATTCCCATAATAGCCATATTTGCAGTAGCAATTAAAATTCTCTAGAGGACCTTCAGCAGGATAGCAGTACCTGTTTCGGTCATCAGAGGGCACTGCTATGTTTCCAGAGGCCCATTGCAGTACAGTCGGGATAACTGCAAACTCTGAGAGACTTGGATCAACCACCTTGTTTACAATTGCGGTCTTATTAATCAACATGATGTTCGTGCAATTATATTCACCTTTACCAAAGTTAAAAACATTTAAACGATAAAAGTCAAGTGACGAAGGAACATCTATGCTGCAACACCCACGGCCAGTGCAGTTATTCGTTATTATATGACCCTTATCACAAGCTGTCGTACACCCACCTAAGGCTTTATTACTTCTATCCAACAAGAGAGTACTACTCCCACAACCCCCCACGATAAAAGCATTGGAATCCCCAAAGAACCAGTAAGGAGTTCCCCTAAGGTCGATGCTAGTTATGTTTACATCTTGGACGCTGCAGGTCCTCTGCAGCGGCGTGTTCACTATTAAGGTGTGTGTATACATGTTTTCTAGACTAATCTCTACCACCTCATAGTTGAATTTACTCAGAAAAGGCTTTGGAGAAAGCAGAGAGGTATTGCAAGTAACAGCATATGGTAAGCTGTGGTAGCAATCTTCCCCTATACCAAACGGGTACGGAATGCTCACATTCCCACAGATATCCTGACAGCCAGGTTTCGCAATGGGAGGATCAGCTGTCATCGGCGGCAATGAAGATGCCGCCATCAACAATTGGTGCACCAACATAAATAGAGCTATAATGATGAGCTGAAACATGTTATAAAACATGGTACCAAAGGCTTTTTGTATAATGGACAGCATATATAAAAACTAAGTTGTTACAAATGAAAAGAGTAGAGCTTCACAGCAATAATCATAATATCATATAGATATCCCCTAAGAAGAATTGATGGTCAGCGGATTCAGATCCACCTAATCTAAAACTAGGGGTATACTTAAGAAAACAAGGGGAAAGTCAACAAAAGACAACTTAACCCAAAGTGAATGCTGTTTCTGGCCAATTTATATAATACTGACAAGATACACAAAATCCACTTCAGAAAAAGGTCAGTGTCAGCATCTATTATCTACAGGGTATTATAATATTCCTTTTTTTCTTTTTAATTTCTACTCAATCACTGAGTAATATAGATTAGAATACCAAGGAAAATAAAATTAAACAAATAGATACAATATAAAATTGAGGGAGGGGAAAGGTAGATAATTTGTGGGGTGATGGGGTTAAGACGATAATAGACATCTAATAAAATTGGAATGAAGGAGAAGTGAATAGAACAAAATAACTCACTAACCAAAAAGTATGTAGAACCAAAAAAAACAACAACCACAAACAATTGGGGCGGCTTATTTTTGAACGAGCAAAGAAATTTAAGTTAAGAAGATACCTTTAACAAAGTATTACCTCTGTCCGAAAATAATGGTCACAACTCATGCGTCCGTTGCATCGTATGTTGAGACTTTGGGAAAAAACAAATTCCCAAAGAAATAGAACTTTGACCTTCCACTAGCAAATCTTTAATCTTTTGACACTCCCTTCAGTATTCACTCTCTTTCACACTAGATTCCCAACCGCCCATGTGATTAAATAATTAACAATACATATTCGACTAAACAAAACAATGAACAAGTGACTATTGAGATCACCAGGCCAGCAGTTCCATATATCTGCAGGATCTCTGTCAGATATTCCACATTAATCTGAGAGTTGCTACTGAGGTTACTATATACTCTGAATCAATGTATCCTTAGATTTCTATTGCAGCCTGCTGGCCATGCCGGTGTCATTTCTTTACAGTGAAATATATAAAAGATGATATCACGATACATGAAGCAAACAACTACAAGCAATACTGTTCTTGCACGTAATATACTAACAAAAAAACATCTAAACTCAAAGCTATTAAAATTAAACAAAGAATCTTAAAACATGCCTTAATTTGATAGACCACCACCTATTTGGTGGAATTGGATAAATTTGATCTCCCAGGCAATTGCATTGTTTGCTTCAGTAAGTTGAAACGTTGTTGCACTTATAAAGAGTGGACATTTTCAATCCTGAAATTATTGTTTACAGTATGGATAAAAGAATTTCTTGATCAGCTAACAAGGGGAACTCATCTCAACAATTAAATCCTCCTCAAAATTTATCTGACGGGTTACATTCTGATCTTCGGAAGGCAGAATGATCAAGTGTCTATGTTCTTCATTATCGTGCTGATTAGAACAAGGTTGTATTATTATCTTCTTCATCAGTCCTTCTAACTCCGTTGCAACATCCTTCATGGATGGCCGATCATCTCCTTTTACACTAAGACATTTCTCTACAAGATCTGCAATGCTAAAAAGTTGCTCCTGAGATGCTTCCTTCATGAGTTGAGGCTCAAGAATATCACAAAATTGATTGCTCTTGACTGAACTAATGAATTGCATCGCTAAGTTTCTATCTTCAAGTCCAGTCTCCCATGAAATTGGTTTTCTCTTTGTTAAAAGTTCAACCAGAACCACGCCAAAGCTGCAGACGTCACTCTTCTCAGACAGATGACTTGTCAGAAAGTACTCTGGATCAAGATACCCAAATGTTCCTTGAACCAGGGTGGTAACTTGAGTTTGATCGATGGGAACTAACCGGGAGACTCCAAAATCCGCTATTTTTGCAGTAAAATTATCATCCAAGAGAATGTTGGAAGACTTGATATCTCTATGGATGATGGGCATTGAAGCTGCAGAGTGCAGATAAGAAATTGCATTGGCAGCCTCAGTTGAAATTCTCAGACAGTTTTCCCATGAAAGCCACTGTGCACCATTATTGTGTATGTGATCGAAAAGAGTTCCATTGGAAACAAATTCATAGACCAACAAGGGAACTTCAGTCTCCAAGCAACATCCTAAGAGTTTAACCACGTTTCGGTGGTTAATCTGGGTTAAAATTACCACCTCATTGATGAACTGCTCGACTTGACTCTGGTCACTTACCATGGATTTTTTTACTGCAACTACTTGGTGATTTGGTAAAATCCCCTTATACACAGTACCAAAACCACCACGTCCAAGAATGTTGTTCTTGCTATAATTGTTGGTGGCTTCCCTCAACTCTTGAGTAGTAAATATTCTTGTTGAATCATTGCTGCCTTGGTTCAAAGAAAGCCGTTGTTTCAACACAAAACCACCATTTTGGTGGAAGAATTTCTCTTTCATTTTCAAATGCCTCCTTTTCTTAACACAAAGGTATATGCAGCTTATGTTTCCAGTACACAGCATCAGGCCAACTATTGAACCTGCATGAAGCACTTTTAAGCCTCATTACACAGTTGTACACTTGTATATGCTTAACATACTAGAGTTATCATGTATCAATTACACTAAAATTTTATAATGAGCTTAAATAATGAGACTCAGCATCATTCAACTCCAGAAAAACATGATAATGTATATAGATATACTAATTTCTCTGCTGAAATCTTAGTTCTGTTCATGGTAGTCTAAATGCTATTCCTTAATTTATAACAGCAGAGCATAAGTATGGAACACTTACCACCAAGAAGAACCAAAAGGATCAACCGGGTATGAGATTTATCAGAATTGTATCGAACACATAGATAATGGTTCCCTTGTTTGGTGCACCCTAGCTTGCATTCCTTGCATTCTTTTGGTACTAATTAAGTTGGGAAAAAGTTAACTGAATCAGAAATTGTAATTGGGCAGCACTTTAAATTTTATTCTGAAATGTATCAGACAGTAAAGATCTGTAATGCTTACCTTGGCATCCATACGGAAGATAAGGATTCCCAAAAGTTCCATAATTGCAGTAGCAATCATACTTATCTGGAGGGCCTTGACAATTCTTGTTTGGGTCATCAGCAGGCATTGTTATGTTTCCGGGTGTCCACTCCAGTACTGTCGGGACTACTGCAAACTTAGAGAGACTTGGATCAACTGCCCCGCTGATAATTGATGAGGTTCTATTCATTAACATGGCGTTTGTGCAGTCATTAGTACCATTACCAAAGTTGAAGATGTTCACGCTGTAAAAGTCAAGTGAAGAAGGAAGATTAAAGCTGCAACACCCACGGCCAATGCAGTCATTCGTTATCATAGGAATCTTATCACAAACTGTTGCACAACCTCCAATGATCTTGTTGCTTCTATCTAACAAGAGGGTGCTACTCCCACAACCCCCAACAAAAAGAGAATTGTACCCCGCCGTAAACAAATAAGGAGTTCCCCTAAGGTCGATGCTGCTTATATTTGTATCTAGGATGCTGCAGGTTCTCTGCAGCGGAGTTTTTACAGTTATAGTGTTCTGAACCAAAGTATGAATACTTATCTGTTCAACCTCAAGGTTAAATTCGTTCAAGAAAAGTTTTGGGTGCAACAAAGAGGTATTGCAAGTAACCTCATAGGGTAGGCTGTGGTAGCAGTCATCCCCTATTCCAAAAGGGTACGGAATGCTCACATTCCCACAAATATCCTGACAACCAGGCTTTGCAATAGGTGGATACGCCACCATCAGTGGTGAAGATGCCACTGTAAGCAATGGGTGAACCAAAAAATATAAAGCTATTAAGATGAACTGGAGCAAGAGGTAGTTCATTGTTCCCAAAATATTTCAATTTTTACCTACCAAGAAGCTGTTTGGTCAGAACCATCTGATTCAAAATTATCCTTCTCCTGCAAGTTCTGAAATCCTTTAGCCCATAATGCTCAAGATAGGGGACTTCAACCTATTAAAAAAAAAGGAAAAGAATACTTGAAATTTGAAAACAGTGTAAAAGTCAACAACATACAACTTACCAAAAATGAAGCACAAAGCACAGCTAACCATGTGGAAGAACGTGAATGTTGAAATAATAGGATACTAATCAAATTATATAATAATTCAATCTGTAATTAATAAAATACCAACAAAACAGTGGTAGTAGCCTTTTATTGGACAATCAAAGATTTTTTAAAACTTGCCTTGTTGTCTGAATAATTTAACATTTCATATCCTTTAACAATTCCTCCTCCTTTCGCTCTCTTTCAAACTAGATCCAAACCCATATAGTTAAGTACTTACATTGACATACGGAGTACTTCACAGTTTACATGGTACATTAAGTAGGAGTGGGAAGCTGATTGTGAAGAAACTAGAGGAAAATTAAGGTCACATTAGCATTTTTTTAACTTCATTTAACTGACAGAAATGATAGCTTCACTTAAAATGTAACGCAATAGTGCTAGACCTTGGAAATTCATCAAGACCTTGCCAAAGCTCAATTGCTCAAAGGCTTTGTGTATCATGCATCTTCCGTTTTACATCACTCCAGATTCTGTCATCTTGCGTTGCAACCCCCTCAACTCCTTGAACACGAGTCCAAAGGCTTCTGCATTTTTTGAAGCTGTAATACAACTTCCTCCATGGTTGGCCTTCTTTCTCCTTGACTTTGGACACACCTCATAGTAAGCTCAGTAAACTGTGCTATAGTAGATTTTACACTTCCTTCTAGCAATAATCTCTGATCAACAATGTCTAACACACAATTTTGTGTTGTATATGAAATAAAGTAACTAACTAAATCACCACCTTGTTTCCACATATTTGCAGGATCTTTCCCGGTTATCAGTTCCACCATAACAACCCCAAAACTATAAACATCACATTTCTCAGAGACCACTAAGGTCTCTGCATACTCCGGATCAATGTATCCTTCACTTCCCACGAGCGGCCATTCTGGTTTCAATTCCTCAGGGTCAATAGAAATGGACAGTCCGAAGTTAGAAAGTTTAGCAGAGAGAGACTCATCCAAGAAAATGCTTGCTGACTTGACATTCCTGTGAACAATAGGCTTTGATTCTGCAGAATGCATATAAGAAATTGCATACGCAATTTCAGTGGCAATTCTCAAGCGATTTTTCCAGGAGATCCAGCACTCACTTGACCTATGCAAATGGTCAAACAAGTTACCATGCATTAACTCATGGACGAGCATGGGAACATGAGTCTCTAAGCAACAACCATAGAGGCGAACCACATTTTTGTGGCTGATATGCTGCTTGATAGTGACCTGATTTAAGAAGAACTCAATCAGTTCATCTGAGCCAGAAAGGCCATGACGGGTCTTTATAGCAACAGCTCGATCTTCAAGGTTTCCTCTATATACAGTGGCAATATTGCGACCAATGATCTGAGCTGGATGATAACCATTTGTTGCACGATAAATATCTTCATCTGAATATATCTTAATTGGCTCTTTACCCTTGCCTTTAAAGCATGCAATCTGCATCTCCAAAAGAACAGCCCCATTGCGGATGAAGTTTCTCTCTTTTTCCTCTGATGTTAATTCATTAATAGTTGGGATTTCAAGCATGTATGGATCATAAGAACTACACGAATAGCAGCTTTTTAACATCTTAAAGACCTGCAAAACACCAGCTAGTTTTGTGAGTGACTTCAGTAGTTGCAATCTAACAAATTACAGCCTAATTACAGCCCTTACCTATCATATAGAGAAAAAGAATAATTAACTGTCTAACAAACCTGAGGCAAAGTAAAAATATATTATCAAACACCATGTTCCAAAATGACAGGTAACCTAAGCTGAAAGTCCTTTTTAAGATCACATTCATATATAACATGGAATTATTGCCTATAGCAGTATAGCCTCAGCACAACGTGCTCCTTTTGAACCTTGGAACAGGAACAATAAAAAAGGTATTCATCAAAATTAGATTTAAAATAACAGATTAACAGATTGCAATCAGCACCCACCCAAGTGCTTTTTTTGCCAAGAAATGGGAGGATGTCAATTGAAATAGAAACCTCATATCCTATACTAGGCAAGATCCTAAGCAAATCGAAAACAAAATTATGATGATAAAGTTATTATACACTAGTAACTAGTTACATAATACGGAATATATGATAACAAACTAGACGTCAAGAAGTGAATTGCAATGCGAATTTTCGTACAAGTTCACAGCCAACAGAATGATGCTCATTAAGATCTTTTAAAAATTTTAGGCATCCTATCCTATATTATATGAAGTAATAAACAAGTCATTAAAAAGCTAAGTAATGCTGTAGAATTTTCCTTAAAAAAAGGTTCTCATACATCATATTTATCCACATGTATACCAACGGAAACCAAGTTAACATGACATAATAACTTCCCCTTTGCTATCAACACTATCCCATGCATTAGCATGAGTATATTCTAGCAAAATCTAATTCTATAGACATACTCAACAAATTTTGTAAAGAAACTATTATGAATTGAAATCTAAATAAAGATGTCAGTCGAATTAATACAATTACCTTGAACTTCATGGGCTTCTGAAGAGACATGTGAAGTAATACACAGAAGAAAAATAGGAAATCAAAGAAGAAAGAGTAGCTAAACAAGACTAAGGGGATCTAAGTTATATCTTTTGGATTGTTGGTATAACCATCAGAAACAAAAATCAGACTTAGAATTTATATTTAAGCCTTCTTTTAGATAAGTTGCCAGTTTGACTTATTATAGCAGTTATAATTGACTTAGTCTTAAGATGCAGTGTACACTGTAACACAATTGAACAGTTGATTAGGTACAATACTCTATTACTCTGACACTTCACTAGAAAATGGGACCATTGCATAGTCTATGGACTTATAAGAGTTATAACCAATAACATAAAATCGATACTCATACAATCATACAGTCGGTAAACAACAACAAATAGGGTGATTTTGTCGAGAAGTTTCGGAAGGTTCAGATGTACGAAATCTTATCCCTAATGAATGTAAAGATGTAACCAAAATACCCTAGAAACGCTGCTAAGCCAAACCTCTAAATTCCATTTTCCATGAAAGTAATTTCTATCTCAACCCAAAAAAGAGTAATTTCAATTGAAAAAGATAAAACCCAGCAAATATATGCTCATTATAGATCAAAAGAACAGAAAAGAAGCATTAGTACTAGTTTCGGCAAAAAATGAGCTAACCGGGCCTTGGAGGGGTGTCTGAGAACCTCGAATTTGGGCCTTGAATGGACCTGCAAAATGAACCCCGAGCCCCGGGGGTTGAACCCGGGGCGGAGCCTCCGACGCCCAAGTTAGTTGCCAAACAATGCATATTTTGAGAGGAGTTTAGGGGAGAGAGTGGAGGAGTATGGTCATCTTAGATGATAAGAGTGACCTCCTTTTACCTTATGCCCTTTGAGGGGTATTTATATGAGTACATAAGTGGGTTTATGAGCCCTAAAATTACATATGTGGGCCGTTGAAGGCCATATTGATGTATTTGACTTATTTGGGGCCTTTTATACCTTTTTTATGCCCTTTGGGCTTATATGGGTAGAGTTACCCAAGACTAAAATGGGTATGACCATTTTAGTACCCAAACAGTACTTATAGTAAGAAGTCTAGCTTAAAGAAATTACCAATTTCCCACCTTCAGTAGAAACGAATTAATAAAATCAAATCAGATAAAGTAAAATTTGAGTTTCAAATCTAGTTGGGAAAGCCAAATTGGATTCCAATCAACCAGAGAAAAAGCTCAAACCTTGCAAGATCTGGGGTCACAGAAACTTTCTTACGAATACATGTGAAGAAACGAAGAAAGCATTTTGGAGGGAGAGATGAACCCTTAAAAAAGGGTGTGACACTGTGACTATTGTCGAAGGGATGAAAATGGTTTGCAATTTTGTATGGATTGGTCTTTGGAAATTTGGCATTCATTAATCGTTAATATTGTGCACAAACTTTTAAAAAAATCGGGTGTACAATAATTATTGTATATCCATTATAAAGATAACCTAAAGTGATTAAAAGTTACCCCTGAAATGAATAAAAGTTACCCCAATATGCGTTAAAGTAACCAAATTCAAATAAAAATTATCTACGCTTTATTAGTAAAGAATCACATTTTAAATGACTATAAATCAATCAGAGGTTTTTCAGTGCGGCAAGTCACATGGTGCGGCACGGTTACTTGTATTTTAGGGTTACTTGTAGTTTGGGGTTACTTGTATGGTGTTACTTGTATTATGAGGTTACTTGTATTGGATACTTGTATCGTGGGGTTACTTGTATGTGTTACTTGTATTCTGAGTAACTCCAGACCAAAATCTCATACCAAACCAGTAACACCCTATAAATAACCCCTGATTAAAACCAATAACAGCCATACAAGTAACCCTACAATACAAGTAACACCTGACAAAACCAGTAACACCCTACAAGTAACCCGACCAAAACCAGTAACACCCATACAAGTAACCCCTGACAAAATCAGTAACACCCTATAAGTAACCCCGACCAAAACCAGTAACACTCATACAAGTAACCCCGGAATATAAGTAATACCTACAAGTAACCCCTGACAAAACCAGTAACACCCTACAAGTAACCCTTGTCGCACCATGTGGCCAGCCACATACAAAAATTTATATAATCAATTATTAGTGATTGAATGTAATTAACTTACCTTTATAAAACTTTTTTTGTTGTTGATTTATATAAAAATTATATTATGTTTAAAGTTACCCAAAAAAAAGACAAAAAGTTACCCTAAAATTAGCTAAAAGTTATCCTTATATTGCTCGATGTACACTAATGTTAGTGTAAACCGGATGTATACAAAAGTTTTTGTTGTGGACCAAATCCATATACAAACCATACCCAATTTGGCAACTACAATGGTTATAGCTATATACTCGTACTTGCTTGCAATTTATAAAACACAATAATTACTCGTATTAGCTTGACCATTTGAGCTAAAAATTAAATTTGCTTGAGAAAAAACTTGCTAGGTTAATAACTTAATATATTAATAAAATTAGATTTAAAAAGCTGAGTAACAAATTAAGACTCAATTAAATCACAGGCTAGTAGCTAACCATTGGAGCATAATTTAGCTACAAAAAAAAATAAAAAAATAAAATAAAAAAAATAAACCAACTGGTTTTTCTATATAGTAACTCTGTTAATTTCACTTTTCTACATGATGCCCCAACATATATCACTTTCCACACTGTAGCCCAAATATACATTTTGTTTTCATACGGTAACCTTGTCGTTAAAAATTTCGTTAGTGGAGCCCACTCTCGATTTATTTATATTTTTTTATTGATTTGCGCGTTGAAAAATGTTCCAGCTAAGGTTTTGGGGTTTATTTTAGGTTTTAAGAAACCAAATTGAGCTCAAATTTGACAAAAAAAATAACCTAAATGCCTCGTTTTGCTTATTAAGAAATGTCTCGATTTACGTGTTTACATTTTAACACACAAAATGAGACATTTACATTATTTTTTTGTGAAATCTAAGTTCAATTTGGTTTCTTAAGAACAAAGTAGCTCCAAACCTTAAACCTAACATTTTTCAACGCACAAATCAATAAAAAAAAAAAAACAATAAATTGAGAATGAGCCTCACTAACGGAATTTTTAACGACGGGATAACAGCAAGGCTGTATAGAAACAAAATATATCTTGGGGTTATAGCAAGGTTACAGTGTAGAAAGTGATATGTGGTGTTGGGGCAGAACGTAGAAAAGCGAAATTTACAGGATTACGATATAAAATAAAAAAACACTCTGTACTCAGCAAAATCCACCTTTGCCATACAATCTTTTATGACTGCACTCAACCAAACTAACCTTATAAACCCTTGTACTCTGTTCCCATACAATGAAAGTTGTTACAACAATAAACCACCATTTTGTAGAAAGAATTTTTCTTCCATCTGATAAGTTTCTACCAATAAGTATTTTTTTTAAATCAAGCTAAAAATATTATTTGAGCATGAAGATTGAAGCACTCTCTAGTCTCTACAACAAGTCAAGCACCAGCAGCAGAAGCGGCAGTATTGGCTTACCTTTCTATTCTTGTTATTAAAGTGTGCAGGATAACCCATAGAGCAAGAAGCATATGTCAACTGAAGTGACTGTACCCCTGCAGTCGTCACAGGAAGTAATCATCTTTCCAAGCAGCAAATAGAGATCCTGTCTCTATAACAACAGGAGAAGAAAGTTATCCATCATAATTACTCTTTGAACTAGTCACCGCCATTCTTGTGCTCAATTTTCAAACAAATTAGGTGCAGAAAATCAAGGGTAAAAATCAAACAACAGGTGTGCAAGAACATTTACTGATTAATATCTGAATCAATCAGTAAAATGAATTTGTAGCAGCATACGTAACTTCTCTTAATGATGAAATGATGCCAATCACAATTTTACAAAATAATGATCAAAATCGATCCAACAAGAAAGAATAGGAGCAAATTTTTTTATATAAAAAATCAAGAATTTTAAAAAAATAAATAAATCACTTAAACTCCTGCTTTTGTACCATGAAAAACATCACATAAATCTGAGAGAGAATATACAACTGAGGAAAGTACCAAAGGTTACCTGACTTACCTCATTGCCAAGTTTCCTTCATCCTCAAAGATGGAAAAAAATTGTGCTCACTGCTCAGTACTTTGAACAGTACGACAAAGTATAATAGAAACATGCAGAATGTAACAGCATAAGCACCTGTTCTTATTTGCATACAATTTTCTAAAACAATAAGCATCTTATTGTTGGTAAATTACAGAGAGAAGAAAAGATGACAGGCCTAGTATATCTGAGATTGTATATTGAAAGAAGATTGTACAAGTCATATTCCTTCGCTCATGAGGTACATAGCCAAATAGAAGGTTGCAGACATTAAAGTAGAACTTCAATATTACAGTTGTATATAACCACGAATCTCCAAAGCAAGAAAAATTGGGAGCATCAAACTGGTTACATGATTACATCTTATCATTTTAGATTCACCGAGACAACAAATATGGTCATACAGAAATGGAAAGCTAGGAATAAAAATTGTATAGAATTTAGATGACCATGTCATGTAGTTTGACGATCATGTCATGGTGCATCATGATACCGATCAAGTCAAAAGTCATATAAGTTTCAGACGAGATCATAACACAAAAGAGAAGATAATTTTATATATACATGATGTTACATGAGTCCCCCCACCCAAATGGAAAAAATCAAAAAAAGAGAACACCAAGAATTCAATGCAGAGTAACAAAATTAGTGACAAAGGAATTCTGCAATTGAAAGAATATCAAATACTAAACTCAAAATGTAACGTCTTTCATGAGCTCATCCAATTGTGGCTGAGCTCATCTGCAGAAACATTTAAGCCAAGAAGAGACAGATCTTTACGTAACACATCTGCACCTTTAAATTGCAGGCCAACCATCCCAACACTCACTGCTCCCTCCACATTTTTTATCCTGAAACCAAAAATCTCATCACAACAGTGACATGTAAAGATTCAAATATAGAATCAGAATAAACAAGGCTTAAAAAATATTCATGGCGATGACTTTTCAGATATGTAAACACTCATAGAAGTATCCTGTATCCAGCATATACAGGTCAAACTATTGAAAGATCTTACATATTTTTTGAAGTCCTATACCCAAGTATCAAGTTTGTGTATAGCTTTCAGATGTATTTGCAGCATAGAACAGCAAAAAAACCTACTAAAAAGCAATGTGGTTTTGCAAATTTTTAAGTTTCAGCCATCAAATGAGCAGTTTGCCAAATTCACGGATGACAGATAACATGAAATAGCAAAGAAAATATTAGAATAAAAGAAAAAGGAAAAGAGGCGATGGGAAAGTCCTAAATGAATTGCATGATTCACAAAGCTCAAAAATGAAAATGAGAGCTGTAGAAAAGGTCCAGTTCAGGAAATAAATTGAATGCAGGCAGTACACAATCAATTTGGGGGTACAGGTTATTAAAAATTCCCTAAAACCAAGACAAGCATTGAACTACAAATCTACAATGAGAGTTTAATATTCACAATTGCTGGAAGCACTTACCGATCATCAACAAATATACAGCTTCCTGGCTCAACGTCAAGGTATTTGAAGGCTTCACTATAAAAACTAGGGTCTGGCTTTAATTTACCTGTAGAGCATTAATTAGAAAAACTGGTTTCAAAACAATTCTTCATAATGAGAATTGAAAAATAAAACAATGATCACAATTGAGCAAACAATAGTTTAAACAAACAGCATCAAATAGTACATTAGCTAGTTCTTTTTTGATATAATATTACAAAACACATGTTATCAGGTTTTTCAGTCCGATAAAAAAGGGCACCAAAAAAAAAAAAAAAAAAAAAAAAAAACCTAAAATAGGGAGGATAAAAAGAAAAGAAGAAAGGTGTGGCATAAAAAAGTGGAAGTCCACAATAATTCAACATAGAAAAAAACAAGTTCTATTCTAGTCTGACAGGTCAGCGGAGAGAATAAATTAATTAGCAAATGACATTTTAAAGCACAATTGGCTCAAGCTACCACGAAAACCAAATACCATCCCTCATAAAATCACCTATTCTGATTTGGCAGGTCAGTGATATCAAGAAGAAGAGAGAATCAACATGGGGAATGAACACAATTTTATAAAATTTTGAGCAAAACTCAAAAAATAAAAAATAAAAAAAGATCAAGGTTCAATGGCATAAAATAAAAAGAACTGATAGATGAGCTTAATCCCAGAGTAGTTCACAGCCATAGAGATTCTAATACTAGGCATGGTTAAATATGACGGTCTATACCATTATTAGAATTCAGGGTCAAATTGAAAAGGGGTGATCAATGATCATTTACAGTTTTGTAAAGATGTTCAGCGATGTACATGACAACAGTTGATTGTTCACAGTTTGTTAGATGGTCTAATCACTCCAATGGAAGGAAGAATTCATCACCACAAAGAAAGAAAGCAAGCAGTCACCCATAGAATAGTTGAACATTTTTTACCAACATTCTACTACGCAATGTTGAAAACAAAGGGCACAACTGCAGCCGGAAATCCATAAACTGGTAGTAAAAATGTAATATACCTATTGTACAGGAGCAGAATGTCCAAGATAAATAAGTTGATAGCTTTAACTTATCCTCGATTAGTTGATACCTGCAAACAAATTACAAAAGTACAAAGTAAGTCACATAAAATAGAACCCAACAAAAACATACTCTATCTTATAAGAGAATGAAGGAAATCTCAAATACCAGATTGGATAATTTGTAAAAGCGTGCATTTCATAGTTGTTTCTCTTTAAAACTTGAAGAAGATCTTCAACACCATCTAAGTAGGAATATCCTCTTTTCATGCATGCTTTCAGGCCTATAAAGAAAATTGTAAAGCTTCAGTCTATCAAATAACTAGTAGCACAAGTTCAAGATATCTACAAGTATCTAAGTATAATACAAAGATCTATTATAGGAGAAAGAGAGCTGGAAATTGGAGAATAGTTACACAGTAAACACTACAAAGTGCTCCCTTATTTACCAAATTGCTCGCAGATTTTTGTATGTATATTATAACTCATTATATAACAATAACACAGGCCACTCAATGATCAATAACTAAAAATATGTGTATCGAAGGAAGGCAGGAGACAAGGGTACTCTCTATGAAACTATAAATACCATCATCACTATGCATCTATATAAGCCCATAATAAAACTAATATATAAGCCCATAATAAAACTAATAAATAAACAAATAAAAATAAGTTGAGTAAATCAATTTTTCCAAACAATCTATTCAGTAGTATTTGACTATTTGGTCTATACAATCCTCTAGTTAATTGCTTGCATGTAACTCAATTCAGGTCCAAACCATCCAATACACCTGAATTCCCACACCTCGAACATCAGTCAAGTTTCAACCATACACCTAAAATAATAAACTTCTGTAGAGTGCTGGAAAAGAAATAGTGATCACATATACCAACAGCAAATTTGGAACTCAATATTTTCTTTTTATTATATAATAATAGTTCAAAATTCCATGAATGACACATTGTAGAGGGTCCAGCCTTTATACCATTTGTGAAAAAGTTAATAAAGGAAATAAGACAATAAATTTGCCCAGCAGTTCAAAACTGAAACTCAGATTCACCATGATCAACACAAGAATTCTAAGTATACCAACTCACCTTCCACATCAAGGTGCCTTCCATCTTTGAAAAACTTTTTAGCTAATTCAGCCTGCAGAGAGCAAACTTATAAGTCAGGCAGGAGCAATGAAATTATAGGCAGCATTAAAAACATATAATTTCAGCAGAACATCTTAATTCCTATTTAGGGGTCTAAATATATACTTTCAAATGTTTTAATATACTGTTAAAACATATCCTGTCAAAGTTCCCACGTATACTATTCAAAATTTTCCCAACAATATTTGCCTCTTGAATTTAGATAAAACAGACATGCTATTGGCTTTTTTGTTTTTCCAAACCGTGACTGTTTCAAAAACAACTCCCATCAAAATAAATCAAAGGGTGACATAGAACATTCACTTCAGCTTACGCATTACCCAGCTAACCAAAGTAAAACTTTGCAAAAACCTATTCCATTTTAAATTATTTTCTAGACAAATATATCAAAAAGGTAGCCATTTTATGTGACTTACTATACAATAACCAATTTTCTGTTCCACTCTAAAATCAGAACTTGTATCCCAGGTGCATCAAAAATTGTGACCTTAAAAGCAAGCAAGATGCTCGGGACAGGCATCCCTGAGACCCTGAGAGCAAGCAAGCATCCCACTCAAATACAAGAGATATTCCCATATATGATGTCGGCTTCTAGAATACAATCAAAATCTATTAAAAAAAATGAAATTTATTAAACTTGAAGAGCAAACAAGATTTTCTTAAACTCTCACATCTGCTACTTACTAAGAAAGTAAGAAGCATATTTGAGAATGTCAAAGGCAGACATGTGGGAAGTTAAGAAAGAGTTACTGAAAAGACGATATATAAAACAGGTGAAACGAAAAACAACTGGAAGACCACAATATATCCAACAACAACCAGTATAAGTAAGAACACAAAGACGGCCATCAGACTGCTCAAGAATCAAAATAAGTTGATGAATCTCACTTCTAGCATTCACCATTATACCTCATTAATCAATCCCATTTCAAACTCACTCCAGGCAGTTGGATGCTTGCATTCCATCAACTCCTTCATGGACATACTGGGGACAAAATCCACAATAGACAAGCAACAACATTACTTAGAGTAACAAAAACAATACAAAGATTCATGACATCTCTTTCAAGAGTTTCAGCTCCTGCAATTCATAGTTCTGGTGGTCAAGCGACCAAAAAGTACTTAGGATATTACTCATATTAGAAAAACCCAGATATGACAAACCCAACAGTTTAAATGTATCAACAGAACCAACATCATTGCTCCAAACCATCCAGTGATAAATTTTTATTGTCTTAATAAACGACTAATACCAATCCACATAGCATGAGGGGGGAAAAGTGTCTTGCTATACTGGTTTAGCTTGAATTTGACTATGAAGTCAAGTTTTTGAGAGTCTTTTACACCAACACTCAAATAAATAAAGAAGTTTTCTCTACAATGTACATTGAGAATGATGACTGAAACATACTTCTAAAATCCACTTTTCTATCAAGATTTTCTTCCAATTCAATTTAAACTCCATAATATTCACAAGTTCCCGCCTTATTCGGCAAATTACCATACCATACCAGTATATCACACACTACCTGCAATGCCTAGCCTCCCAAGTCCCACCCTCCCCCGGCCGGCCGTGCTTGACTAGATCGATCATGCTCTCGAAAGAACATACAGTTCAAATAATCCATATAACATAAACACCCTAGATCAAACCTAATACAACTTCAGATTAATTTGGTGCAATAACATAAATTTCAATCATTTTTTCCCAATCATAATAAGGGGCATAAATAAAGCAGTTTAAGTTTCCAAACCTTTCATCATTAACCCAGAAACATAAACACATCCACATAAAAATGGAAAGAAAAAAAAAAAAGGGAAATCAATGGAATTGAAAATTACCCAAAAAAAGCTGGAACATCATGGTAAAAGGGATCACGAACAAGTGTATCCATAACATCAAACAGCAAAATGGGCAACTTTTTCTTCTCAATTGCAGCAGAAGAATCAACAATGGTGCTAAAATTGGAGCAATTAACACTATCTTTCATGGTAATTGAACTTCTTGAGTTTGACTTTGGTGGGTCTAAAGAAAATTTAAGAGGGAAAGAAATTGTGGGTTTGAAAAGAAGTGCCATTTTTTTGTGAAATTAATTAAATTTAAAAAAATTTGTGTTAGTGATTTTTAGTGTATGAGATTCAATCAAAGAAGCTGAAGAAAGAAACAAGAGTATCATGGACAAATTTATAGGAAATTGTGGAAGAGGATACGGGAGCAGTGGAGTATCAACTATTCAAATCTTTATTTATTTAATTAATTAATGGAGGATAAGATAATCACAAATCACATTTTTGCGTGTAAATGGCAATGTAAGGAAGTGGCGCACGATTAGAGTTTGTTATTTTTGAGGAAATTCAAGTTTATTCCCTCGATAAACTTGAAGTGTTTATCCGGGGGTATTTGCGTCTCTGAGTAAGGGTATACAAGTAAATTGAGCGGGGGAAGTGTTAACAGCCGTTATGTTGGAAAATTTGACTCTAGTTAACCAAAATGTAACTCAGGTAAACTCAACCTTCTGTTAACCAACAAGTAACCCAAGGTAAACTGTTCGATTTTGAAGGGGAAGGAGACAACAAAATTCTTTAAGACGGTGGCGGCTGGAAGGCGATTTAAGGTTTCAGATTTACGGTTTTTAAGACGGTGGTGATCGAAGACGGTAGTGGCGCTGGTTTAGCAACTTCAGGCGGTAACAATTGGAGTGGTGGGCCATCAGACGACGGCGATTGGAGTGGGTATCGACTGGTGGCTTCAACGGCTGAGGAAGCGGCTACTGGGGCGGTGCATGGTTGTGGGTATATATGATCTGTAAAACTTACTCCAAGTTTTTGTCGATTTTGCTTATCTTCATCCCCTCTCTCTGATTGTTGAGCAAAACATTCAAAAAAAAGAAAAAAGAAGGTGGTCACGTGGAGCTTGCAACTACCTATGGTTAAAATGGATCAAACGTCTGTTAAAACCTACATTCCACTTTTTATCTGACACATTTGTTTACTTTATCCACATGTAAGCAATCTAGCAAGATCTGTCACATGCTCTTTTACGGAAGTGCCATCCGATAAACATAGTGAAACGCTAAACATCGCCCGCAATTTACCATATAAAGCCCACAAATATGTTATGATTTGACCATTATGCCCTTTTGCTAAAATTGAGATAATCTCGGTGTAAAAAATGTGGAGCCGTACTGGCTCGTCGGGGGAGACCGGATGGCAGGCCGGAGATGCGGGGGACGCCGGAAGTACGTCGTCGTCGACGGAAAACGAGGTAAGTGACCGCTAAAATTCACGGTTTACCGTCGTAGTGGCTACGGCGCCTAGGGTGGACGCCCAAACCGTAGCCTGGACGTCCAAGCCGGACGCCAGAACCACTAGAATGGCGTCCAGGCTAGACGCCCAGACCACCAAAGTGGCGTCCAGCCCAGACGCCCAGACCACCAGACCGGCGTCCTGGCCAGGCGCCACTCCACTGGGTGAGGCGGCCCTGCCAGGCGCCAGTCCAGTGGGTGTGGCAGCCCTGGCAGACGCCACCTTTAATAATTAATTTTTATTTTTTCCTTTTTGATTTTGTTGTTGTTTTTTATTTAATTTTTTTGTGAAAATAAAAAATCGAAAATGATTTTTTAAAAAAATTCGAAATGGGTTTTTTGTAAATTAAATTTGGAAATTCGAAATAGGTTTTTTTAAAATTAAATTTGAAAATTCGAATTGGTATATTTTTAAATTTAGTTTGAAAATTCGAATTGGGTTTTTATAAAAATTAAGTTTGATTATATATAATTATGTTTTTTTTGTGTTAATTATGTGGAAATATAGAAATTAAATGTATTATCCGTTAAATGTATTTATTGTAATATATAATTGATGCAGGAATATGGTGGAGACGGAAATGATTACGGTGAGATATTTGGACATGATGGTCCATTCGAAGAAGCTCAACAGGCGATTGATTGGGCAAAACAGGTTGCAATTGCAGCTGGATTTTGCTTGGTAGTAGCAACTCATAAATCTCAACGGGATGGTAGAATGGATCGCATTTTGAGATGTGACCGTTATCGCAAAAGAGAAGAAAGAGATTTTCGTACAGCCACTCGGTTTGACATAAAGCGGAAAGGTTGTGGGTGTGAGTTCAAAGTAAAGGTTCGACAACTACGGAGTCGTGACGGTTGGGAAGTGATAGGTTACTCTAAATGGGGGTATCACAACCATGAGATGATAGTATATGAAGAGGGTCATCGACAACTGAGCGGCTTAAGTCCTGCTGCGAAACTAGTTGTGAAAGAAATGAGTGATGCTCAAGTGAAGCCTGCTAAAATATTAGCATCTGTGTTAGAGAAATTTCCAGAAGACCATCCAAACCGAAGACACATCTACAACGTCAGACAGCAACTCAGGTTTGAACGGTCAGAGGGAAGGAACCCTATACAGCAGCTGCTACACCAGGCACAATCACGTGGTTACCTGTTCTGGTTTGATTCTGATGAAGATACAGCGGAGGTGACTCATCTTTTCCTTGTGCATCCTGATTGTGCTGATATGATCAAGTCTTGGCCATTTGTGATTTTGATCGACTCAACGTACAAGACAAACAAGTACAAGTTCCCTCTGGTTGAGATGGTTGGGATGGCTCCAACGAACCAGAACTTTCTGATTGGTCATGCAATCATCAGGGATGAGACGGCTCCAAGTTATTATTGGGTTTTGGAGAAGCTGAGAAACTACATCGGGCCTAATGTTCATCCAGCAGCCATCGTCAGCGACTGTGAGGGAGGTCTCTTTGCCCCCATAGCAGAGCTGTTTCCCGAATCGAACCACTTATTGTGCACATGGCACATCAACAACTGCGTGAAAGTGAAAGCCTACAACCTTTTCAGGAAGAATTTGGAAATGGCAGAGAGATTGGTGAATGGTAAGTGGCGGAAGATCCTAAAGGCTACCACAGAGGAAGCGTATGAGCGAGCATTGGCTAACTTCAGGGATTCGTACCAGTGGTGTCCGGCACTGGTGGACTATGTGATGCATCAATGGGTCCCTCATAGGGAAAAGTTTGTCAAATATTGGACAAACCAGGTACTTCATTTTGGGAACACTACAACATGTAGAGTTGAGAGCGCTCATAGAGCTACCAAGGACTGGATTGATTCATCGACCGCTGCTTTGGATACACTGTTCGCTAGACTGAACAAGTCAATTGAAACTCAGAAGAACGACATCAGGAACTCTCTAGAGGACTCCAGACGACGACATGGTACGATGTATAGCCATTTTATATTTAAGATTCTCCATGGTCGTGTGTCGCACTACTGCTTGGGGTTGATTCTCACTGAGCTGAACAGGGTGAGGGACTTGGCTGACGAAGTGTATACTCGGTGTGGGTGTACTATTTCAGTAACTCATGGATTACCTTGCGCATGCACCATTCATCGCGTTATTACAGAAGAAAGGGCGTCGTTACATGTTGATCAGGTCCATTCATTCTGGAGGACGCTTGTTATTGGTGAGCATGCAGACAATCAAACGGCCGACCGTGAACAGGAAGAGTTGGAGCAGTTCCGTTCGATGTACGACCGAGTGTCCTCCAGCCATCCTTCTATTATTCGTGACGCTACTCATGTGCTTCATGACATGTTCCACCCGTCTAACTTAGATTATGAGGAACCCGAAGGAGTTGACCGTCCTCGAGGTCGACAACGGCGGAACAGGAGTGCGTTTGAGTATATCCGTGGTCTTGGTCGTGGTCGTTCTCGTGGTCGGACATCGTCATCTAGTCGTAGTCAATCTTCATCGTCTGTGAATATGCCCCTGAGAACTGGTACGTTTTGGTTGTTTTTATTGCACATAGTTTTAAAGTGTTACTCCTGTCTTCTTAACTGTCTATAATTAATTATTTGGTGAATAGGAAGAAACGATGTTGATCATGTTCCGTACAAGGAAAGGATACCTGCGATCATCATGTCGTACGTGGAAGGGTGGAATGATGTAATCGGAGATGGTAACTGCGGATTCCGGGTCGTGGCTGATGTTTTTCAAATGGGCGAAGACAACTACGGTTTGGTGCGTGAGTTGATGTACAGCGAAATTGCCTCTAACCGAAATGTTTATCGTCATGTGTACTAGGATGACTTGGATGGCGCTCTCCGGCGTATCCGGTGGGGAGGTGGACCTTGCGGCGAAAATCATTATTTTGACGCGCCCCTAGATCTGTTTGTCGTTGCAAACATTTACAAATGCGCAGTCATGCATTTCGGCCTGGGAGTGCATAGTCAAGCTTATTATCCTTGTACCACGGTTCTCCCTTGGCGGTCGCGTGAGACTGTCACCACACCGGTCAGAGAGCTAGCTATTGCGTTTCTTGGGTCGTCATACAGACATTTCATCCGACTAGACATGTCAACCGATTTTCCGGTGCCACCGATTATACCTCGGTGGTACAACATTTGCACAGCGAGCGTAGAGGGTTGGGATGCGCTATATAATGACCGGATCCACGAATGGAACACCCTAGCTGCATTTTAGTTTTTCTTGTTTACATTCTTTATTTGTAATCTTATTTGTACGTTGCTCTTTTAATGAGAACATTAATATTTTATATTGTATTGCTTACTGCATTCTATATGTTGCATGGGTAAGTTGCGCGGATCCACGAACGGTTATGTCAAAATTAAAAAACAGCACTGATAATATGTTTAAGTTGGAAGCTAAAAGAACAATCTAAAATGTTACAATTTTACAACATAATGTCCAACATAATGCTCTATAAATAAAATACAATAACCATCAGTAATCCCTCCTCGACGACGACTCCCACTGCGCAAGGGTCTGTTCCAGACTATCAACAACAGCTCTCCCTGTTGCACTGATGCTGTCCTTCTCAAGAGAGAGTTTCTGAACGTCTTGCATTATCTTTCCCATCCACTGCATACAACAAAAAAAGAAGATGAAATACAATAACAACAAATAAAACTTAATTAAAAGACAACGATAAATATAATAAAAGACATACCGCTTCCGTGGCAGTAGGCGGTGGCACATAATCATCATCGCTGTGGTCGAGATCAGCGATCAACCTCGGGTGCGAATACCGGTTGAACCATTCCATGTAGTAATGGTCACACATGGGAGTAACCCCAGAGGGCGGCCGCTGCAACTCCGCTGTCCATAATCGAGCCACCATCGGAAACTGGTCCCACGTCCCGGTCATGATATCCGGCCATTCCACGACGTACTCCCTCGACGATGCAGGTCGGACCGCCTTCATCGGGCACGCCGGGGGAGGAGGGACAACTTGGACAAATCCAAGCTGGCGAAGACAACGCTGGGGCATGTACGCTTCGACGATGTCACGATACTGAATGAGTCCCGTGTACAGGGTCCTGGGTACCCTAACACTAGGGTTCGGGCCGAAAGGCATCCAGTTCACCTGTACAATTACAACATATAAAATATAATAACATGAATATAATATGTGCAAATAATAAAATGTAGACTCTATAAATAAACGTTACCTCTAAGGGGGACAGCCTGTCCAGCAATAACCGTATCGATCGGAGGCGGTCAACGGACTTCTTCTCCGAGCGCGGACTCCACGCACAAGCACGCGGCATCCCCTCATCAATAGGAACTGGGTCACGATGTGGTCGCAATGCAGGAAAATACTCGTATATCCAAGTCTGCAATAGAGTCAGACACCCAGTGATACCTACCGCGTCAGCCCGACTCGCAAATCCTAGTTGGCGATACAAATACGCCAACGTAGCCGATCCCCAGGAAAACTGGCCTACACTGTCGGGGTCACACGCCTCTACGATGTCGCGTGGCCTGAGCTTGTTTCCGCCGCTCTTATCCGGAAACAAGGTACATCCGAGGAGTAGAAAAACATAAGCACTCAGCTGTGCGTCGGGCGTCCTACGTGCACTCGGGTACAAACACCGCTGCAACACAGATGCGATCTTCACACCTCCGTGTTCCCAAACACCTAGCGCCTCGGTGTACAGTGCAGCCCTGTCCACCGCCAACAACTCCGCCAGCGAATCTGCCTGATCCGCATCAGCCACAGCACAAAGTCGTTTACCCTCAACACGAATCCCCAGAATGGCCTCGACGTCATGTAACATGATCGTCATCTCACCGAACGGAAGGTGAAAAGAGTTTGTATTCGGCTGCCATCGCTCAATGAAAGCCGTGATCAGCGTACTGTCAATCTTATCGTGCATGGTGGCAGGAACGTGCTTCACCCCAGTGCCCTCCAGTCGCTCGAACATCTCGCTCTCCGCCGGCCAGGCCTCAGCCCATGTACGCAAAAAACTACAAGTCTTTTCCCGGGTATGACATTTCAACAACCCCGTAACTGAAGGCCTCTCCTGGTCCTCCCAAATACGGGCAGCTATGTGTCCTAGAAAGCTAGGAATCACACTCCCGTCAACAGGCCCACCGGGCACCTCACTCCTAACAACCCAAGAATCATTACCCGCCCTCGACCGTTTCCTGCTTGCCCCAGAGACAGTGGACGCAGATGATGTGCCAGATCTACTAACAAACCTACCACCCCTACCCTTACGCACCTCCACCATATGCGTCTCGTACATGTCATCAACCCTCTGACTGAATGGACCGTAATCATCATACGGTCCACTACCATCGTCCACATCCTCATCCTCATCTGCGCCCTCCTCCTGCTCCTCCTCCTGGTCACCCTCCTCAGCATCATCATCGTCATCGTCATCCTCATCCCGACGGTGGATCCGTTCTCTACGAACTGAGGCCGAAATACCACGGGATCTGACATGTCTATGCCCCGACCTCTCCACTGAATAACTTCTACTAAGAAGCTCTATATTCTTCCCCCCACCATGACGACCCTACACAAAATTTTAAAATATATAAACATACAAAAATTTATACGATAAATAATCATCATCGCAAATCAAATACACTAAAAACAAACAAATAATAGTAAACAAAATATAAACGTAGAAAAAATACAACGAAATTGAAAAAATTTATAATAATAAACAAAAAAATATAAAAACAATTCAAAATTATATTACAAAAAAAAAAAAAAAAAAATTAAAAACAATTTTTTAAAAAAATTAAAAAAAAAAATGGGGGGGGCGCCCTGGCTGGACGCCCAGCCGGCGGTGGTGGCGCCAGATGCAGACGCCGCCACCAGTTGGCTGGCGTTTGGGCTGGACGCCACAGCCACGGCTGCGGCGCTTAGACTAAACGCCACAACCGTGGCGGTGGCGTCCAGCCCAGGCGCCAGCCAACTGGTGGCGGCGTCTGCATCTGGCGCCACCACCGCCGGCTGGGCGTCCAGCCAGGGCGCCCCACCGCGTTCACGGCGGTTTTCCCCTATTTTTTTTTTTAAAACAAAATATACCTTTCCACCTTGGGACATCCTTCCCTCCGCCGCCGCCGCCGCCGCCACTTCCTTGCCTTGCCGCCTCGACATTGCCGTTATTTTGAATATTTTTTTTTTAGAGAGGTTGAAAGAAGATGAGCAATGAGAGTGTGAGTGATGAGAGTGTGAGTGATGAGAGTGTGAGTGTTTTTTTTTTTTTAGGTCAAGGGCAATTTTGGGAAACCAAGTAAATTTTGTGGGCTTTATGTAGTAATTTGTGGGCGATGTTTAACAAATCCCTAAACATAAATGGGGGGCTCCTCATTATTTTTACGGATTACTCGTATGATTTTATTTTTCTAGAGATTTATATTTAATTACAGTTATGTAAACAAATATTATGAAATTATCAAAATTTATACGTAGTAAATTTAATTACGTAGGGCCTGTTCATATTTACTTAATTTCAGTTTAGTTCAATTTCAATCAGTTTAAATCAGTTCAGCTCTTAATTTTCCTCTTTCATAAAATATTCATTTCAGCTCAATTCAGTTCAGTTTACTTCTATTCATCTCCAATCAGTTCAATTCAGCTCAGTTTAGTAAATGTAAACAGGCCCGTAGTCTGTTGTATCTTGCGATGTATGTACAATCGATTATCATAACTAATTTGTTTTGCTTCTTTGCACAAAATGGGAAAAATCGATTTTCTCATTAGTGCAAAGTAAGATGTTCGATCCGCATGAATGACCAAACTGAGTAAACAAATGTACCTCATAGCATGGTGGAGATAAGTCCTAAATCAGAGCTTGGTAGCCTTTGCAAGAAAAAAAAAATATGTAGTAATTTTGAACTTATCCAACCTGATCTTCCTGAAATACTAAGTATAGAGTAGCTTTTACCCCTACTTATTTTTCCTAAAACTTATTTATTACTAATAAAATTTGATTTTTTTACTAAACTTTGTTCCGAAAAAGATTGTTAAAAAGGTTTGAATCAATCATCAATAATCATCAATCAATCAATCATCAATAATCAATATTAAAACACACACCAGCAATGACAAGTGTCATTTCCTGATGTGTCCTTAGTTTTTTTTTTTTTTTTTTTTTTTTTTGTTACTATTACTCATATTTTTTGCCTACTTTTGTTTTAGTTGTGTATTATAAGCTAAAACTAAAAAATGCTAATATCAAATCAACATATCACACACTTTTATTATTCCTTGATTAATTTATTATTATATATGATACTTATCAATTAATAATCTATAATATAGATTACCTTGCATGACACGAGATTTAACCTATTTGAGATAAATGTAAAACCTCCTTCAAAGTCTAACCCATTTCCAATGAAAAATTATAAATATAAGTTCACTAGTTTAAGTCCCGTGCAATGCACGGTTGTTATTAACTTTTAGAAAAAGGTTATTGTATATTTTTATAAAATTAATTATACTCATAATATTAATTCAAAAATAAATATAACTTTAACTTTTATACAATTATACCTAACTATATCAATGTCTTAAATTAGCTAGTGACACTTAGAAAAAAAGAGGCTTTATTTATTTATTTTTTATTTTTTATTTTTAAAAAATCTAAGGTTATATATATAGTACCTGCACGTTCTGCGTTATTATTAATACAACTTGTAAGAGTAGAAAATAAAGTGTGTATATATGTCTTAACAAAATGATTTTATGCTTAATTGAATTAAACATTATTGCAAAAGTAAAAAATTGGATGAAAAAAAGTTAATAGTATTATCGAAAACTAAAATAATGTATAGCAATATTGTTTAATAATACTCACCTCATTTTTTTTAATAAAAATAATACCTAATATAAAAGACTACGTATATGTAAAAATATATCAGTTAGGTTTATATGGAAAATTATTATTGTTAAAAATTTTAATTGGAAGAAAGATATTTTAAATTATTATAAAATGATTTCCTTCAATATATAATCTGCATAAAAATAGAAAGTAAAATTGGGCGGGAAAATTTTTAATGACATTGTGACAAATGTCATTTTAGATTCGCTTTTAGTATAGGTTAATTGATTGATGATTTGTACATAGTTGATCATCATCAAATAAAAATCTAATTCTATAGACGGGGTCATGAAAAATGGCTTCCATGAGACCATGACGTTTACTAGCAAGCACTTTTGAGAAAATGTGTGTCATCTAGCTTGATTAATAAAGTCGTTGTTTTTCATGCTTCTTGTTACAAAGTTTTATTTTTTAAGAGTTAAAAAAAAAAAAAAAATCAGAGTAATAGATTTTTTTTTATTTTTTTTTTTTGACAAAGGGGAGTAATAGATTGTTGATTGTTCCAAGTAGAGGATTTAAAATTACATAACGATTATAAATTGCCCTCATGATACTCGTGCACCCTTCTAATTAGCACCAAATCCGAGCTAGACTGTTTTAAGAAAATTATTGATTCATTACGATTTTCAATGATATCCAAATCCTCATGGATTATGTTGTCGTTCATGACTTACACTGGATAAGACATAAGAGTTTGAGGTGTCAATTTAAAACATGGGACGAGTTGGATGAGGTTTAATCATGTTTAATCTATTTCAAAGTTAAGTCGAGCTAAATTATTGTGTTTATATAAGGAAATTTTGACATTTGCTACAAGGAAAAACGCCTCCATTCACATTTGCTACTGTTATAATTTTTTAATTTTTTAAAAATTTTGCTACCACCTAAATCAGAGTTAGTTAGAAATTACTACTCCATGCCTTACACCGTAACAGTTTCCGTCAGTGAGGCCGAACCACCCTCCAGCCACCCCACTGCCACACCCTCCCCTCAACTGCCACACCCTCCCCCCCGCCAACGGCCGGCGACCCTACCACCCTCCCTTTCCCCCACCTAAGAAGCTAACTGTAACACCCCCGATTTACTAATTAATAATAAACAAGAATTAAAGGAAAATAAACGACCTTTAAATAAAATTGCGGAAGCATATACACCTAAATCGGAGGTATCACCACCACACTCAACAACCTGTCAATTGTTAAGGCTTACAAAATCCCAACTGTATAACTCAATAAATCTAGGTGAGCTATTTATACAACTTTACAAACTTGTTATAACAAAATAATCGAAACACTTGAGCTCCTTTAGCTACGACCATTTGATCAACCTGTTTAGACAAACTTGGCTGCTCACCATTAAGGACAAATTCCAAAATAGATCGTCGCAAGGCCACCATGAGAAAAAAACATAACTGCAAACACAAGTAGCACAACAAAACAATACACACACGTCAGCAAGAAGCTGAGTAATCATCACATATCATAATACAGAGTATAATAGGATAATCAACATTACTAGTTCAATTAAACAATGCAGTTCTAAACATACATTGCACATTATACTCTGAAAATAACCTTTATCAACTCAACCTCGAATAATAATACAATCCTTCACTCAATTAACTCATAACCAATAAATGTGACATGCTCTTTGTTTTATACCTAGCCTTGGACATGGGTAATTCGAATAAAACGAACAAGTATAAAAACTTGAATACTCGCAATAACCAGAAAACACTTTGAAGCAGACCACATACGGGTCAACTGCAGGGGACCATAGAAAAACAAATAGTAAAGATTGTACCTCATTCTTAACTCATTATCATTATCTCATTACCAACATGCCAAGGATTAAGGTCTATAACGCCGAGCCTCAAACCAATAACAAAATAATAATCTCAACCTTTTGATCTCATACAACGATCAAATAATCATTCAAATGATAATAAATAATATCTCAATATTGACACAGGTTCCCAATTCATATATGACAACATATTCAGCTCATCAAATATCTCAACTCTTATAGAACTAATACTAGTACCAAAATTAATCAAATCTTAACCAAAAGAAAAAATAATACTCTGCATTATAACAACCCTAAAACCTCAACAACAATACTCCATAGAGCAACAACATTAAAACCCTAGCATAGTTGTATAATCAATTATGTACAACAAAAATAATACAATACTCAAATCTAATCAAATCATAATACCATAATAATTAATCATATATACAAAGAGTACAAATAATAAATCATATCACATATAACATTACGAAAATATAAACATCTCAAAAATATAGTGTGATTACATATAATAAATAATAATTAAACATAAAATTTGTGTGATTACATAAAATAAATAATACAATCAAATTACAAACAAACGATCTAATTAAGGGTTGACAGTGTGTTTACCTTTCTTATCGATATATATATACCCACACATTGGGACATACTAATAACCGGGAAAAAAAAAGAACCTACAACTCCAAAATTCGAGGGGAAAGCACTGACGACGAACATTGTGGATATCAATGATGATCAAATTAATATAAATTAAATCATATGATAAGAGTACTAATAACATGCATAATATGGCTAGCAAAATATCAAGTGATGAATTGGATTTGATGGTGAGGAAAAATACGTAGGATAGAGAAAAGGAACAAAGATTAAGAAAAGAAAGTCAGGATAATTTAATAAAACCTACAAGTTTTGCCCCATATACTTAGGGTTTTAAACCTTTCCAAACTCTAAAATAAAAATATGAGATTAAGTTAGTTATTTAATAAATAAAAATAACTATTTTTTTAATATAAACTATACAATATAAAATCATAAAATATTCGGTATTACACTAACCCCCACCCTTTCCCCCAACCACGAAGCCAACCCCCACCTCCCTTTCCCCCCACCCACCGAAGCCAACCCTCACCGAATTCAGCACCCCTCCCCGTTCCCTCCACCAAAATCGATCCCCCTCCCCTTCTCCTACCCTTTTCGGCCACCCCTAACCCTAAACCACCACCCCAAAACCACCATGAGCAAAAACCTAAAACCCGTTAAGGGTGGTTTCGGGCTGGTGGTTTAGGGTTAGGGGTGTTGGGTCACTTTCGATGGGGGTAACGGGGAGGGGGGCTGATTTCGATGGGGGTTGGCTTCGTGGGTGGGGGAAAGGGAGGGAGGGTTGGCTTCGTGGGTAGGGAAAAGGGAGGGGGTGAGGTTGCTGGCGCCAGTCGAATCTTTTGGCGCCGGCCGTGGGTAGGTTTCTTACTTTTTTTTTTCCATTAAACTTAACGGAAATCCTAACAGATTATTAAGGGGTAGTGATTTCTAACAAACTCTGATTTAGGTGGTATCAAAGTAAAAAAATAAAAATAAAAAAATAAACAGTAGCAAATGTGAATCGTGGTGTTTTTCCTAATAGAAAATGTCAAAATTTCCTAGGTTTTAATAAGATCTAATAAATTTAGATAAGTTCATATAAGTGAAAATCAGGTGAATAGATAAACCTTTAGAATCATGAAGTACCAAAACCAACCATAGCTTAATACTCGAATTGACAGCTCTAAATTACGACTTACTAGTTACGGTTACGGAGTGCAAGTATTATTTTCTTTATTTATTGGAAAATTTGTCCAAAAAAACTTTTTAAAAGCACCATTTTGCGAAAAAAAAAACCTTTTAAAAGGTTTTTAGTTAAAAAAAAACCCGCCACGTTCAATTTTTTTTTTTTTGCGAGAGGAAACCTATTTCCCTAATTACCCTCTAATTAACTTAATTAGCTTCTAAATTTTTCTAATTAACATCTAACCCACCAAATTACTAAATAATTAAATTTAATATATATATATATATATATATATATATATATATATATATATAAATAAATAAAAACCACCACCCTATCTCCTCCTCCTTCCCTTCTTCCTCCTTATTCCTCCCATGGCATCCCCCCCCCCCCCCCCACCGGACCTGCTGTCCAAATCCCGGCTCCCAATTTCAGCGACCTCCTCCACCGCCAGACAACCCTCTCTTTCCCCCTAATCACCTCCCGACAACCACCTCCTTGATTTAGAAAATTAAACCCTAGAAAATAGATTAGGGAGTTTTAAATTTTGTGCATCTTGCTTGCAATTGATGCTTGTTTTGGGTTTGATTATGTATGTATGTGATGATAGGGTGATTTAAAATCAAATTGCAATCAATTTGGACTTGATTTGAGCATGTTTGAGTAAATAAGAGTAAAAAACTCAAAGGAGTGGTGGTCGCCAAGGGGATTAAGGGGAAAGGTTGGGTCAACTGGCGATGGAGGAAGGTCGGCGGAGGTGCTAGGATTTGGGCGGCGGTCCGATGGTGAGGGGGTTGCTTTCAAGGGAGGGGGAAAGGGAAAAAGAAGGGGAAGGGGTGGTTGAGGTGGTGTTTTTTTTTTTTTTTTTTTTTAAGTAATCTAATTATTTAGTAATTGGGTGGGTTAGAGGTTAATTAGTTAAAACGGGAGAAAATTAGAGTCTATAATCAAGTTAATTAGAAGATAATTAGGTTAAGGAAATAGGTTTCCTTTTGCAAAAATAATGAACGTGGTGGTTTTTTTTTTACCAAAAAGTTTTTAAAAGATTTTTTTTTCGTAAAAGGTGTTTTTAATTTTTTTTTAAAATTTTTTTTTTACAAATTTTCATTATTGATTTTGTTTTGTTTTTTTTTTTTTTTTTATAAAAATAATATTCTTGTTTGTTTTTAAGACTAGTACTGTGGGTGTACTTCCTACCCTTCCCCATTTTCCAGTTTTCTGGGACTCCAAATCACTCTTAAATCCTCCACTATAATCTCTCCCAAAAATCAATTGCATAATCTTACATTTTGACCCAATTATCATCACAAAATTCCCAATTACTCCTCAAATTTTCAGGGATTTCATCAATACCCTGAACCCTCTCTCTTCTTTTTAGGGTTCTATTGATTTGCTAGTTAATCTGTATTCTATCCTGTTATTTCCATACCCTATTCCAAATTTCAGCTACCCAAAATATAAATTCCCCCCTTTCAATCGAAACCTAATCCAATTGTATTGAATTTCCCTTAAAATTGCTTAAAAACCCTTTTCTTTAATACACCCAATTATATTGGATTTGATCAAAAATGCTGTCTACATCGAGCTCATATATGTTTCCTTTACCTTCATATAATGTGTATACTCGTTCTACTATATTTTCTGGTACAATTGTTTCCAATATATCCAATTCTTGGGGTTTTAAGCAGAGGAAAATCATTTGTTCTTGTATGACACCTTCAAGAAATGTGAACGAGGGTTTTTCCCCTTTTAAATTGAGTGTAAGTGCTTTTATTTTGATGCAAGTTATTGATTTTGTAGTTAGCTATCATTATGTCAATTGTGTTTTGGATTAATGATTGTATATATGTAATCATGGTTGTGATTTGATGTCTTTGTCTTTTTACATTTGTCTTTCAGTCCTATTTGCAATTACATGGTAGTTGCAAAGGGCAATGATGTAGACGAGATTTGATCCAAGGTCTCGGTCACTTTATCGGATAGGCTAGCAATCTAAATTTGCAATTACATTGTGTATCCCTTTATTTCTGTTCTGTAGTTAAGAATTCCCTCTCAATCTTTGTTTTTTATACTTTTCTTGTTTTTGCTTGTTAGTTACTTTGATAACTTTGGTTTAATTGTTTTTGCATTTAAGTATTTATTTACTTCAGTTTCCAGTGAAGAATTTTTTGATACTTTTTGTGCTTTTTTTTTGCTGGGTTGTAAACTTGGTTGTGTATGCTCTTTTTCTTGGTATTAGGATTCTTCTGATATGAAGATTATTAACTCAATTGATGAACCCGAGGATGATTCGGATGTGCTTATCGAGTGTAGAGATGTGTACAAGTCATTTGGAGAAAAACACATTCTAAGAGGTGTAAGCTTCAAGGTGCAAATTCATTTTCTCCATATTCTTTTCGTGTGGGGGAAGAGTGTACTACTTTTTGATTCCATTCCTAAAATGTTTCTTGATCATTACAACTGCTTGTAGATCAGACACGGGGAAGCAGTTGGAATAATTGGACCTTCTGGTACTGGAAAATCCACCATATTAAAAATTATTGCTGGACTTCTTGCTCCAGACAAGGTAAACAATCTTGCTGGGATCCTTTTGTACTTGCTCACTAGCCTTATAAATTTAACTGAAAAAATATGTCTGAGTACTGACGTACTGTGCTAAACAGGGTGAGGTCTATATTCGAGGGAAACAGAGAGAAGGATTGATCAGTGATGAGGAGGTCTCAATATCTGGCCTTCGTATTGGCTTGGTAATTGTGCATTATCATTAATTACGAAGTATTATTCATTGGAGCAGCTGTATAATGCATATGGATGCTCATTTTTGTACTGCTTGATTGACAGGTCTTTCAAAGTGCTGCATTATTTGACTCTTTAAGCGTGCGTGAAAATGTTGGTTTCCTTTTGTAAGAGGCTCCTCTCCTCATCAGTTATTTCTTTTGAGAATTTCTTATGGGTTTGATACAATTGCTTACCCACTTTTTACATTTACCCACCGTGAATTAGATATGAAAATTCTAGTATGCCGGATGATAAAATTTCTGAGCTGGTAACTGAAACTTTAGCCGCAGTAGGACTGAAGGTATGTATTAACAATAGAAATAGTAATCTCCTTTTTAAGAGTCTTTATGGCCATGACAAGCTTGTTCATGTCACTAATTGCTAGTTGGGTGAGGTGATTCTGAGATATACCGAAAAATATTGCTTATGTGCAGGATGTTGAGGATCGGTTACCTTCTGAGTTATCGGGAGGGATGAAAAAACGAGTTGCCTTGGCTCGTTCTATCATATGTGATGTCACAAAAGAAACTGTAGAACCTGAGGTATGTATAATACCCTATGAGTAAACCTTTCACAGGTCCCAATATAATTGGAAGCATGCCATTTAATATCATAATGCTATACTGAATTATATAACATTATCAGTAATGTCTATCACTAATAAGTTCATTAATAGTTCTTGAATTTTTTCCGTATTCTTATGGCTGTAAGATCCTATGAATGTACTTGATGTGATATGATGTTTTAGAATTATCCTGTCTTTATGTTTTTCTAGGTTTCCTTTTTTTTTTTTTTTTTTTTTTTTAAAAAAAAAAAATTCTTTATGACCATCCAAGATAGAACTGCCCAAATACTGAGAATACTGTTGCGATGGGGCCATAGACTCACTATAGTTCTATTAATCCCTTTGCGGTTTGCAATACAATGGAATTCTCAGGACTGTTAGTCAGAACTGGTTTTATTATTTTTAGTATATTGCTGAAAATTTTTATATTGTCCACTTAGCTTGCCCTCTTACAGGCTAATGAACCCGAACTCTTTTCTTCTCTATTCAGTCTCTTTGATACAATACACCCATCTACATATGGTTTCTCTTCTGTCTCAAGCTCAAAATTTCAGGAAGGATTTAGTATAGTCTGCTGTAAGAAGGATTAGGAAAACGGAAGTATAAAAGAGGCTTATGTTGAGATGGAGGTGTGAGAACACCTTAAAGTTGGAATGTAGGACATTGAGAATAAGATTGGGTAGAATTGATTTTGTTGGTTTGGGCATGTAAGTTGGACCAAAATATGCGCCGGTAAGGAAAATAGAGATTTGGTATCATGGGAATCTTGAAAGAAGTTGTGGGAGATAAAAAAATGAGTTGGATGTAGGAGTTAGGAATGATATGAAGAAATTAGCCTTACATGAGCTTATATCAGAACCTGGAGGGAGAGGATCTTTGTTGATGACTACAAGTAATAAATTCTTGGTTTATGTAGCCATCCGGCCTAACCTCATCATTGGGAATCAGGTTCTGATATTGTTGTTGCTTGTTTAGTATAGTCTGCTCTGCTGGGACATGGCTTAGAAGTTGAAACGTTACCCAGCTGTTACCTACAACTGTTGGTTAAGTTTCCTTATAAATTTCTTGAAATTGTTTTAAAACTCACATGCTCTTCTCCCTATTTGTATGTGCTGCTTTATCAATGTTCTATTTACTACTACTTGTACCATTGTACGTGCTCATTTGTCAACACTATCAAATGTCAAGCCTTGGGTTGTGCTGATCCAGTGGCTCCCATCCCTTATTCACTTCATGTTAAGCATCCTTAGTACTTGATGTCATGTCTGTGTCTTATATACTTATTAATAATAATAATGTATATGCATGTATGGATATAGGAGCTTTACATGCTTCTTTTTACAAATTTTTTTGTCCTGATTTTCGAGTTTTTAGTACATGGTAATAATAAGCTGTATCTGCCTTTATGTGCTACATTTTAGGATTATGAGCCTGTTTTGTGTATGCACAACCTAGATTTTAGCAAAAATGCTTCTATGTGATGGGATTTCACGCCAGGTAGTTTGTTTATGTTGACCAGCTTTGTTTGCCAAGCATGCAATGTCAATTCTAGTATTATATATTTTCTTCTTTTTCATCACTTAAAGTCAGTTGTATTAGCGCGAATAGAAAATTGCCATTTCTTTGGCTAAGTGGTTGCTTTGTCTCTTTTTTTGGGGCAGGTGCTTTTGTATGATGAACCAACAGCTGGACTTGATCCAATTGCATCAACTGTTGTTGAAGACCTGATCCGTTCTGTTCATATTAAAGGTGAAGATGCTGTTGGATTGGCTGGAAAGGCTGCATCATATATAGTTGTAACTCACCAACATAGTACTATCCAAAGAGCAGTTGATAGGTAAATGTCTTTTTCAATCAAATATAATGCATGTGATTAGAGTTTCAATTCATCGTATCTCTGATAATCTTTATTGATCCAGGCTGATTTTCTTATATGAGGGGAAAATTGTTTGGGAAGGACTGACACATGAATTTACTTCCTCAACTAGCCCCATTGTTCAGCAGGTATTTACCATGGCTATAGTTTGAAATTTATAGTATTTCAGTGTCTTACTCATCTACTGCAATTGAGATGAGTGAGAATGATAACTACGACAAAGGTATTTGCAATGGCAAGTTCATGTGTCAGCTAGATTGTACATTGCTTAAATAATACATTAATTTTGTTGCTGCTTGTCCAGTTTGCATCAGGGAGTTTGGAAGGACCGATCAAATATTAGCAAAGGCTTTTTGGAAAACACAAGTTTGTTACAAGGGATGTCAAATCATAAAAAAAGGGTGTTGTCTGTTAGAGAAGATGCTGCCATTGTGTGATGGGTCTGTATAAGATGGGGTGCTCTACAAATAGAACAGTGCAAGGTAACCTGAATTCTTGGAAATGAGAATGGACTGAAGATTGCTTGAAGTCTCGCTCCTATTTTTAAAGATGCTGCCTTTACACAGCTTTGGTAATCAACATGAAGGATTGGAATCAAAGTCAAGAATAATGTAGTTTCGTGTTCCTTTGGGTAGCCACGCTTGCAATCAAGTCATATGTGCCTGTTCCTGTGATCTGCATATATTACTGGTCACACAATCTCATTCTTTTGTCAATTTGAATGTTAATTTTTGGGCTATTTAGGGGGGTGGGTGGCATTGTAGGGAAGCATTAGGCTTGTAGTCTAGGAAGTAGGAACTGATTTAGCTTCCTTGAGTTACCTACTTACCTTAGCCCCTGATGTCTTGAATCTCAGCAATCAAGCCTCGTAATAATTCAGTAATCTTCAGAATGTATGCAATTTTGCAAAAGCTCAAAGAGTGTAAATTTACAGGTTTATCAGTCATGAGATACAAGTAATGCTCCTTTTGTCCCTCGACATGCCACATTTCTGTTTTAAGTTGTCCTGAACTAAGTTTACTTTCTGGATTTGGTAAGTCAATTTCCAATGTTCTTCAAAAAAAAAAAAAAAAAAAAAGTTAATTTCCAATGTTACCTTCAATTTACGCTTTACTAGAAGTTCGGTAACAAATTTTTTTTATTAAACTTCTTTAACCTAATCAAATGTAGCATATACTGCAATGGTGCATATTCACTAGAGGGAATACCATTGCCCAATTGTCTCATCATCCAGTATACACAAGAGACTTTCAAACATGGTAATTCAAGTTAAGTTAAAGTTAAATTAGCTTAAAGCTGTAACTGTATCAATAAAAACATGACTTGCTTTCCTCCCTGGAGGACAAATCAAAGTCATATGAGACCAAACAGATGTACAAAAGTTTTGTTCTCTGTACAATGCACCTAAATTTTTGACCTAAGAATATAGTTTCTTGATCGGGGCCAACAAAAGAGAGCGATCAGGGTTGCATAGAAGGTTACAGCAGCAGTTACACAAAAAATCCACACTGATATTGGCCCTTCCTCCATATCATCCCTGAACTTGTCACCAGGAAGTGCAGGAATTCGTGGAGGTTGGCACTTTCCAGCAGATACCTCAATGCATAAAGCTGGATTTCCAGTAAATGCTTCGGGAAATCTCCAGTAACCCTGCTTCCTTGAAACAAATCCAGAGAGAGAATTGTAGGAAAAATTCAGCGATATTAGCTCTTGAAGGCTTGAAATATTGGCCAAAAGAGGGCCAGAAAGATAATTGTGAGACAGATCAATAGCCCTTAAATTCCACATCTTCTCTAAATCCACAGGAATCTGACCCACCAGAAGATTGTAGGACAAATTAAGATAATCCAAACCATGTAAAGTGAATAGACTCTCAGGTATCTCCCCATTCAGCTGATTATCTGACAGGTCAATTCCCACAGGTGAAAATAGACCATAAGCAAAACTCAGCTCATTTCGATCCATTACCATAACAGAAATTTGGATGATCTTACTTTTAACTGATACCAAACTCCCCTCAGTATTCATGCCACTCATAGCTGCATTGTTAAAACTCTTGCTGACGTTGAAGGTACCATCAGGTATAAAGCCAGAAAATCTGTTCCCTGAAAGATCGATTGTTCTGATGAATGGGAATGTAAAGAGCCAATTAGGAAGAGTACCTTCAAACTTGTTTTGAGCAAGTGACAAAAACTTGAGATTCAACCATTTGTTCATAGCATCATTTAGAGGTCCAGAGAGACTGTTAGAGCTGAAATCCACTACTTCCAATGACCTGCATCCGGCTAAGGTTTGGGGTATTTGACCAGAGATCTTGTTGCTGCTAATATCTAGAATCTTCAAACTATTTAGTGCATCAAGCTCTGGTTGAATTTCACCAGAAAGACCGTTGTTGCTGAGTATCAATGCAAGAAGCTGGAAGCACCCGACAATGTTCAAAGGAATGGATCCTGTTAGAGAGTTGTATGAGAGGTCGATGACTTGGAGATACGTCAAATTCCCAATGCTCCCAGGAATAACCCCATTAAGTGAATTGTGAGAGAGAAACAATGCCTGTAGACTTTTCAACTCCGTGATTTTCAGAGGAATGTTACCAGAAAATTGGTTGTGTGACAGGTCAAGAACAAGAAGCCCCGACTTGTCTGTTGTCTCAGCAATTTTGCTAGGAAGAGGACCTGACAACTGATTGTGACTCAAGTCCAAAGCAAGAAGCTTATCCGAGAACACCAACATTGGCGAAATCCCATACTGCAACCCATTGTTGGACAGATTGAGCTGCCTCAAAGCTCGAAGTGAAGACATACAAGAAGGAATCCTTCCAACCAAAGAATTGTTTGCCAAGTTCAGTATGCTAAGTGATTGCACACAAGCATTAAAACAAGGCAATGTACCCGAAATACGATTAGAAGCTAGATTGAGGACCTCCAAAGATTGATGAAACCCATCAAGCTTCCCTGACAAACCATTCTCCGAAAGGTCCAAGTACTTGAGAGACTCCAACCGGAACAGACTTTCCGGTATCTCCCCTCCAAACGAATTCGACCCCAAATCAAGTCTTTCAAGAAACCTCGAAAAATTACCAACCCACATTGGCAATTTCCCTCCCAAATACCTATTACTATTCAATGTAAGCTCCCTCAAATGCTTCAACCTCCTCAATGAATCAGGAATTAACCCTCTAAGACCATTATGACTAAAATCAACTACCCTTAAACTCAAAACACTTCCCAAACAAGGTGGAATCACAGAAGTAAAATTATTATGAGACAAAAAAAGGGTTTGAAGAGAAAATAGGTTGCATATACTATGACTAATACTCCCAGACAAGTTCATAGAGCTTAATTCCATAGAAATGACCCGACCGGTCGGGTTTTCACAGGTAATGCCGATCCAATTGGAGCAATTGGACCCGACCCATGAAGCCAAACCCGGGCCCGGGTCAATAATTTTTGATTTGAACTCACTGAGTGTAGCTTTATCTTGTGGGTGAACATCAACAGCTGAAACTACACTAGGGTTTTCCAATATCAACAACATATACAACAAAAATGGCAAAAAAATCCTACTAAATTGGAAAAATCTGCAAAATTTTAAACCCTTTTTAGCTTCCATTAAAATGAACAAACTTGGAAGCTTAATGGGTCCCAAAAATTAAACAAAAAACCCAAAAAAAAAAAGACAAAAAACTAACAACCCATTTATTATAATCTTCAAACAAAGATAAAGATAAGGTCTTTGAGACTAAAAATTGAAACCCATTTAAAATTCTTGGTAAAAATGAAGTGGGTTTTTTTTACCAGAAATAGGAAATGAGAAGAGAGAAAGAGGAGACCTGAAGAAGTAGCTGAACTGAGGTTGAAGCTGAAGCAGAGGAAGTGAAGAAAATGAAGCTCATGTGACGAGGAAGAGGACCAAACATTCTTCTTTGTTGTCTACTTTATTGAAATTGGCCATTTTCAACAACATAATTACTAAATTAGAGAGTATAATCAAATGTGTAACGGAAAATTAAGCTCAGTTTCCAAGAAAAGGAAAGTGTAAATTAATTAATGAGGGGGGAATTATGAGAAATTCTGAGCATTTATTAGTAGTGATTAATAAAGGGTAAAGGTAATATTTAATGAATAGTGAAATATTCTTTCTTTCGGCAGCTTTGGCAATTGGGAGGGTCCCTTTTGTCTTTGCTTTGTTCTCTGTAAATTGGTTTTAGAGACTCTGAGTTGAGTGAGGTGTGTGAGTCGTGAGCCCCTCATCGGATGTGAAAATAAAAGTTTTGTGTAAAGAGCATCTTTTGCTTTCTTTACCCTCTGCGTGATGTTCACGCAGCTCGGATATGGATACCCGATCCTCACATTATAAAAATTGTGATTCTATTTGTACTCTATCTAATGAACTTATGATTGTGTATTTTTTTATAATCAACCAAGCATTTTCTAAGTCCTAGTATTATAGTGTTATTAGATGAATTCATTGTACATTTAGCGTTAAGGAATACTATATAGAGTAAACTTAAATATTAATTTGAAATAATACAATTGTTAACAAAATTTATTGAAGAGTGCCTAATAATACAAAATGAGTTGTAGTTCTATGTAAAGTACTATACAGAGGTAAAAAACATCTCAAAAGATTGAAATTTGTAATGAGTAAGGGTCTGTTCAGTTCGGTTCAGCTCCAATTAGTTCAGTTCAGTTCCTAATTTCCTTTTCTCATAAACAATTCATTTCAGCCTAGTTCAGCTCACTCTTGTTCAGTTCAATTCATGCCCTAAGTAAGAATGAAGGATCAATTCGAAATAGTTTTGTGTTTATTTTAGTTTATGAAACATTACACTATTTTATTGTGTTTTTAGATCAACTATTATGAACTCTTTTTAGATTTTATAATTCATGTGAAGTATATTTTTAAATGGTTGATCAGAGAGGGTGATACACTCCTTAAGTGTGGCTGACAATTAGCATGAAAGTGCATTGTTCATGAACCAATTAGTTGGGGTAGTTATAGGAAACATACAGAGTTATTTATTTCAAAATTTTAATCAATCTGCCTAGGTCACTTCAATAGTTATATGTATCATCAAATTGATTTCATATGGGTTAAAAATAGGTTGATTACAAAATATTATGTGCCATGATTATTTATGTATGAAGATCGATTTAGTTCTTAACTGAGATAGTAAATCGCTTAAATTTCATAATTTTATGCAAGGTATTAAGGAAACTAATGACAATGGAGAAAAATATAACATGGACTACAATTTAATTGTACCATTGAAAGCATATAAATTACAAAAGTAATTTTTTTTTTAGTACCATTGTGTATTTTGAACTTAAATTTAAACACAAAACACACAAGAAAATTCAAGTTTATCAAGGTGATAAACTTGTAATACAAATCAAGTGACCAACTAGTACACCATAATCCATCATACAAATCAAGTGACAAATTTGTTCTAGGGTAATATTGCTCAATGTTACAATGTAACATCAGCTCTGTTCACTTCACCTTATTTTTACTGAACTGAAATTATTTAAACTGAACTGAAATTATATTTGTTGAGCTGAAATTATTTTTACTAAAGTGAAATTATATTTGTTGAACTTAAATTATTTTTACTAAAGTGAAATTATTTTTGTTGAACTTAAACTATTTTTACTGAACTGAAATTAATTATACTAAACTGAAATCATTTTTGCTGACCTGTAATTATTTTACTGATTTTCTTTTATATTTCCTCTTTAAAAATAAAAAAAACTTATTTCTACTGAAATGAAATTATTTTTAATGAAATGAACTTATTTTTACTGAACTGAAATTATTTTTACTTAATATTAATTTTTTTTTTAAGGCGAAGTGAACAGAGCTTTATACTCACGGAAAATCACTATTATTCCTGTCAAAAAAAAAAAAACACTATTATGTTGGCAATTTGACCCACAATATTACTCCACTAATTAAAATTTACCCTTAAAAAAAAAAAAAAAAACAAAAAAAACTACGGAGTAGGAGACTTTGAGAACACGAAATTGAAATATCCATTTTCATTTTTCACCCTCAAATTCCAACAAAACACAGTGAATAGTTTACTAGTACTACCTACTTGATGAATTCGCCACCATTGAAGAGCACCAAATCCATCCACCTCTTTGCTGTTGCAGATGGCCAAAACCAATTTGATTCTGGGTTTAAAGTCACTCAAAAAGGGTAAATTTTCTTTCTTTCTCTCCTACCCAGAAATTTCTACCTCTCAATTTCACTTTCGAAATTTTGATCATTTTAATTCTGCTAATAAAACCCATTTCTTGTATAAAATTTCTGCAAATGGGTTTCATTCTAATTCTATTATTAGCAACTCTGAAAGTAGTGTAACTAGTTTTGAATACTCCATAAACATATTTGATAAGTTGATTGATGATCGCCCTTTACCTCCCATTGCCACATTTACTTCAATTTTGAAATCAATTCTTAGAGTTAGACATTATTCTGCTGCAATTCCCCTCTTTAAGAAGTTGTATTTGTTGCATGATCAAATTTTGCCTGATTTGTGTGCTCTGAACATGAATATTGAGTGTTATTGCCGCTTAAATCAAGTCAATTTGGGTTTTTCTCTTCTGGGTAAAATCATCAAGCTAGGTTATGAGCCTGACATTCGAACATTCACCAATTTGATTCATGGACTATGTTGGAATGTGACTCGAGAATCAATCGAGGCTTGGCATATAAGCTAAGGGGATGAATTACTTGTGTTAAGCAAGGAAGCATTGGATGGGTCAACTTCAACTGGGAATATCTCTCAAACTACTTGGAGTTTTGAGGTGATTCAAGTTGGAGGTGAAAGCTTGTTTCAAGAGCTTTCCAATGATAGGTCATAAGCTTAATTCCGATAAGAAACGAGGAAGTTATAGCTGTTTTACTACAAGCTGTCTGTGCTAACGGGAACAGGGGATGCACGTCCGTGCCAAATATGGCACGTCCGTGCTGCTGCAGTTCCAGACGAGCAGTGGCTACTGGAATGAGTTATCTGGGCTTGCACGTCCGTGCCATATTTGGCACTTCCGTGCCTTCCTGATACCCTGTCCAAATCCGTCGGGGGTATAAATACCCATTAAGGGTTATTTTGTTCATTATCCCCAAATTGAGTGAAACACAATTAGAGCTAGGGTTCTTGTTCTTGAAATCCTTGTGCTTTAGAGTGGAAATTAGTGAGAGATTACTCTTGTAAACACTAATTGAAATCAATACAAACATTCTCCTTGTTCTTGGGTGGGTTTTATAGTCTTCAAGTAATTGATTGAAGGATTTTCCCACCTTCCAATTTCTTGTCTCTTTTACTATCAAGTTTCTTAATTGTTCTTTGCTAATTACTTCAATTATCAACCATTTGCTCTAACAGACTATGTTCAATCAACAGCAGTGTTGATGCTGTTAAGCTTTTTTACAAAGGTATTGATCTGGGTTTCCAGCTGGATTTATATACTTATGGAGCTTTAATTAAGTGTTTGTGTAAAACCGGGCGAAATGCTAAGCATTGAAGTTGCTTAGGATGAGAAGACTAATGGGTTGCAAACCCGATATTGGGATATATCATATGGTTATGTATGGATTTTGTAAGGACAATCTATTGCCTCAGGCTTCGAAACTCTTCTCTGAAATGATCAGTGATGGTGTCTTGCCTACTGTCACCACTTTATACAACCTGTTAATATGGGAACATGGTAAGTTGGGGCAATGGGATGAGTTATGGAGGTTATTGCGAGAAATGATTGATGCCGGAATTTCACCTAATACATCCTTGTATAATATTTTAATCGGTAGGCTTAGTAAAGAAGGGAGGATGAAAGAAATGGAGCGTGTTTCTGATATGATGATCGATTCTTGTCATGTTCCAGATACTGTAACTTACAGCTCGTTGATTGATGGATATTGTAAGAATGGTTTGATTGATAAAGCAAGGTAGACTTTTGACACTATGCTTGATATGGGTTGTACACCTAATGTTGTAACCTACAACGCCTTGATTGATGGATATTGCAAACAATGTCGGATGGATGAAGCACTACAGATTTTGGATGCTATGCTTAGTAAGGGTTGTGCACCTGATGTTGTAAGCTACAGCTCCTTGATTTATGGATATTGTAAGAATGGTTTGATCGATAAAGCAATGCAGACTTTTGACACTATGCTTGATATGGGTTGTACACCTGATGTTGTAACCTACAACTCCTTGATCGATGGATATTTTGTAAGAAAGGTTTGATCGATAAAGCAATGCAGACTTTTGACACTATGCTTGATATGGGTTGTTCACCTGATGTTGTAACCTACAACTCTTTGATTAATGGATATTATAAGGAAAGCTTGATCGATAAAGCAATGTAGACTTTTGACACTATGCTTGATATGGGCTGTACACCTAATGTTGTGACCTACAACACCTTGATCGATGGATATTGTAAGAAAGGTTTGATTGATAAAGCAATGCAGACTTTTGACACTATGCTTGGTATGGGTTGTACACCTAATGTTGTAACCTAAAACTCTTTGATTAATGGATATTGTAAGAAAGGTTTGATCGATAAAGCAATGCAGACTTTTGACACTATGCTTGATATGGGCTGTACACCTAATGTTGTGACCTACAGCTCCTTGATCGATGGATATTGTAAGAAAGGTTTGATCGATAAAACAATGCAGACTTTTGACACTATGCTTGATAAGGGTTGTACACCTGATGTTGTAACCTACAACTCTTTGATCAATGGATTTTGTAAAGAAGGCTTGATCGCTAAAGCAATGCAGACTTTTGACACTATGCTTGATATGGGTTGTACACCTAATGTTGTAACCTACAACTCCTTGATCAGTGGATATTGTAAGCAAAGAAGGATGGATGATGCCATGCGTCTGTTTAAAGAGATGTCTAGTAAAAGGACAACGCCGGATGCAATCACTTACATCACACTTATTAATGGATTTTGCAAGGTCAAAGAAGTCAGAATTGCGCTCTCTCTTTTTTGTAAGATGAAAACTAGTGGTGATGTTCCTAATCTTGTCAATTATAATATCCTGTTACACGGTCTTTGCAAAGACCATCAGCCTAAAGATATCTATCAAACTCCTTAGGGAAATGATCGATCACATAATATTTCCTAGCAAATTGTCACACTTAAACATGTAGCTTAGTTTTATACACAGAATAAGTTTAGAAAGTTCTGTGTAAGGATGGACTTGTAGCTGAGGCTAGAGGAGTTAATCTGGATGTTGCGATTGGCTGTTTGCATGCATGACTACTAACCATCAGCAAGAAGGTACTGCGATTTAACGGCTAGAAATGGTGGTTCAAAGAAGGTACAGATTTACTTGATTGCTCCTTTAAACATGTTGTGAGAATAGCCTATAAGCAATAGCAGTATACATGTTTGTACATACCACTCTTAGCCTTCAGCCTAAGTGCTACTATCAGCCTACTCGTACTAAAATGGCGTTTTCATAAATTACCCTCCATACCGCTGTTCTATGTCGTCTTCAGCCTTAGACTCTTAGTCTTAGAGTGGAGGGATATATCAAATACGTAGTATAAAGTACTAACAACTCAATCTCCGTACTTCATGAGTATATCTTTTGAAATAATACGAGTAGTCGAGTACAACATCATATACACAAGCTCTTTTTATATTATTTTAGTCAAACTGTTCTAATCTTGTACTCATGAGTCATGACACTACAAATTGAATCAAATTGAGCAATAAACTCCATCAACAAATAATAAATCTAAGCCCCACATCTTGAAAAGTCCACTAAATTTTGTTGTTTTTTTGACTCTCTATTCTAAATCCCTAATTTTATCTTCTTCTACAAATTAACACCCTATTTCTTTGGACATTACTAGAAAATAAATAAGATAATCTCAAATTAAAAAATCTAGGTCAGAGAAAACCAAAATCACTAGATTTGTCATGTTTGTTGGTAGGCTTCTGTGATCAATTTTCCAATGCTTAAACTTTCAATCTCCTTATTACTACTACTACCCTTCATCTTCTTCTCATCTTCCTCAATTCCCTTGTGTCCCCTTGACTAGCTTAGCCGTCACAAGCCTCAATCACCCGTACTCTATCACTAATAGATAGGAGGGTCCATTGAAATACGTACACATACGTCCACCTGTGTTACTTTGTGCTCACAAAACCCATTTCGGCACAAGGCTTTCACTTACATACCGAAAGATAGGCAAGAACGCGCAATTAATTATAGTTTTTTTTTACTTCTATGTAATATTATATACTTTTAACTGTTTCGGGTAGGAAAGAAAATATTGTTAGAAAACCAATGTTCACCCGTCTAATGAGGATAGGGGAGGTTAAAGAAAGAATATCAATTGCCATTGAAAGAATAGAGTGGAAACATAAACATCTTCAATTAATAAAACTATAATTGCGAAACATCATTATCAAATGACTTTAAACAAAATATTATTTCGTACATTGTCTTAATATATACAGCAAAAAGAATATACTGTATTAAATTCGAAGCACACTTATATACATATACATACCCAATCTGTATCATTTAAAACAATAGGAAAATTATATCATACACACAAACTCTTTTTAAATTTTATAAACCAAACTGAATATATACAGCAATCATTCATGACAAAATGAATCAAAATGAGCATTAAACTCCATCAACAAATAACAACAAATCTAACCCCACTTCTTGAAAAGTCTTATCACTAAATTTTGTTGTTTTTTGACCCACTTTTTTTTAACCCCTAATTTATTTTCTTCTACAAATTAACAAACAGTTCTTCGGACATTGCTAGAAATAATCTCGTAAAATTATATAATTTAGGTCAGAGAAAAATTCAAAATCTCCAGATTCGCCATGTCTGTTGATGGCCTTCTGTGATCAATCTTCCATGGCCAAAACTCTCTCTCTTCCTATTACTGCACTTCATCTTCTTCTCATCTTCCTCCATTCCCTCTTATAATAATTAATTTATTGATTAATCAACAATTCTCCCAATTTCTAGGAAGAAATCAAAACCCTCACTCAAAATCCCACCAAAATTTCGCAATTCTACAATCTGGGTTTTTCTCAGAACCTTAAAAAAATCATACCCAGTTCATCAAAAATCAATTTTCGGTGAAAAATTGGGGCAAAAAGATGGCTTCTGTATTGGTTTATCATGTGGTCGGTGATCTGACGGTGGCGAAGCCAGAGTTGGTGGAGTTTATGGAGACGGAGACGGTGGAGGCGGCGATAAAAGCGATTGGAGAATCAACAGAGGGAGGAATTCCGGTTTGGAGAAGGAAACCTCAAAAGGGTGTGACTGAAAATAGTGAAATGAGGTTGCAAAGATTTGTGGGTATTCTTAATCCTTTGGATATTGTGGCTTTTTTGGCAAAAGATGGGTGTTTGCAGGATCAGGAGAAAGCTATGAAAACCCCAGTTTCTGAAGTTGTTGTTCCTAATAATTCACTGCTTAAGGAAGTGGATCCTGCTACAAGGTTTGAATTTTGGTTTTATTTTATTTAATTTTTCAAGTTTTTGTTGTGATTGATTGTTTTAATGTACCTTCATTGTGAGATGTTTTGGTTTACGAGCTAATGATGTAGACGTGATTCGATCATAGATATTGTATCCACAAACTGGTCTAGTTGGCATTCCACTTATAAGTTTGCTTTTTATTGTCTTTTGTTCCAATCATTTGTTAGGTTTCATTGATTTTATTTTGTAAAGACCAAACAATGATTACTGTATACTAGTCACTTAAGGCGGTGTTGTACTGTTGTATATATGATTTGATCCAGTATACCACCCCAATGCTTTTAAGGAACTCAAGTACTATGTAGTTGGCAATTTGACATCCACTAATAAGTGTGCCTTTTATGATGCAATAAATTGTCTGATTTTATTTGATTTAATTTTAGAGGCTATTTTGCAAGCCTCGTTGCTTGATGTTAAGTCAGGGCTTGGTTTGCTCAACACTTAATGTAGTATAATTTTGAGACATTTTGAGTTGACAATCTATATTATGAAAGTGTCATGTTCGTACTCTCCTTAGATCTGTTCCTGGTTTACTTGTCCTGGATGGTTTTGTTAATTTTGTTTATGTGATTTGCGTCATCAATGTATCAAGTACATTAGGATTGTTTCTAGTTCTAGTTTGATACTATTGATCAGTCCTAGTTTATTTCAAATTTGTTTGAATTTTCTATTTTGAAAAGGACTTGTATCTATAGTCTCACTCAAGGCTATTGGAGTTTTGGGAGCAAAGATTGGGGGAAGCTTCATCAATTCTTGTTTTGATTTAGAGAGTGCTAGAATTGTAACTTGATCATGGATTAGATCTCATGCAAATGACTTCAACTATTATTTGAGGATTTTCTAGAGAGAATATCAATCAATCAATCAAAGTCTTGATCCCATAAGTGGGGTCGACTACATGAACTATAAGTGATTATTCTGTGTAGTCATCGACAAAAATCTTCCTCCTCCATCTCCTACAATCCAATGCCTCATCCTCGTGTAAATCCATATAATTCATATTCTTCCTAACTCCTTTCAACCAAGTCATTTTCGGTCTCTCTCTCCCTCATTTAACCCCACCGTGGTCCCACTCTCCGCACCGGTGCACCCTCGGGTCTCCATCTTACATGCCCAAACCAACGCAGATAATTTTCCCTTAGTTTGTCTGCAATGCCTGCACCCCTAATTTCTTGCGAATAATCTCATTTTTGATTCTGTTCTTATTTTTCTTGCGAAGTATACTATTCTTATTTTTCTTTTTGATAGAACTACTTTTGATCTTCTTTTTGTAGAACTGCTTTTGATCTTCTATTGCTTCTAAACACCATTAATTTGTCTTGGATTGCATATAAAGTAGATCCCTTTGCCATGTTGACCATTTTAGCACAAATGATGCATCTGTCAAATCTGAGTGACATTGGGAATATAAATGTCGGATTAGCTACAGGACACGGTCTGTATCCTTCTGGTTGACTGTAATCATGGAATGATGGTGCAGCTTAGGCATGTTGCCTGGATCCTTTTGGGGGGGGGGGGTGTAAAATCAGTTGGTGATGGTTATGTTAACGTTTTTCATGGTTGGTGTATAGCTGTCCGATTTTTGTAGTAAAATGCCCTCTACATATGTTGTCGCTCCAACCAATAACTTTAATTACTCCGTAGTTGAACTCGTGTTGTGTCTGTAACCAATCTTGCTATAACTATTGCCATGGTATTTTTGCTTGCAAATAACATATGATGCATTTTAATTTGGGAGATATAAGTATACAAATTTAGATAGTTCATACATTATTGCTCAGTCCAGTACTTTTTATGCAAGATAGACCTACCCATTTTGTTTATGATTGTTCATGTTCTTCTTTGTGATCCTGCTTGAGTAACCATATGTTTGATGCACTTCTTGTGTAGACAGTCTAATTTTGTCTATTGACTATTGTAAACATAGTAACAGGGATTAAATTTCTTCAAATTGCACAATGGTTAGAATCCAGCACGTCATAATAAGCCATTTGAACCATTGTATATGGTAAGTTTTAGCTCATGGTATCAATGATCACTTTGAAAGACGAGTCACACTAGAAACTTTTTTTGGGTTTGATCTTTCAATGGGATAACTTATGGCTTAGTTGAGTTTCTAGAGGGTTACTTTGAGACTTAAGAAAATAAGCAGTAGACACCCATTGCATCTGTGTTAAAATACTTGAATTAAACTTCAAAGTTTAGGATGGTTGGCAGTCTTGTTTAGATAATGAAACATCAGGAGATTATTTGTGTTAAGTCCACAGTCTTGTCACATTATCACTCTCAGAAGGATTTAAATATTTAATGTATTATTGTATGGATAAGTTGGTTTATAAGTGTAGACAGTTGCTTCTGCTCTCCATTCAAACATGACTGACAGCTCAGCTTGTTGCTTGTCCACTTAGGATGATACATTAGACCTGCCTTTTTTGGAGACCTGGATGAATTTTAATAGACAGAATTGTTAGAAGCTGTTGCATACATGTTAGAACTTAGAATAGTTTAACTTTACGCAGAATAAAAAATGCACAAAATAGGTGTGCAAAATTGCTCAGAGAAGCCTTTACCTGCACTCACAAGTGAATTTGCCAAGAGAAGCAGCTTTATGATCTTTTGATGCACTTATTTATGTTGTACAAGAAACTTGTAGTCCAGTTAGCCACCTCCCTCGTCCTCATTTGTAGATAGGAAGAAATAGATTACCCATTAATAGGGTCAACACTCAACAGTTGGATCTATTTTTCCACCACAATGGGTTTCTTGGGTTAATACTCGCTCTATATGCCAAAAAAAAAATCATAGGGAGGGGGGGAATTGGGGGATGCTATTTTTGTTCTTGAAAAAACCAGAACAGCATCTACAGACAATAATAAGAAAGAATTTGTTTCAATGTATGAGATTGTAGTGTAATATGGTGGAATTTCTTGGAGCTGTTTAAGACTGCTTGTATGTCTGTAGTAGACATTGTTGGTTACTTGATTTTTACATAAGCTTCTGCTGCTGCTCCAAACAATCGAGATATATTTAGTTTTGTTTTGATTACTCATTTATCTTGTTTAGATTGCTTGATCAAGTGGGAGTATGTAATATTAATCACATATATCTTGCATTCTTATAAATTGAAATTCACGCAATGTTTATTTATTTATTTTTTTTTTTTTTTTGGAAATAAAAAACTCTGATTTGGCAATTTATGTTAGCTACCCTGCATTATTTCTATTTCACATTGAGCTCCATATAAAGAATCATTTTTCATTGTTTACTTATGTTTTTCATTGTTTATTATGCCAAGATTGATAGATGCACTGGAAATGATGAAACAAGGTGTGAAGCGTCTTCTTGTGCCAAAGAGTGTGATATGGAAAGGTGTGAGCAAGAAGTTCTCAATTCTTTACAATGGAAAATGGCTAAAAAACATAGAGGCAGGGAGTAATGCTAGTAGCATCGCAAATCTCAATCGCCCTTCCTCATCTACCGCCAATATCAGCAAAACAAAGTATTGTTGTCTCTCTAGAGAAGATGTTGTTCGTTTTCTCATTGGCTGCCTGGGAGCACTGGCTCCTGTTCCTCTCTCTTCCATCTCCTCTCTTGGAGCGATCAGTTCTCATTATTCCTCCATTGAGGCCTCCCTCCCTGCTGTTGAAGCCACCAAGAAGCTGCCTCACGACCCAAGTGCGGTTGCAGTCGTGGAGTCTACTCCTGATGGTGAGCATAAAATCATAGGGGAAATATCAGCATGTAAACTATGGAAATGTGATTATTTAGCTGCAGCATACGCTCTAGCCAATCTTTCTGCCGGGCAGTTTGTTATGGGTGTTGAGGATAATATGTCACCTAGGTCGGTTCCTGATATTGGAGTTAACTCAACTGTCAAAGGAGACAGTAACGGAACTAATGGGAGTGGTTCAATGAGGCTTAGGAGATTTAGCAGTAGAAGCATCGGATTTTTTGGAAACTCTGTTAGCCCCAATTCTGGGGCTAGAAGTATGTATAGAGGAAGAAGTGCTCCTTTGACATGCAAAGCTACAAGCTCGTTGGCTGCTGTTATGGCTCAGATGCTCTCTCACAGGGCAACCCATGTTTGGGTAACTGAGGGTGAAGATGATGTTTTAGTTGGCGTTGTTGGGTATGGGGAGATCATGCATGCCGTGACTAATAGACGACCACCACCACCACCACCACCATCAACTGTCTCTACAAACCAGTAAATTTTGGGACGATCTTCTGATTCTGAATCATTTATGTAGTTGCAACTACATCGTGTTCATCTAGAATGGTTCCTAGTATGGTTACACTTGTTTCACTCTATATCTCAACTCGATACCTTGGGAGTCTTATGTTGTAAAGAATGATTAGTAGTGCGGGAACATGCTTTCTTGTAGCTGAATGTTTTGCCGTTAGGCTTGGTGAGATTTGGATTATTTATTTGTTTATATACTCTAATCGAATAAAAACTTGAAGAAATTCTCCCATGATGTTGAGCATTATGAACCTTTAGAGATTGCAATTTCAGCATTTTTGTATGATTCACCTTGCAATTGTGTTTTTTACACTTTGCGATTGTGTTTTTGAATTAACTTCGTGTTTTTTTTTTTCTTTTTTTTTTTTTTACTGCTTTGAACATTAATATATGAAGTGAGATATAGAGTGAAAAAACTTAATGTCAAATGATAAGCGTTTCTAGCTTGGATCTGCCATGCTCGGTTTCTACCTTGGATCCATGCTCGGTTTTTAGCTTGGATTGGGCTCATGCAAAATGAACATTTTTGCCTACGATTGTGGATTGTCAAAAAAAAGGGAAAAAAAAAAAAAAAAAAAAAAAAAAGACAGAAAGATTGTAGAATGGTTGCTCTAATTTTATTCGCTCTATCTTTTTATTTGACCAGTTGAAGTTGGCCTTTATGAAAACAACAGTCGTTGTGCGACTTATACCATTCACCATTGTATTATAATTAACTATGTAGCATACATCTGAGTGTATCTAAATAGATATATATATAGAGGATGGAATTACATAATTACGGATTGTAAAGTACGTAGTCCGAAGACTATCAACCATTGATTTATCAATATGCTATATTTGTATTAGAGCTGTCAAAAGTTGACCCGACCTGAAATACCGACTCAAACCCGATTATTAATCGACCCATCTGAATCCAAAAAAATGGTGACCCAAACCCAACCTGAAACCAACACTAGACCCGAGTCGACCTGAGTATGTGAGACCCGAACCCGAACATGAACTGACCTGGAGATGACCCGACCCGAATGTAACCCGTAAATTATTGACCTGAATCGAACCCGACTTGAACCGAAATTGACCCAAACCCGTTTTAACCCGTCATAACCCAAATTTAACCCGACTTGTTACTAACCTGACCTAATTTCAACCCGACTCGTTCCTAACCCGACCCAAAATTTAACCCAACTTGTTACAAACCCAACCCGAAATCAATCCGACTTGTTATTGACCTGACCCAAATTCAACCCAACTTGTTATTGACCCGACCCGAATTTTACCAGACATATTACTAACCCGACCCAAAAATTCAACCCCAACTGTTACTAACCCGACTCGAAATCAACACGACTTGTTATTGACCCGACCTAAATTCAACCCAAATTGTTCCTGACTCGATTTCAAATCACCTTAAAGGATTTTGTCTAGGGAGACTAAGTCGGTCCAGGCCAGCAAAAGAAAGGAGCATTATTCTCAAATTTTAAGAGTTAAATATAGTATATATTTGTTGTATGGTATATTGTCATATATATATATATATATATATATATATATATATATATATATATATATATATATATATATATATATATATATATATATATAGTCAAAGGAAATAATTAGCTTCATAAAAATGATAATTATCTATTTATCATAAGTTGAACCAGAATATGACCTCACTGGAAATGACCCGACCTGATTGTAAGCTGCAAATTTTTGACTTGAACATAATCCGACTTGAATCCGAGAATGACCCAACTTGAAAATGACCTAACCTGATTATAACCCGCAAATTATTGACTTGAACCGAACCCGACTTGAACTCGAGAATGACCCGACTTGAAAATGACCCGACCTGATTATATCCCGCAAATTATTGACTTGAAACGAACCCAACTCAAACCCGAGAATGACTCGACGTGATTAAAACACGCAAATTATTGACTTGAATCGAAACTGACTCGAACCCGAGTATTACCCTACCTCGTTTTGACCCGTAAAAACCCAAATTAAATTCGACTTATTGTTCACCCAACCCGAAGGTAACCGATATTAACCCTACCCAAACCCGATAAGAAATATGACCTGACGTATCCCCTAAAATATCAAAGTTATTCTACACCGGTCCGTAAACCTTAGAAATTTCTCATAAAGCGTGGATATTATTAGCCTTTTATTTTGGAATTTTATGACTTATTTCGCCCGAAAATAAAAATTGCCAAAATGTTTACCATGGATCCTAATGCATTCCAGGAGTCTAATTAGGTGTGTGGAACCATCCAATTTGTTGTTAAACGACCAATTTACCGGTTTACAACTTGCACCGATTTCATTAATTCAAACCTACCACGAACATTTATGACAATAAATAATGGTCATATATGGTTCCAAACGGCATTATATGACCCCGAGATGTATCCCCTAAAATATCAAAACTTTTCTACACTAGGCCCGTAAACCTTCGAAATTTCTCAAAAAGCGTAGATATTAGCATTCAATTTTAGAATTTTTTGACTTTTTTTCTTCCGAAAATAAAAATTGCCGAAATGTTTACCATGGACCCTAATACATTGCGGGAGTCCAATTGGGTGTGTGGTACCTTCTAATTGGGTTCCAAACAGTATTATACGATCCCGAGATGTATCCCTGACAGGGTAAAGTCGTATCCCCTAATCAAAAATAAATACCTAAATCACTAACTAAGGTAGATAGGGAAGTAGGGTCGATCTCCACAGGGAAACAAGTCTTTTTACTTCCAATTAATTATTATAATCTAAATTATTTAAGTAACCAATATTTATAATTAAGTATGAGACTAAACTACAAAGAATAAGAGTAGGGAGAAAATAATATATAAAGGGATCTAGGGTATAGGTTCACCAATAAATAATACTCCAGGGTAAAACATAGTAATCAATCATTGACATTGCATAAATAACATGATTAACAGGCTCTCGCAATTTATTAGATCTAAGTCCTCATTGAAAATAGCCTTTAATATCAAATTAACATCTGCTCGATTCATCAATTTAATATTGCTATACTTTTACAAGCCGCAATTGTAAAACATTAAAACAATCCAATAAGAAATTATCATGCAATACCAATAATCAATAACAGTGAATCATCAATGCATCAATTAACCAGATTGTAAAGGGCTCTCGCTACTTATTACAATCACACAATTAATTTATCAGTATTAAATCTCATCTCTCGAATCTTGACTTAACCATTTATAAATTAACTTGCCTATTGAAACTAGACCTAAACATTAATCCTCATCTCTCGATTCTTGAATCAATATTGTCAAACTCATGCATAAAAGATCGGCCTAATCTAGTCACAGAGCATTAAATCAATCAATAGGAAATTAATCTAGCATTGATAATCAACATCAATAATTTACCCCTTCATATTATTTATTAGATCCCCATAAACCCTAGAAATTAAACTACTCACACATATTAAAAACTAAACTAATCAAAATAATAAAATAACTCATGATCAAAGGAATAAAATAACTCATGATCAAAGGAATAAAATAAATAACTAAGATTAAGGGAAGAGAAATCGTTACCAAAATAAATCTGGAATTAAAAGAAAGAATTAAGAACAAAGGTTTAGAGAGAGTTTAAGAGAGAGAAAACTAAGTAGAGAGAGAAAGTCTAAGAGAGAGGAGATAAGGGAAGAAGAGAGATGATAAAAAACGTATTACGGGGGAGTATTTATATTCCGTACAAAAATCCTACGCTAAAACAAATTAAAACTATGTTAATCATCTACTAAGAAAACACGTGCCCGATCAGGCGAAGGGCCGCCCGATCGGGCCCGCCTTTTTCACAACGCCTATACTAATGTGTCGCGCCCGATCGAGCCTACGCTCACCCGATCGGGCCCGGTCTTCTTCTTCGAGGCTTGGATTTCGATTGGGCTAGATTTCTCGGCCCAATCCATATTTCTTCCCGGGTCTCGAATACATGGTCCAAATGCCTCGTGATCCCAATTACCGAGCCCTTAATCACCGGCTCTCACTGATCTTGGGCTCCAAAAGTGGTCGTGTCCTTCTAGCTTCCGTAGTCGATCCAATAAAGCCTGGGAAAATGCTCCAAGAGTGCAATTTCATTAACTCAAGCCTACCACGAACATTTATGACAACAAATAATGATCATATATGGTTCCAAACGACATTATATGACCCCGAGATGTATCCCCTATAATTTTGAGACTTTACTACACCGGGCTCCAATACCTGCAAAATTTCTCAAAAAGTGTGGATATTAGTCTTCAATTTTGGATTTTTTCGGCTTTTTTTTCGCCCGAAAATAAAAATTGCCGAAATGTTTACCATGATCCCTAATATTCTCCGGGAGTCTAATTGGATGGGTGGAACCATCCAATTTGCCTTTAAACGGTCAATTTACCGGTTTACAACTTGCACGGAATTAATTAACTCAAGCATACTACGAACATTTTTTACAACATATAATGATCATATATGGTTCCAAACGGCATTATATGACTCCGAGATGTATCCCATAGAATTTCAACACTTTTCGACACCGGGCTTCGAAACCACCAAAATTTCTCAAAAAGCGTGGATAATTAGCCTTCAATTTTGAAATTTTTGACTTTTTTACACGGAAATATAAATTGCCAATATGTTTACCATGATCCCAAATACCGTCTGTGAGTACAATTGGGTGGGTTGAACCATCCAATTTTCCTTTAAACGACCAATTTACTGGTTTACAACTTGCACCGATTTCATTAACTCAAGGCTTCCACGAACATTTATGACAACAAGTTATGATCATATATGGTTCCAGATGGCATTATATGACCCCGACTAGTATCCCCTACAATTTCAAGTCTTTTCGACACCGGCCCCAAAACCTCCAAAATTTCTCAAAAAGCGTGGATTAATATAGTATCAATTTTTGAATTTTTTGACTTTTTTCACTCGGAAAAAAAAATTTGCCGAAATGTTTACTATGATCCCTAATACCTTCTGGGAGTCCAATTGAGTGGGTAGAACTATCTAATTTGCCTTTAAACGACCAATTTACCGGTTTACAACTTGCACAGATTTCATTAACTCAAGCATATTACGAACATTTATGACAACATTTAATGATACTATATGGTTCCAAACGACATTATATGACCTTGATATGTATCCCCTAAAATAGCAAGACTTTTCTACTCCGAGTCCGTAAAACCTTTGAAATTTCTCAAAAAGTGTGGATATTATTAGCCTTTTATTTTGGAATTTTTTTACTTTTTTTCGCCCGGAAATAAAAATTGCTGAAATGTTTACCATGGACCCTAATACATTCTGGGAGTCTAATTGGGTGTGTGGAACCATTTAAGTGTTGTTAAACGGCCAATTTTCCAGTTTACAACTTGCACTAATTTCGTTAAATCAAGCCTACCACGAACATTTATGACAACATATAATGATCATAAATGGATCAAAAAGGAATGATATGACTCCGAGATGTATCCACTAAAATATCAAGACTTTTCTGCACCGGGTCTGTAAACCTTCGAAATTTCACAAAAAGCGTGGATATTAGCCTTTTATTTTGGAATTTTTTGACTTTTTTTCGCCTGGAAATAAAAATTGCCGAAACGTTTACCATGGACCTTAATACATTTCGGGTGTCCAATTGGGTGTGTGGAACCATCCAATTTGCTGTTAAACGACCCATTTACCGGTTTACAACTTGCACCGATTTCATTAATTCAAGCCTACCACCAACTTTTATAACACTAAATAATGATCATATATGGTTCCAAACGGGATTGTATGACCCCAAGATATATCCCATAGAATTTCAACACTTTCGACACCGGGCTCTAAAACCATCAAAATTTCTCAAAAAGCGTGGATATTAATCTTTAATTTTGGAATTTTTTACTTTTTTTCGCCCAGAAATAAATATTGCCAAAATATTTACCATGGTCCATAATATCCTCTGGGAGTCTAATTGGGTTGGTGGAACCATTCAATTGACCAATTTACCAGTTTACAACTTGCACAGATTTCATTAACTAAAGCATACTACGAACATTTATGACAACATATAATGATCATACATGGTTCCAAACGGCATTATATGTCCCTGAGATTTATCCCCTAAAATAGCGAGACTTTTCTACTCCGGGTCCGTTAAACCTTTGAAATTTCTCAAAAATAAAGCGTGGATATTATTAGCCTTTTATTTTGGATTTTTTGACTTTTTTCGCCCGGAAATAAAAATTGCCGAAATGTTTACCATGGACCCTAATACATTCCGGGAGTCCAATTGGGTGTGTGGAGCCATCCAATTTGCTGTTAAACGACCAATTTACCGGTTTACAACTTGCACCAATTTCATTAATTCAAGCCTACCACGAACATTTATGACAACAAATAATGGTCATACATGGTTCCAAACGGCATTATATGACTCCCAGATGTATCCCCTAAAATATCAAGACTTTTCTACACTAGGCCTGCAAAACTTTGAAATTTCTCAAAAAGCGTGGATATTAGCCTTCAATTTTGAAAATTTTTGACTTTTTTTCTCCCGGAAATAAAAATTGCCGAAATGTTTACCATGGACCCTAATACATTTTAGGAGTCCAATTGGGTGTGTGGAACCATCCAATTTGGTGTTAAACGACCAATTTACCGGTTTACAACTTGCACCGATTTCATTGATTCAAGCCTACCACGAAGATTTATGACAACAAATAATGATATATATGGTTTCAGACGGTATTATATGACCCCGAGATGTATCACACAGAATTTCAAGACTTTTCGACACCGGTCCCCGAAACCACCAAATTTTCTCAAAAAGCGTGGATATTAGCCTTAAATTTTGAAATCTTTGACTTTTTTTTCGCCATGAAATAAAAATTGCCGAAATGTTTGCCATGGTCCCTAATATCCTGCGGGAGTCCAATTGGCTGGGTGGAACCATCCAATTTGACTTTAAACGTCCAATTTACCGGTTTACAACTTGCACCAATTTCATTAACTCAAGCCTACCACGAACATTTATGACAACATATAATGATCATATATGGTTCCAAACGACATTATATGTCCCCGAGATGTATCCCCTAAAATATCAAGACTTTTCTACACTGGGCCTTGAAACCTCCAATATTTTTCAAAAAACATGGATATTAGCCTTCAATTTTGGAATTATTTGACTTTTTTCGCCCGGAAATAAAAATTGCCGAAATATTTACCATAGAACCTAATACATTCCGGGAGTCCAATTGGTTCTGTGGAACCATCCAATTTGCTGTTAAACGACCAATTCATCGATTTACAACTTGCACCGATTTCATTAATTCATACCTATCACGAATATTTATGACAACAAATAATGATCATATATGGGTCCAAACGACATTATATGACCCTGAGATGTATCCCATAGAATTTCAAGACATTTCGACACCGGGCCCCGAAACCACAAATTTATCAAAAAGCGTAGACATTAGCATTTAATTTTGGAATTTTTTTGACTTTTTTTGCCCGGAAATTAAAATTGTCGAAATGTTAACCATGGTACTGGAGTACAATTGAGTGTGTGGAACCATCCAATTTGCTGTTAAACGACCAATTTACCGGTTTACAACTTGCACCCAATTACCAGCTTACAACGACCAATTTAATTAACTTGCACCGAACCCGACTTGAATTGAAATTGACATCAACCCGTTTTAACACGTCAAAACCCGAATTTAACTCGACTTGTTACTAACCTGACCTAAATTCAGCCCGACCGACCCGTTCCTAACCCGACCTGAATTTAACCAAACATGTTACAAACCCGACCCGAAATCAACTCGACTTGTTAGCTACCTTACCCAAATTCAATCCGACTTGTTATTGACCCACTCGAATTTTACAAGACCTATTGGTTACCCGACCCAAAAATTCAACCCGATTGTTACTAACCCGACTCGAAATTAACAGGACTTATTATTGACTCGACTTAAATTCAACCCAAATTGTTCCTGGCCCGATTTCAAATCACCTTAAATGCAATTTAGACCACCTTATTATTGTTGATCAAAACATTTTTTCTAGAGAGGCCAAGTCGGTCCAGACCAACAAAAGAAAGGAGCATCATCCTCAAATTTAAGAGTTAAATATAGTATGTATTTGTTGTATAGTCAAAGGAGATAGTTATCTTCCTAAATTATAGACTATAGTTCTCTAGTATATTTTCATATATATTATAGTCAAAGAAAATAATTAGCTTGATAAAAATGATAATTATCTATTTATAGTTAGTTGAATTCGAATATGACTTGATTTGGAAATGACCCGACCTGATTGTAATTTGCAAATTATTGACTTGAACATAACCCGACTTAGTTTGAATCCGAGACTGACCCGACTTGGAAATGACCCAACCTGATTATAACCCGTAAATTATTGACTTGAACCGAACCCGACTTGAACCCGAGAATGACCCAACTTGTAAATGACCCGACCTGATTATATCTCGCAAATTATTGACTTGAACCGAACTCGACTCAAACCTGAGAATGACCCGACCTGATTCTAACCCACAAATAATTGACTTATTGACTTGAACCGAACCCAACTCGAACCTGAGAATTACCCTAACCCTTTTAACCCGTGAAAACCCGAATTAAACCTGATCTATTGTTCACCCGACCCGAATGTAACCCGACCTGTTATTAACCTGACCTAAACTCGACCCAAACCCGATAAGAAGTATGACCTGACGTGACCTGATTAAAGTACGACCCAACCCAAACCTGACCCACATAGGTTATGGAATTGATCCGAATTGACCTGACCCACTTTTACCCGACCTGTTTACCCAAATTGACAGCTCTAATTTGTATGATGTAATTCCACCCAAGTGATCCAACAATTGTAAGATAAGCTTCAATTGCTAAAAAAAAAAGTGAGAAAGAAAGAAAGAATGAAAAGACTAAAGAGCATGGTGGAGAAATTGCCTCATGAAAAAGCTTTAATGTCTTATCCTAGCTAAGTTCTGAAAGTTACAAAACAAGATCTCCCAATTTGGAAATACAGCTCCATAATCAACAATAACAACTTTTATGTGTTCCTTAAAAAGGCATAACAAATAATGGCCTAGTTTTATTTTTAACAAATTAATTAAAACTTGGAAAATATTACTCAATTTATATGGTTTATTGATGTGTCTATTTTATATAGTATTTTACCCCCGTCCCTTGGTCATAATTAGTAGTGTTTTTGGCTCTTTAGAGCCACTTTTATTACTAATTGGTGTTTTCTAGTGTTTTCGTAGATTTGGTTGACTTTTGCAGGGATTTATACTTTTTGAGTAATTTTCCGAGATATTTTGGAGCAATCACGAACATTGGAGAAGCACGACCAGATTTTATAGCCCAAGGCCGGTTAGAGCCATCAAACTGGTAATTAAGGGCTTGGTATGTGTGATACCGGGGCATTTGGACCGAGTATTCAAGACCCAAAGAGGAAACCCAGATTGCCCCGAAGAATTGGAGCCCTATCGTAGTCCAAATAGTGGCCCAAGAGAGCCGCCCGGCCAAAAAGGCTGGCGCCCGGAGGCGCGCCCGGCCGGGCGGGAGAAGCTTAGGCTAGCGCCCGGTGACGCGCCCGGCCGGGCGCGAGATTAGTAGTAATGAGCAAAAAAGGCGCGCCCGATCGGGCGGTGCCTTGCCCGATCGGGCGCGTGTTATTGTTAGGAGATGCTTAACGTCGTTTTAATTTGTTTTAGTTTAGGATTTTTGTACGGAGTATAAATACTCCTCCGTAATACGATTTTAGGATATCTTCTCTCCTTTTTACTCTTTCTTTACTCTCTTAATTATTCTCTTAGAATCTTTTCTCTCAACTTTTGTTCTTAATTCTTCCATTAATTCCAGATTACTTTTTGGTAACAATTTCTTCCCCTTTAACTTCAGTTATTTTATTTGCTTCCTTGATTATGCTTTTATTTATTTATTTGATTAGTTTAGTCATGATGATTTGTGAGTAGTTTAATTTCTAGGGTTTATGGGGATCTAATAAATAATATGAAGGGGTAATTTATTGTTGTTAATTATCAATGCTAGATTAATTTCCTATTGATTGATTTTAATGCTCTGTGACTAGATTAGGCCTATCTTTTATGCATGAGTTTGACAATATTGATTCAAGATTCGAAAGTTTAATGTTTAGGTCTAGTTTCAATAGGCAGATTAATTTATAAATGGTTAAATCGAGATTCGAGAGATGAGATTTAATACCGGTAGATTAATTATGTGATTGCAATACGTAGCGAAAGCCCTTTACAATCTGGTTAATTGATGCATTGATGATTGACTATTATTGATTTTTGATATTGCATGATAATTTCTTATTGAATTGTTTTAATGTTTTACAATTGCGGCTTGTAAAAGTATAACAATATTGAATTGATGAATCGAGCAGATGTTAATTTGATATTAAAGGCTATTTTCAATAAGAACTTAGATCTAGTAAATTGCGAGAACCTGTTAGATCTATGTTGATTAATAAATTGCGAGAGCCTGTTAATCATATTATTTATGCAATGTCAATGATTGATTACTATGTTTTACCCTGGAGTATTATTTATTGGTGAACCTATGCCCTAGATCCTTCTATATATTGTTTTCTCCCTATTCCTATTCTTTGTAGTTTAGTTTCATACTCAAATATAAATATTGGTTACTCAGATAATTTAGATTATAATAATTAATTAGGAGTAAAAAGACTTGTTTCCCTGTAGAGATCGACCCTACTTCCCTATCTACTTTAGTTAGAGGATTTAGGTATTTACTTTTGATTAGGGGATACGATTTTACCCTGTCATTTATATCATGTCTTTTTGCATATATAAAGTCCCAATCTCAGGTACTACTTACTCTACACTTGTCAATTTTGGAACCATTCAATGTAGAATTGGTTCTTCTTGCCTGCAAGTTTGAAAAAGTGAAGAGAGAAATGAAGGTGGAATAGAAAAAGGAAGGTTTGAATATTTTAGAAATAAAATTTGACAAATTTTAAGAAAATACCTTTTTATTAATTTTTGTTAGGTATTGGAACAAGCATAACTAATAGCCTTTTTGTCATATAAGGTAACAATATACACTGTTTCAAAAAAAAAAAGAAAAAAGAAAAAAGGTAACAATATACACAATAGCCTTTTGTGATTACAACTACTACAAGTTTAATTCAGGTTGTACGAATAAACCATTAATTAGCTTGGGAACGAAGATCCTAGTACACTCTATTGGCGCGAACATGTGTGATATGTCATATGTGTGATGCCACATAACATAAGTATAGACATTCATGTTCTATTCAGCTTAATTTCAATTTTATTCAGTTTCTAATCTTTTTTCTCTTATAAATAGTTCAGTTCACTCCAGCTCGGTTCAGTAAATCAGAACAGACCCTAATTTCTTAGTACTTTAAACCTATGATGATCAAATTGTATTTACTTTATTTGTCCTTTATGACACGCATTCTTTAGTCTCTCTATCTCAACAATAATACAAAATTGTGCTCAAGATTGGGAGTTCCTCTACCATCCTTGTCTTCTTTATCTGTAATTTGTAGACATTTAAAAAATAAAAAATAAAAAAGTTTCATAATATATACAACTTGAATTTTGATGCTAGAGAGAATATATTCAGATAAGAATATTGGTAAGGGAATTATGCTTCTTTTCTTACTCTGTCTTAATCAATTTATTTTTCTACACACTTATGGACAAGTTTATATTTTTGGCTTTAGATGACAAAAATTGACATTGTATTTATTGAAGTTACATAAAGGTTTTACATTACACATAACTACCACCTGTAATGATACTTGCTTAGGAATTAGGATTAGGATTGGACTATAAGTGAATACAACTATTCCTTACTTCCAAATTTAGATATTTAATGAGAGGAAGTCACCTGCATGCTTATGTTTTAGTGTTTTTACCTATTGATCTATATATGTGAATAGAATAGAATCAAACTAATATTAGTGTTACATAAATTAGCTTTAATTAATAAAATAATTTAATTCGATAATTATTTTTTAGAAAAACAACAGCCAATGATTTTATTAGTTACAAAAAAAATTAAAATCAATAATTTCATAGAACATCAATCGTCATTGATTAGTTACAAAAAAGTTTTAACAAGCTTCACTAATTCACTTTGTACATATATAAGTTAAAATTATTAGTCTAATCAGTAAAAGTAGTTTTAGTTATTTAAATTAATAAGTGAAAGATGAAGTGAATAAGGGTAGGTTCTAAAGCTAATAGATAACGACAGGTTTAGTTCACCTTATTTTCACTTATTTCAAGGCTAATAAGTTCAGTTAAATTCAATGTATTTTAGTCCAGTTTTGAAAAATTTAGTTTTGACATAGGTTTTTCATGTTCAAATTAAGTTCAGATTATTAAGTTAGATGAGACAGAATAGGTAAGATAAGAATCATATGGAGTAAGATAAGTTATAATCAGGTGAATATATAGTATACAGTCTATACAATCAAATTTTACGAAGTACGGAGTATTACTTAAAAAAATATAATGTAAAAAATACAATATTTTTTTTTAATAGATGTAAAAAATACAATAAATAAAATAAACATTATAAGTTCATATAACTCAAAATATAATTTCGGTACATAACAACTATGCGTTTAACTGTTTAAGATCGAATTGTACTTGTATATGTGCTTTGACTAAATATGGTAAATTAGTACCAACTTGTCAAGAAATATGCTGGTTGCATAAGCAAATAAGCAATGTATCCAAAGACTTAAAGTTGGGATATTAATATGCTATTTTAATGGTGAGAAACTTAGATGACAGAAAAAAAGAGCATCAAATAAAAACTGTGAAAATGGAAACACAAGGAAATGGTATATATATTTATTAGTGTTAGAAAGAAGATTAGATTTCTCAGCTTTCTTCGACATGTCTTATCTCCACTCGAAAATTCGTGTTTTCTTATCACAACTCATAATATTATCTACCTCATAATTTCCGAAGAAACATTCCCTTAATTTCTATGGTTATAAAGGAGGAAGAGCATCTAGCTAGGGTCTTGCATGCCAGCTAAATTGCTCGTGAGATAGGATATCGAGCTTGTGTACGCTATGGGCAAAGCCAGCTATACTTGGCCGCATTTTGCAAAGCATGGCTTGACATAACACGAATCAATTATGCAATCAAATCATAAAAGCAAATATTTACTACTACGTGTAACTTATAGTCTCTTAATTTTATAACGTAATCAATCAATCTCGACCTCTCTACACTTCCCCTCATATATGAGGTATATATTCTTTTATCAACGTGGAATATTCATATAGTCACACGCAATTAACCTAGGTGCATATAATTGCATAATCATTACTTTATCATGATCAAAAGAGTCACAACACACATTATTACGGGACAAAATTTAAAGTTGGCTCTATCTACTTGTGTAAGTTGCGTAAAACTTGAAGTGATTAAGCATCTATAATTAAGAGTACAAATTCTTGCATGCATAATGATGCTCCACGTTGTCAGGTATAGTATCACATATTCACGTACACTGATACACTAGCATTGTCAAAAATTTTATGCCATCATCAAAATCCAAAACGTAAATTTGTTAAAACAAAATTCTTCAAACTCATGTCTTAAAACAATAATGTTCACTAAAATTATTTATGGACCTCATTCCAATAATATTCCATTCCCTTATTTTTTATCATCCAATCAGGAATAATTTACGTATGCCATTTACAAAATTTACACTCCGTATATATTTTTTTAAAGATATAATCCTAGTTTTTTTTTTTTTTTTGAGGGATAATATAATCCTAGTTCATAGACCTGTATTACTCTCTTTGTTTCAAAGTGATGAATGTCAATAATTTAGACCCAAAAAAAAAGTGGAAGTTGGCAAAATTGGAAATATTTAACAATTGACTTAGTAAAATTGACATATTGTGAAATATTGAAAACTAGGAAAGACAATCGAAATTAAAGATTTACTTGCTTAGATATATATATATATATATATATATATATATATATATATATATATATATATATATATATATATATATATATATATATATATATATATATATATATGTATTCTCTCCATATGTACATTGTTTTTTTCTTTAAGAAGTTTGAGTACAAATTTTTTCATTAATTAATTAATTGCACTCCACATCAAGTTCAATCATTTGCTTGAATTAAATATAATGAATAATACATGTCAAAAATATTTAAATACTAAATGGCCTTTAAAAATAGGAAAGATATTCAATAAAGACATATACAATAAATAAATAAAAAATATATATATATAAAAAAAAACTTCCTAATTTGAGCTTCATTTCAATTCAATTTTTATTTTGTTATTGTAAATTTTCATTGTACTTGATCGTAATAAAAAATTTCTTTTGTTAATATGGAAAATTACTATGCCATAGTTAAGCCTTTTTTTTTTTACTAAAAAAAATAAAATAAATAATTCTCTTTATACTTCCGTAAAAAAATGTACTTTCTAAAACATGTACCTTATATTCTTATAAAGTTTTAACTTAATAGACGAACACTTATTTCCCAAAAAAAAATTATACAAAAACTTTACTCTAAAGTAGAGATGCTAATTATGGAATATGCATATAAATAGCTAGCAAGATGACCATTGATTTTGTCATAAACAGTGCTCTCTACTCAAATAAATTAAATACTTTCATATTATATAAAGCCTTATTAACAAGGGTTCGTTCATATATTATCATTTAGAGAAATAATTATGATTAGCTTAGATGATATATATAAGGTCATAGTAGCCACGGTTCCACTCTATGTAGCCCTAATCTTAGGTTATGGTTCGGTCAAATGGTGGCACCTATTTAAACCCGATCAAGTCGATGCCATAAACCGGCTCGTTTGTTACTTCACCCTTCCTCTATTCAACTTAGACTTCACCGCACATAGTAATCCCTTTAAATGGAACTACAAGTTCCTAGCCGCGGATGGTATATCTAAAGTCATTATTGTCGCGGTGTTAGCCCTTTGGGCTAGGTGTAGTAGTAAAGGAAGTTATTGTTGGTCGATTACTAATTTTTCTTTGTGTACACTAACTAGCTCACTTGTGGTTGGGGTGCCCTTACTAGGAGCCATGTACGGTCAACTAGGTATTGACTTAGTTGTTCAATTTTCGGTTATTCAAGCTATTGTTTGGCTAACGGTGCTTTTACTTGTTCTTGAGTTTCGTCAATCTAGGTCAGATTTTCCTAGTACTATGAATTGTAGTACTAGTGTAGTGAGGAATCCTCCTCAAGTCCATTCTCTTGAGAGTTCTCGGAACGATTTGGAAGGAAAAGTTATTAATATCGACGGTTTAGGGGATGATAATAGACCATCGTTATGGTGTTTGATGAAGGTAGTTGGGAAGAAATTGCTTGCTAATCCCAACTCTTATTCTTGCATTGTAGGCATTGTTTGGGCGCTTTTCGCTTGCAGGTAATTATTATAAATTTATAATTATGTGTTATGATTTTATAATTTGATTTAATTTGTTATAATTTAGGTATTAACATGTTAATGTTATTGATGTATATATGTAGGTTCAATTTTCAAATACCAAGTATTGTTGATGGATCTATACTCATTATGTCAAAAGCTGGGACTGGCACTTCTATGTTTAGTATGGGTAAGCCTAATTACATATATAAAAAACGCGTGTTACCCTCTCAAACAAATAGTTATATATACGTGCAGTACACAAAATTATCAAAATATAGGTACACCCAGATGTATAATAAACTTAATGTTTAGTTATATTGGGGATATGTAGGCATGTTCATGGCTTTGCAAGAGAAGCTAATCGCGTGTGGACCAAAGTTGACCATGTTTGGGATGATACTGAAGTTTGTAGCTGGCCCAGCTGCCATGGCTATTGCCGCCCTTGTTGTTGGTTTGCATGGTGATGTTCTTCGTATAGCTATTATCCAGGTATATATATACAATAGTGTACACCCTTGTTATTCTCTTCAATTTTTAAATCATATTGTTATATTACTAGCTAGATTAATTGTTGTTCTTTCAAAAAAAAAAAAGCTAGATTAATTGTTGTAACTTGTACTACCTCTGTCCGGATTATGACCAATTTTGGAGGAAGGGATTATATGTGTACTCCGTAGTTTGTACCACCTACCATTATATCATGTTTAGATTTACGATATACTTGTTAAAACTTACGTAGTGTTGCAACTATTTTAATTTTCTTTTTTCAGGCGGCATTACCACAATCTATTACCTCATTCATATATGCCAAAGAATATGGACTACATGCGGATGTGCTTAGTACTGCGTAAGTTTGTTTGATCAACAAATGCCTTAAGAAATTCGTCAAAATTAATAATAATTATAGCTGAAAAAGAAGTATGTAAGAATTGAGAACGGAGGGAGTAATAATAATAACTAAGAGATTTCAATAATTATGTACTCCGTGGTTAATTATTTAACATTTTGGTGTCGTTTATGACCTTTTAATAATTTTGTGTCTTGTCTGTTTTGGCATATTGCAGGGTGATCTTCGGAATGATGGCATCACTTCCAATTTTGATAGCGTATTATGCGATTCTTCAGACATTACATTCTTTATAAAGTACTCTCAATTTGTACCATAAAGGTTATATTATACTCCATGATTATGGGGAGATGTTTGTTCTCTATCTATATATAATCACACTATAATTAATGTAAAATTTTAAACTTGTAATGAGATTGAGCATGCACTTTACACAAAGTACGTCTTTTAAATCGATTAACTATAGAGCTTATCATCACGCATTAGGCTAGCTACTTAAAATTTAGTTCTGTATTTCCACCGCATGTATATAAATAAGTACGTACTCCCTTGATCCCTTCGTCTTATTGTGTATTCTATCCTTTTGTATTGTTGTACAAAAAAATTGTAATGACGAATGAATATTAATTTCAATATCATTCCATCATTGAAGCTTAGCTAGCATAATCATTATTTAGTTGTTAATAGCTGATGTGGATGTGAAGTGATTATTCGTATTGATCAATTTTAAAAACCAATTCGTTCTATCAGAACTCAGAAGTGATCCGACATATTGGTTATGTTTATTTTAAGTCTAGATCCATATCGCTAGTATCATTACAACAAGATATTAGAGAGCGTTATTTAGATGTAACCATTGTAAAAGGTTGTACATAAAGCTACCAATAATTTAAAATATTAACAATATAAGAAAAAAAATAAAATTTAATATGTATGTATGATATGTTTTTTTTTTTTTTTTTGACAACAATATGTATGATATGTGCATACAATTCTTTTTCTCCTTAGGACATCAATATATAGTCATGATATGTTGATATATTGTGTGATTACTTAATATGGTCCGATGTACTCCCTCCGTCCCTAAATTACATTTCTGTTTCTCTCTGTTATGTGAGAAATAAATGCTAGAAGTATGAATGTAATTTAGGGACGGAGGGAGTAGTTATTTAGGTAAGATTCTACTAATTGTTCGAGAAAATAAGAATTTTTCAAATGTAGAAAAAAATCATTACAAATGAAGAAAGATTTCAATACTGAAATCTAATGTAGTTTTAAATATTGTACTTATTGCTACGTACTGCCACTAGTTCATGACTTAATTAGTAAATATGGAAGTACGTACGGTCGGTACGGATTATTGTTAGTGTACTTGATGATGCCTAATTAAAATAATTAATTTGAGGCTGTGAATTTCAATCGAAATTATAGAAGTTGGAATTTAAATGGGGAATTAATTTTAACATTTTTATAGCATGATTACCAATTTGTAAACAAAGAAAATATAAAAGATTTAAAAATTCAAGAAAACAACATATTTGAATCAAATATAATTAACAAATTCATATTTTCCATCAAAAACTAAAATCAAACCCATATTAGGAAGAGTTAAAAATGGACAAAAATCAAGAGAAAATAAGATATTACCCAATCCAAATTGATCTAAAATATTTTACATCCCTTAATTGAGATTTACTAGGAATAAAATATTTTTGATACACCACTCTTTCTTCTACTCTATTTCAATTCCATAAATAAATTATCATACCCCTTAGTATAAATTAATAACCATTGAACTCCTAATTAAACCATTTTATTGACTCTTCATTTTCATCACTTTACACCCACAAAAACCCTTAGAATTAAGCTCATCACCATGACTCCTAGTAGTAACAACCTCATTCTCCTTCTAATACTCCCCTTTTTCTTCCTTCACCCTTCTTTAGCATATCGAATGAGACCGGCATTCGATAATTCCCTATCACCATCATTGTTGTCGTCGTTGTTGTCATCATCCTCATCGATACAAAGATTTATAAATGTAAGAAATTTTGGTGCAAGAAATGATGGAAAGACGGATGCAACAAAAGCATTCCTTGATGCATGGGATGCTGCTTGTTCTTCGACGAATCCATCCATTCTATACGTACCAAAAGGAGAATATTTGTTGAAACCATTGCAATTTGAAGGAAATTGTAAGAGCTCAAAAATTGTGTTCCAAATTGATGGAACCCTAGTTGCTCCTAATGATTATAGAGAGATAGCTTCAAGTCATCATTGGATTATGTTTCATGGAATAAATGGCCTTCATATTAAGGGTGGTGTCCTAGATGCTAAGGGTAAGTACTTGTGGAATTGTAAGGCATCTAATCAACAATGTCCCGATGGGGCTAAGGTAACCTCGTTATTTTTGCTTAACTTGAATTATACTTTTTTAGCCACCTGGCTATAATGTATTCGTTTGAATTGAACCCGGGTAGAATATATGTATAATGTACACTGTTTTTATTTAATAACTTATTTTAGTATCATTTCATATCATATGAATTTTTTGTACATATAGTAGTGTTCTATGTCATTCCTGTTGAAATAGATTGTTTTGATATAATTGGTAAAGATCGAATCTACTCAATGGTTAATGATCGAGAATTCGAGATCAATGATTGTCTCATACAAAACTTTACCTTATTGTTGATATCTTATGTGTCGTGTACGTTAATATCGATCTTTGATTTTGTATTTTCTAATATATACCTCTTCTCGTTTTTTGTTTCCTCTTTGTTCGTTGGAGTAGACGTTGGGGTTTGATAACTCGAAGAACATATTCATTGATGGTTTGACATCAATTGACAGCCAAATGTTCCATGTTACTATTAATGCATGCCAAAATATAAAGATAACAAGGATGACAATTACAGCACATGCTGATAGTCCTAATACTGATGGCATTCACATAGCCTTTTCAAGCGGAGTTACAATATTGGATTCAAATATTAAGACGGGTGATGATTGCATTTCAATTGGTCCAAATAATCAAAACTTATGGATCGAAAACATACATTGTGGTCCAGGCCACGGTATTAGGTATGATCTCTACATACGTACTATTAAAACGTTATGGTTAATTCTTATTTGATCTTTGTGTCTCTAGAATACTCAAGCTCATTCGAATACTTTACTGTGTTACCTTAATTTTTTTTAATATTTATGGTGAAATTAGATTGTAACAAAATTAAAATCTGTTACTATTATTGGTATTAATTTCATAATTATGCTGTTTGGACCAACAGTATAGGGAGCCTTGGACGTGAAAAGTCAGAAGAAGGTGTAATGGTCCAAAATGTGATGGTGAAGTCAGTAACATTCACAGGAACATCTAATGGGCTGAGAATTAAGACTTTTTCAACTTCAGTCAATGGAAGAGTTAAGGACATATTTTTCTTGGGGGCCCGAATGAATAATGTCCAAAACCCAATTATCATCGATCAAAATTATTGCCCTCATAATAGTTGCCCTACTGGCCAGGTATCCTTTGATTTCTTTCAGTTAAGTTCAGTTTAGTTCAATCTATCCCTTAAGAGCATATTATTAATCATTTTCTTTTATGTAATTTATATAATAGGGATCAGGCATACAAATTAATAATGTCGTATACAAGGGGATTCGTGGTACATCAGCTTCTAAAACGGCCTTGATCTTTGAATGTAGCTCCAAGAAGCCTTGTGTAGGATTAACGTTGCAAGATATTAAACTCTCGTATCGTAACGAGATTCCTGAATGTGAAGGTGAAAATGCCTATGGAAAAGTTATAGGGTTTATGCAACCTTCTAATTGTCTAAGACACTGACAATTACAATTGTTTCTAGGGTTGTATGGTTAGAGTATAGAGGCTAAGTTAAAACCCTACTTTTTTTTGCTAGCTAGGGATTTCATACAATTTAAAGTTTTTCTATCAATCAAAAAGAAAAAACTTTAAGTTAATAAAAAGAAAATAAAAGATACATTGTTACTATGTGACTAATAAAACTTAAATTCTCTCGACATCTTTAATTGCATAATAATAATAATATGTACTTGTACTTTTTTTTATTTACAGTTTATGTGCATGAATTGATATTCTGGATTCGCCTCTGAAAAGTATTATTTTGCTTCATATATTAAATTATGGATTATAATTTTATATTATTTTATATATTTTGATAAAAAATTATAACCAAAGTTCAAGCTCGAAAAACTGATGCTTATACTTGTGACCCGACTTTAATATTATCTTCATAATCATATACGTAGTATGAAGTATATGTACTTTTTTAAATTGCTTCCCCCACACAATTAGATTTTGACTAGCAACCAATCAAAAAGAATGAATTCTCACAAGTTACTCAAAATTATTCTAAAATTATTCTAGGGGTGGGCTCAAAAAAATTTAAAACTTTTATAAGGAGATCGATAGGAGGTTCATAAAGATCTTAGCAATATTTTTGAACAAAAAAGGGATTATGCTCAAATATATCGATCTAATCATTTCAAGTTATAGGCAATAAATTTGATTTCAATGTGTCTGAATAGTCTGATCTTATGCTATTGTATGATTTGTGTCCTTAGAAATCGGGCTGATTTGATTCTCCTGTATTTGGATTATTGGATAGGATTTTTTGAACCCAACTCAATATCTTAGAAATTTGGAACCATATAATGGGTTGGCAAACTCATGATTATCGCTCCCTAAAAGTGTCCATAAAATAAGAAAATGGCACATTCAAATTATCATGATGTTTACCTTATAAAGTAGATTTTATAATAGAAGTTGTTAAAATATTATTATATTGTGACATTTATCATATGTAATGAAAAATAAAATAAAGTGTTGTTCATAACTGTATAATACTTAGGGTCTATTCTCTTCAACTAATTTTCAGTTCAGTTCAGTTCACTTCATTTTCTAATTTCTTTCTTTTATAAAATAATCAGTCCTCAGTTTAGTTCAGCTCCAATTAATTCAGTTTAATTCAGCTCAATTCAGTAAATCAGAACAGACCCTTACAATACAAAGTACCGAGTAGATCAAAGTATTAATCATGCATGATTAACGTGTTAATGCGTTACACTTGTGCAGAAAGCAAGATCCAACCATCAAAAAGTTTAAATTAAAGTAAATTTTTTAAACTGATTTTTCAAATCATGCCTATTCTAAAATGATAAATAACGTAATGCATCCATTATATAGAAAAACGCATAGTCACAATTCCCTTAACCCCACGGTAGAGGAAAATAATTAGAAGTGTACGTGATTAGTGGATAACCTTTTGCAAAGTACCTAATGCATTGTGGTTGTGGACCTCTTTTTCACAAAAAGCTCCATTTTTTCCTTGATTGATCATAAGAAAAGACCTATCATAATCAAGTTTGTTGTAGAAAATTGGACAACTATTTCTAGAAAAGCAAGAATCCCCTATTTCTCTATTTTCATACAATTACTATACTTACCAATTTATTATTATTATTATTATTATTATTATTATTATTATTATTATTATTATTATTATTATTATTATTATTATTATTATTACTAGATGTAAGCCCGTGCGATGCACGGTTCTAGTAATTATTTTATTTAATTTAAAATTGTGTATATTTATGAAGATCATTCATTAGTTATATGGATAAAATTCTTAATATCATAAGATACTTTTTTAATTTTAACACTAAAGTTATCTTTTATTGTTTTATTTATTTTATGTGACGCACTGACGCTTGAATTTAAAATCCCAAACCTTATTCACTAATTTTGCTTATGTGACAATTTAAATTTTTAATTCAAAACTGAAATGACAAATATCGTTTTTTAATAAATCAAAATAAGTCTTTTGTCTATGCGTTTATTTAATATACTCGTTCTGTTTAAAATGTTAGTCTCATTTATAATCGTTTAACTATAAAATATTATGGGAAATTAGTCATATGAGATTTAGTTTTATTCGTCTTGATGAGTACATTATTAAAATCAGACTTTTACAACATTTTCTAGGTAGAGATTAAAGATATTTGAGATTAAAAATTTGCATCCATATATGTAAAAAAGATAATTATTACTTAATTTTTTTATTGTTTTTTTAGAGAAGATAACTATTGGTTTTCAAAAGTAATTTAAATTTTAATTATTCGCTATTCGTTGTTTTTACCTATGTGTCAAAATTCTTAAATTTTATTCGTCACTTTTTCTTAGGTGGCGAGTAAATTTTTTAATTCTAAAATAAATTATTAATCTAATTTTTCATTGGACAAAATAATATCTTTTCTTATGTGGCGCGTCAAATGCTCCCGAAAAATGCCTACTTTATTTAGGGAATTTTGACTTTTACCACCTTCAAATAACGAGTTTATTGAATTTACCACCTCCAAAAAAAAAAAGATTTACTTTACCACCTCATAAAAAAAAAACATCAGTTTTCCCACCAATCACCTCCAACTAACAAATTCCGTCCATAAATCCGTTAGTGGGGCCTACCTTGTACACGTGTCGCCATATTATTGGGTAAGCTTTAGAAAAAAAAAAAAATTTAAAAATTCCCATCCATCAACCGGTGGTTGCTGCCACCGTCGAGACCCCACCACCAGACCGACTACGACCAGCCCCACCACCTGACTGCTACGACCAGCCCCCACCACCTAACCGCTACGACCAACCCCACAACCTAATAACTACCACTGCACCGCACAACCACAACCACCGCACCGCACAACCACCGCATCGATTTCGACCCCCTTTCCACCAATTTAGGACCTCAAAATCCTGGCCACCACCTAATCACTACGACCAACCCCACCACCTAACCGCTAACACCGCATCGCACCGCACAGCCACAACCCCCACACCGGATTTCGACCCCCTTTTCACTAAATTCCGACCTCAAAACCCTAGCCACCAAATTTCGACCACCCATATAGCCCCCCTAATTCCGACAAATCTTCAAACCCTAGCCACCACCAAATTCCGCACTCCTAAAACCCTAACCACCCCCTGATTCCGACCACCTCCCTAGGTTACACCAAATTCCGACCCCTCCCTTGCTCCCACACGAAATTTCGACCAACCACGGTGTGTTAATTTCGTTGCCGGCTGGGTTGATATGGAAATCGGGGAAGATGAAGAAGAAACGTCAAAAAGGTGGGCCCTACTAATGGATTCATGGACGGAATCCGTTAGTTGGTGGTAAAATCGAATTTTTGGAAATTTTGGTGGTGGTAAAGTAAATCTTTTTTTTTTGAGGTGGTAAATGCAATTAAGTGGTTATTTGAAGGTGGTAAAAGTCAAAATTCCCCTTTATTTATATATATATTAGATTATTATTATTATTATTATTATTATTATTATTATTATTAAAGAAAAACTTATCAGTTTATTTTAGGGTTAAGTTTTGCGTAATTAGGTTTTAATCCCCTCCTAATTATTATTGCGGGGATCGAACACGCGATTTTTTCCACCAAAATGCAGCTCAAGTATCACTACATCAACATTCAATTGAGGCTTCAAAAAAAAACATCCAATTGATAGTTCGTTTTAGTTATGAATATACAAGTACCAACTTCTAATATAAGTACAAGTTTACTCTTGTGTAATCTACAATTCTTCACCAAAATTATCCAACCAATCTTTCAAACAAACCAACAACTCCACAACATAGTACGAGTCTAACTATATCGTCTATCATCATTTAGTTTTCATGTATGAATCCTATAACTTGTTCAAATGTTTGAAAGTATCAACTCGATTACTCTTCTTATGACAATACCTTCCAGGTAAGCTAGGTAGATAAAATAAAACTGATTTTTCCCCCTAATCTTTGTCTTTTAACTTGGTTAAATTACATTCTAATTTTGGCATTAATGCTAAAGATCGTTTGCCCCTTGCTATTCGCTTCACAATTTCTCTCTCCTCTCTGTCTTTCTCTCTCTAAATCTTTTTTAATTTTGTAGAATTTTCTCAATATTTTTTTTGCGTTCAATCTTATTTATTGAAAATTTGATATCTATATACCCCAGAAAGAAATCAAACCGAATCCCTCTTCCAATTTCAAATCATATAAACAGGTGAGTATAAAGTTATAATCTTTTTTCAGAATTTTGATAAAACAGTTTTTTTTTGTTAAAGGTAGTATTTTTCTTTAATTTTTTTTATGTTAATGGGATAATTATTGATGAAATTATGCTTAAATTTCAGGGTAATATTTCCTGTTGGAAGAGAGGAGCTAGAATTTGAAGGTTTTGTAGTAATATTATTGAAAAAGATGTTGACAGTTTGAAATTCGTTAAAAAGACAAAAATGGCTGCCAAAAACGTAAGTACTTTTTTACATTATTCTATTATTGGATTTTTTTTTTATTTATTTTAATAAAATATGTAAGGGATGATATTTTAATTGCTTATTAACATGTTTATCTTGCTTGTTATGTAATTGATGATTATATTATTACCAGGTGTTTTGTTTTACAATTTATAATTTGTAGTTGTTTGATGATGAATACTTTTTTTTTTATAAAATTCATTTCTACTTTGAAAATGTCAAAACTATATCTATTACTTTGTTAAAATTGTCTGAAAATTGAAAACTTTGGTTAATCAGGCTGCATAATTCTGTTTTGATGATTAACTGCCTCGAATTTCGGTTAATGAAGGATGTTTATTGAGTATTAGATAGGGTTTATTAATTTATGATGCTGCAAGAATGAGTTTTGCTTATGAGACTAAGTCAAAGTTCATCTGATCATGCTACAAATTCAGCTTTATTTATTATCAGACAAGTAGTTTTTCTGATTACAAACGAAGCTGAATTTCTGTGGATGTTTAGCTGTAGATTTTGCAAAAATGCAAATGTAGTGAGAGTCTTGATGCATATGAGGACCTATAGCTCATGGTTATTTGTGACTTTGTGAGCTGTGAATCCTGTGATTTGGTATGATGCTTATGCTTGTTTCGGAATGATTAGTGCCACAGGTCTTAGGAGTTTGGACTAATATAGTTTTACTCTCATCTTCTATAGCACCTCCTAGATGATTGACCCTTTTTCTCCCTTTTGCATTGTTGCTACATCATCTAGGAGCGCTTAATCTTAGGTGCATCTTATAATTTGCCCTTGTTGGCCTTATGTAGTACTCCGTATATTTTAGGAGAAGAATCTCAATGGCATGTGGACATCATTGCTGAAGAAGTCTTTGACACTTCTTCAGCAATACATGTAAATCCTTATTCATAGTTATCATTGAAGTAGGGAAAATAAGCTATACTCTTTCTTCTACAGCCTGATTTAATATTTCAAAGTTTGTTCTGTTTGGATTGTGTACTCATTGTGGGTAGAATAGGACTCATTGTGAAACGATATAAAATGCTGTTGTATCTTAGTGTGTATGTGATCTTTGTATGCTAAGGGTGGAATAGTAAATTATTTTGAGTCTGCACCAGGACATTCATACTAGCTTTCTTCCTTTACATGAGATTGATGATATTATGATATATGCAGATTGCAATGTTTTCTGATACAAAAAGCCGAAGGTCATGTATTTGCAGTGTTTTTCAAGCAGCTGCTGCAGTTGTCCTAATTTACTTGATAGGGAGTGTTTTTATTCTACCAGTTTACAGACAGGTATGATCTGTCCACCAAATACTCATGTGTTTTATAAGTTGAACTTCCTAGAGATAACTTTCGGCTTTCTTTTGATTTTTGCAACCAACAATGTGTAGCAAGACTAGCAACACCTAAATAACCTTGTCTTCCTGTGCAGGATACTCCAAAAATGGGGCTTGCTGGAAGTATGGACCTATTACTAGGCAATAGATGTGAGGTCTGTTTTCCTTCCTATGCAGATAATAATAGATCGTGTGCCTTTTATCTTATTATTTTCTTTTTCTTCATGTTCTAGAATCAGTGCAGACCTCGTGGAAGCGAGTCATTGCCTCAAGGTATTGTTGCAAAGAATTCTAATTTGGAAATGAGACCACTATGGGGCCTTCCAGAGGTAAATTATGTTTCTTTTCCTTTTTTTCATATGTATGTTTAGTTAGTGAGGCTATTTAGCTAACTGTCAACCATGTAACAAGGGTTGAAGTCTTATTCAGCCAATTTAGGCATCTGTCAGCTAACAGCTAGCAATTTAGAGTTTTACTTATTTAGCTGAAAACCTTTATCATTCCTATCATGATGTGTATTTCAGTATGATCACAGTTTTTCGTGGAATATTTGATCAATTGTAAGTTTGCTTGAGCAGAAAAGTAACTCATCACTGAGTTTGCTGGCAGTTGCTGTTGGGATTAAGCAAAAACAACTTGTGAATGCAATGGTTAGCAAGGTAATTATCATCTGCAACAGTGTTCTTGCTGCTTACTGCTCTAGCACAGGTGTTGCACATAACGTACTAATTCTTTCCATGTGGTATTTCAGTTTCTCTCGACGGGTTTTTCTGTGATGCTTTTCCATTACGATGGTAATCTTGATCAATGGAAGGATTTTACGTGGAATGATCGGGTCATACACATATCTGCAATCAATCAAACTAAATGGTATCACCCTTGTCGTATCATGCTTGTTTTTCTGTGATAGCTACACTTAAAGCTTCTTTTTGGCATGGATAATGTTCATTGTCTTTATAATCAGATTAATTGCTTATATCCTGACTTGGCTCAGGTCTTTTATGGTGATATAGGTGGTTTGCAAAGCGATTCATGCATCCAGATGTAGTTGCTGCCTATGAATATGTTTTTCTCTGGGATGAAGATATTGGAGTAGACTATTTTGATCCTTTAAGGTGTGTACCATCCTGCATTCCTGCACACGTGTAAAGCATGTACTAATATTTTAAGATGAAATCTCATTTAGATGATTATTATGATTTTGTAATTGAGTGAATTATAATTTTATGCTCATTTATTAGAATATGAGCCAAAGTTATTACATCAAAAATGTCAAATACAGTAGTAAGTAGTTTCATTCTTCTGCAAGATGATTAAAGTCATTTCCTACCACTTAATCAAAAATCTTTTGTTTTCGAATTTGGGTGAGACGTGAGACATAAGCTGCTAATTTGAAGAGGTTGATAACAGCCTTATGATCATCTTGTAGGTTGTCAATGTTGTCATAGAAACACAAGCTTGATGTGCATTTAAGGTTAAGTGCATTCAGTTAATTTTCCTTGTCAAGCCGCATATCTACTTGTTAGAATATTATGATGTAAAAATGCAAAATTTTGCAATGCTTCACTTTTCTGTGTATATGTTTTCCCATCCTTTGTGCATTTGCTAAGTTGTTAGATTGAATCAATTTACTCAACTCGGTCTCAGGGAATGTTTGAATCTGAGGACTGGACCAGCTATCTTAATTGAAACCATTTAATCCTTATTGGGTTGCTTTTAATGCCTTTATATATTTAATGTAGGTATGTATCCATCGTTAAAGAGGAGGGTCTTGAAATCTCCCAGCCAGCACTTGATGGTAACAGATCAGAGGTGCATCACCAGATTACATCTCGGGGAAGGAGAGGAAAAGTTCACAGGTAATCTTTGTGCTACTTTGGCATCTTGGTGTGTAGTCATAGCTTTGGTCGCTTACGTTTTTGCCTACACAATTAATCCGATACATTTCCAACTCTTTTGCGTCAATTCTACATTGGTTCACTCCTGCTTAATCAACTCTGGATCTGCTATGTTTTGAGCTGACATATGAACATACATTGTAAAGCTTTTTTTTTTTTTTTTTTGGTATGTTTTTGTTTGTTGTAAAATAACTTGAAGCTATTATATGGTTTGTAGGAGAACATACAAGCATAATGAATGCGATGAAGACAGTTCTGGTCCTCCTTGTACAGGGTAATTATATCTCTACTTTAAAGGATAAGAGAAACTAGCTAGCTATAATAATTATCTTGGCACTCTTTAAACTTAAGAATATATTCAGGGAGGTAAAAGCCGAATAAGACTTTTGATGTGTTGCAGGTGGATAGAAGTCATGGCTCCAGTGTTCTCTCGAGCAGCATGGCGTTGTGTATGGTACATGATTCAGGTTTGTCTTTCCTATGATCTGCAGCTAATATCTCTAGAATTTAGGGGATCTCTTTTTTATATATATACATATATATTTACCATGGAATTTAGGGTATCTCCTGATTGTACATGATATATTATTGCTTTTGAAATCTTATCACAAACTTCTGTTGAAGTGTTTGTATTTCCAATCTTATCAATGTGCTATTTAAGAATAGTCTTAAAAGAGGCAATATAATTACTTAGTTAATGAACTAAAACTTGCTTGCGGTGTGTAGAGGTTTTGAATTTTTCTTCACAAAACATGCTTTGGCATTGTTCATGTTTTAATCCAATGTGTTTTGCAGAATGACTTGATCCATGCTTGGGGTTTGGACATGCAGCTGGGATATTGTGCCCAGGCAAGTTTTTGGTGATCATTATTTGTCGCACTTTATTTTGTGCATTTTCCTCGTTATAATTATAGGTTTTTTTAATTTGCTATTCACAGGGAGATCGAACCAAAAAAATTGGGGTTGTAGATGCTGAGTATGTGATACATTACGGCCTACCTACACTAGGGGAGCCACTAGGAAAAAAGGTTAGCAGTAGCGTATCCACAATAACTTATTCTTCATGACTTCATCCCTCGGGTTGTGAAGTAATTGTCTAGTTGATTAGTAGCTGCAGAACTAGTTTTCTTATCTTGTAGAGTTGTAGGGAAGGATCACTTAATGTATCTTACCATTTTGCCGTTTTTCTTATGTAGCCTCAACTCCATGTGCTTGACAAGCGGGTTGAAGTAAGTCTTCTGGATGAATGCTTTACTATCTTCATACTAATTTATGAAAGTTATATGATTGATGAATATAGCAGCATTGCTATAACTATGACTAGTATATATAGCTGTAGTTTTCTATGCATTGAGGGACTAGAATAGTATATAGATTAAAAACATTATGATATTTTTCTGGTTGTCAGCATTTGTAACATGTCAAAATAAAGAGTATGAGTATTTCAACTATTCACAAGTTTTGAAAGTACGAAAAATAGTGTGGTTAATTTGTTTTCTCGCAGCAAAATTTGTAGTTTAGTTTTAGATGCCTAATGAACTCTTGGATACTTCTCAGGTGAGGAGACAGTCTTACAACGAATACAAGGTCTTCAGAAGGCGATGGGATAAAGCTGCCCTAACCGATGAATGCTGGACAAATCCCTATCCACAACCATTGAAACCAATCTCTCGGTAACAGGTACACAACACCGAAAGACTTTATATACACAGATTAAGGACATAATAGTTGTTTATAGATAGCATTTACAGAAATGAAGTCTGCTAAATACCAAACTATGAAAGAACATTTTTGTACAGAAGAGTTGTATACAATGTATAACAATAGTCAAAATATATTTAGTTATTTGTAAGCTTGTCTGGGTTTGAGTTATGTGCCATACTTGGCCTGGCTTGTATATAAATACGAATTATAAAGTATTAAGTATACAACTATAGTCTATACATGATATGATTCTATCATGCCAAAGAAAAGTTGTGTATTTTGGTCATGTTTGGTTGATCTAGTGGCATCTACCATTTTCGTCTTTTTGGAGTCATGTTGTTTTTATTATTATTATCCGTGTATAACCTTTAGTTATGGACCCTTATGATAGATCCCTATAAAAAGATAAGTTGTTGATTTATTTACGGTTATGACTTTGATATATCAAGGAGATTATTGGTATTTTCTGGATTTTTTTTTTTTTTTTTTCAATTTACTCGTCGTATTTATTATTCTCTAGTATCTGTACTTGAAACTGTTGAACAGTTAGTTACTGCAAAAAGTTAGGAATGGAGAAGTATAAGAGCTAGAGAGTTGAGTTGGTCAGCCAATTAAAGCACATCTGGAATTATTGATGGTTTATTATTGATGACTATCCAACCATAACAAATCACTGAATGGTCAAACTGAAGTAAATTAAACTGAGCAATGTTGACTTCATCACCTAAAATTTATGTACATTAATGATGAAGAACTTGTACCCAATTGCCAGGAATAAGTGATTAAGCAAGAACTTGTACTACGCTCCTTATGATATTATGATACGGAGTATAATATTTTATTCGCTTTAAAAGAGATCTGAAACACGTAAATAATCCGTATATTATACTATATTATAATTAATATCATCTCATACAAGCATACAATAAAGTAATTTACGTGGTAATGAATAATACTTGTTTGGGTCCAATTTAGTCAAAATTGGGCCTAAGCACTAAATGATCCAATTAAAAGCCCAAGGTCAAGGTTCAACTCTCCAATTGCTCAAAAGTCAAAGGTCAGCCCACAAAGTAAGCCAATTGGGCTAAAGCCCAACCTCTCCATGTATGATGAGGTATAAAAGCCATCATATTGACACATTCAAAAGGACACATACATTGATATTCCAATTCATATGCTCATTCTTGCATTCAGAAATATTCCACAAAAAGCCTCAAGCTACAAACTCTCTTGCATAGTGTCTTCCTTTTACACATTGTACTGACTTTAGCATCGGAGGAGCCTTCCTCGGAAACACCCCCGAGGCTAGTTTACGTGTGTTCACTGTGCAGGAAACCTTCGGCCCAACACAACTTGGATCGAATCCAGTCTTCTCCATTTCAGTGGACCTTCGGCAAGGTCCCATTGTTTTCAACCGAAACAATTTGGCGCCGTCTGTGGGGAAGACTTTCAAAAATCTTTAAGCCAAATTCCTAACCAAGATCATCTTGCAATTATCTTAGCAGCCATGGCTAAGAACCGCAAGAGCAAAAGCCTCCGTCAAGGAGCGGGCGAAAAGCCTAAAACCCCTACACCATCGCCCTCGCCGGACCGGAACTCTCCCAAGGGTGCCGGCTCGGGGGGAGGATCACACAAGGAGGATTCCCTATCTCCTATAATGCATGACTCTCAATATAGGCCGGACCACTCTCGGTCTAGCAGGGGTCAGTCTGATCATAGGACATATTCAGTGTCCCAAAGCCAACCATCGGCTGCACGGCCTCATTACCACACTCGGCCGGGGACCCCTTTGACGGGGCCCAGTACGGAAGAGGTGGCAAGAGCGCTGGCAGTACTCATGGAGGCAATGAGGGCACAGAATATGCCACCGCCTCGTGATCGAACTCCTCCGCATACCCGGCATCAGCGGAGGAAGTTAGACCATGACGGTGGGAAGCTTCCTTCCTTCCGGGAACTGGAAGAGTGGGAGGAGGATTCTTGGAAAAATGAAAAACAGAGGAAGAAGAACTCTCAATTATTTAAAGGATCCTCATCCTCAAGACCGGCAGCGCATAAGAGCAGCAGCTCAGCTTCTCGGCCAGAATCTACTCGCCGGGAACCTGAGACTGCTCGCAGAAGCGTCCTTGACCGACTCGGCGGCCAGGAACCGAGCGTGCGTAGTCGCCTCTCGTTCCCTGCAGCCGAGGCCCAGACTTCCCAGCCAGGGACGAAAACCACTCCTACCTCTCTAAGAGGGCGGAGCGCGGTCCCTTCGGCCAGGAACAAGGGCAAGGCCATTATGCTACCCGCTAGTTCACCATTCGAGCAATGGATACTGGAAGAGCGCGTACCCACGGTTAAAATACCGTCGCATATCACATATGACGGGACCACGGATCCGAAGGACCACGTGGCCTCGTATGAGACTCATATGCATCTTTGCCCCAGATCCGAGGCGACTTGGTGCAAATATTTCCCAACCACTCTCAAGGGGGTCGCGCAAGCGTGGATCTCCAAGGGAGTAAGGCAAGGCTCCATAACAGGTTGGGATGATCTGTCCTCCAAGTTCAGGAGCAAGTTTTCCACGGCAAACCGCCGAGAGAAGACTACCGCAGAGCTCATGAGTCTGCAACAGGGGGAAACCGAAAGCCTCCGAGACTACCTGACCCGTTTCAGTAACGAGTCATCAAGCGTCTCTCAGCTGGACCAGGGGCTAGCTGTTTTTGCAATGCAGAATGGCCTTCAGCCAGGAAAATTCCTAGACTTCATGGTCATGCATACCCCGCAGACCTTGGAGGAAGCTCTTAGTGCTTCGGATAAGTTCATCCGAGCCGAAGAATGGAATAAAGCAAAAACCCAACCTCAATCCGGGGGAGGGAAACAGAGGCAAATACCTTTGTCTGAAGGCCAAGGCCATAAGGCAAAGGGAAAATCAAAGGCTCCGGAGCCATCTCCGGCCAGCGACCTAAAGAAGGACAGGTTTGCCTCATACACAGGCAGATATGAGTCCTACACTCCGCTCTCTCTTCCACGCGCCAAAATTTACAGTGTGACGAAGGAGGAGCAGAGTTACCGAAAGCCGAGACCACTCCCAGAGTGGTATCAGCGAAAAAATAAAAATCAGTGGTGTGAGTTCCACGAGTCTTCGGGCCACAACACTGAGGAGTGTATCCAGCTGAAGGACCAGATAGAGGACATGGTCCGGAAGGGATACTTGAAAAAATACATCGCGGATCACCGCGAGAAAAAAGAATCCGAGAGGTTAGCAAAGGACCCTCGGCAGGACCTTGATTTCCCCCGGAAAAACAGTAAAAAACAGGAGGGGAAATTCCCTCCGATCAATGTTATCTCGGGAGGAATATACTCTCGGAGGGAGCACAAGCGTCACCTTAGAGCTTTGACTCACCAGGTGAACAACGCTGACATTCAATCTCCCCAGTCGCCGGTGCCGAACATGACGTTCACAGCCGCCGACTGCCGGGGGATTACGTTCCCTCACGAGGATCCGTTGGTGATCATCGCCACGGTGGCCAACCACGACATCAGTAAGGTCCTTGTTGACGGTGGCAGCGGAGCAAACATTCTGTTCCGAAAGGCCTACAACCAAATTAAGCTGAAGCCCAAGCACCTTACGCCGGTACCATATCCGGTATCCGGGTTCAATGGGGCTTCAACTTATCCAGATGGGAAGGTGACACTTCCTGTCACCATCGGTTGCGATGAGGCAGCCCGGAACGTCATGATTGAGTTCTTGGTCATCGACGCTCCTTCAGTGTACAACGTGATTTTGGGGAGACCCATAATTCACGAGATCCAAGGGGTCGTCTCAACTTATCATCAACTGATGATTTACGTATCAGACGCCGGCTTCCCCGAAAGGATACAGGGCAACCAAAAGGACGCCCGAAGGTGCAACTACCTCAAGCCATCCAGTAGTCGCCCAGATAACGACAAGGATGAGGAGGAGAAAGAAAAAGAAGGAGAGCCAAGCACAAAAAAGCCGAAAGGCCTAAGTGCATCGGCCCAAGGATCCGTGCCCAGAGAAAAAGGTCCCGAAAGGGAGAAGGTTGACTCTTCAGCTGAGCCGCAAGACTCAGAGAGCCAGCCGAAGAACACAAAGACTGGGACACCTGCTGACATTGGCAGCAGACCAGATTCTGAAGAGTCCAGTCCATCGGCAATGGACATGGACCAACAGACTGAAACAGTTGAGTTGGCCGAAGGAGATGCTGAGAAATGTGTAACAATCGGGATGGACCTTGATCCTAACACCCGTTGTGAACTTATTCAGCTCCTTCGGGATAACAGAGATGTGTTTGCTTTCTCGGCAGCTGATATGCCCGGGATAAGTTCAGACCTCATCTCCCATAAGCTTAATGTTGACCCAGCGTGTCGACCAGTTAAGCAAAAGAAGCGGAATTACTCCGCCAATAAGAACCGAGACATCGCAGCCGAAGTCAAAAAATTATTGGAGGCAGGGTTCATTGAACCTTGCCAATATCCGGAATGGCTGGCAAATGTGGTGATGGTTCAGAAGCCCAATGGTACCTGGAGGATGTGCGTTGACTTCACGGACCTAAATAAGGCTTGTCCAAAGGATTTCTATCCCTTGCCAAGAATCGATCAGCTAGTCGATTTGACAAGTGGCCATGCCTTGCTTAGTTTCATGGACGCATTCTCGGGGTATCATCAGATCTTTATGCACCCCGACGATCGAGCCAAGACAGCATTTGTCACGAACGCTGGGGTGTATAATTACAAAATGATGCCCTTCGGATTGAAAAATGCGGGGGCAACCTATCAAAGGCTGGTGGATCAAGTTTTCGCCGATCAAAAGGGCCGAAACATGGAAGTCTATGTTGACGATTCGATCGTCAAAAGCAGAAAACTAGAGGACCATGTAAAGGACCTGGCTGAAACTTTCGCCACCTTGAGAAAGCATCAAATGAAGCTGAATCCGAAGAAGTGTGTCTTCGGCGTGAAGTCAGGGAAATTCCTGGGTTTCATGGTCAGCAAAAGGGGGATTGATGCCAATCCCTCTAAAGTCAAAGCGGCGCTCGACCTTCCTGAGCCGAAAACGAAGCGGGATGTTCAGCGGCTCACTGGAAGAATGGCAGCCCTCTCGAGGTTCATTTCCAGAGCTTCGGATAAGGGGTTACCCTTCTTCAAAGCCCTGAAACTCCCGAAAACAAAAGAGCTTGTTTGGGAGGAAGAGCAAAAAGACGCCTTTCAACAGCTTCGGGAGCATCTGGCTCAACTCCCAACGCTGGCTAGCCCAGTTGAAGGAGAAACTCTATACCTATATGTGGCCGTTAGCCCAGCCACCATCAGCGCAGTATTGCTGAGGGAAGAGAGTAAGAGTCAGCAACCGATTTATTTCGTCAGTCATACACTGACGGATGCCGAGACCCGCTATCCTCTACTCGAGAAAGTTGCTTTCGCGGTAGTGGTGGCTGCTCGGAAGCTGAGGCCCTATTTTGATTGCCATCAGATAGTGGTCTTAACTGATCAGCCGTTGGAAAAAGTTCTTGGCAAGGTTGAAAAATCCGGTAGGCTAGCCAAGTGGGCTTTTGAGCTCACCGAATTCAGCATCAGCTACCGTCCGAGGGCTGCCATTAAGGCTCAAGCCCTGGCGGATTTCTTGGCCGAATGCTCATACCAAGAAGTGCTGGACAGTGACAAGAAAGTCTGGACCGTGTTTACGGATGGGTCTTCCACCGAAAACGGTTCGGGGGCAGGAGTAGTGATAACTTCTCCCGAGGGCAAATCCTTTGAGTATGCACTAAAATTTTCTTTTAAGGCCTCGAACAATGAAGCCGAATATGAGGCAGCAATCGCCGGCCTACAATTATGCATCTCCTTGGAAGTCGATCATGTCTGCTTAAAAACAGACTCTCAGCTAGTTGCATATCAGATCAGTGGCAGCTATGAGGCCAAAGAGCCCTCCATGATAGCTTATCTTGCCAAGATCAAATCAGTCATTGCAGAGCTGAAAACTTTTGAGGTTCAGCTGATCCCAAGGGGTCAGAATACTCAGGCCGATGCACTCTCCAAACTTGCTAGTTCATCTTTTACCGAGCTGAACAGGTCTGTATATGTAGAAGTGCGTCGAGTAAGAAGTGTCGACGAAGCACCTGAAGTGTGCTGCGCTGACCCAGAGCCTAGTTGGATGGAACCCATTTTAGCTTTTAAGCTTCGGGGAGAAACTCCTGAGGACAAAGCTTTGGCCTCCAAAATGAAGAGAACCAGCTCTAGGTTCATTGTCTTCAGGGGGGAACTTCTGAAAAAGTCCTTCTCAGCCCCATTGCTGAAATGCGTGGGACCAACAGATGCAGATTATATCCTGCGGGAGATTCACCTCGGCATCTGTGGGAACCACATTGGGGGAAGAGCCTTAGCCCACAAGGCATTGAGGGCCGGATATTACTGGCCCACCATGATCGCAGATGCTAAGGAGCTGGTTCGGAAATGCGAAAAATGTCAAAAATATGCTCCAGTTATCCATCAGCCAGCAAGGGATCTTCAGCCGATCCTTAATCCACTCCCGTTTGCCCAATGGGGACTGGATATACTGGGACCATTTCCAGAGGCTGTGTACCAGAAAAAAATGGCTGATAGTTGGTGTCGACTACTTCAGTAAATGGATCGAGGCCGAAGCAGCCTCGAACATTACAGAGCAAACTGTCAGAAAATTTATCTGGCAGAATATCATCACTCGCTTTGGCATCCCGAGAGTATTTGTCTTCGATCATGGGAAGCAATTTGACAACTTACCGCTGAAGCGATATACAGATCAGTTCGGCATAAAACTGGCATTTTCAGCGGTATGCCACCCGCAGAGTAACGGACAAGCCGAAGCAGCAAATAAACAGATCTTAAGTGCCCTCAAGAAGAGGGTGGAAGATCAAAAGTCCAAATGGCTAGAGGAGCTCCCCGGAACCCTTTGGTCCCTTCGGACAACTGAAAAAGAGGCAACGGGCCACTCACCTTTTGAACTGGTGTATGGTGCCGAAGCCGTCCTTCCAGTGGAAATTGGCTCAGAGAGCCTTCGAGTGCACCATTTCTCGACTGAGAATGAGCGACTGATGAGGGAATCTCTCGATTTCCTCGACGAAGTAAGAGACTCAGCTCGAGATAAAATGGCGGCCTATAAGCAGAGAGTCAGCAAATTTTATAACCGAAGGGTCCATGCAAGGCCTCTCAAAATTGGAGATCTTGTCCTTCGGAATGCTGCTGCAGTTCAGAAAGGCCGAATCCATGGGAAGCTCTCAGCTACATGGGAGGGACCTTATGAAATTTATGATGAGCTTCAGCCAGGGACATACCGACTTCGGCAGTTGGATGGAACTGAGTTGAAAAATCACTGGAACGCTGATGTACTGAAAAAATATCATGTGTAAACCCTTCGGGGCAGAACAATCTTTGTAAGTACATTTTGAACTAATGAAAGGCCTTGGAGCCGCCATTTATATAAATATTTACAACTTTTTATCCTTTCAAAATTTTCTTTGATCTATCTACTCTTTAAGGGTTTTTTATTCAGCCTCGTCTGAAGCCTTCGCCTTCGGGTAACTGGGTTTCAGATTGCTGACAAAACCTGTCTTTTTAAAGAACACCGGTCTTTCAGCTGAAGTCAAACTTCAGTAAGACTTGTTCTCCAAAGACATGAGTCCATGGACAAATCTGGGATATTGCCTTAACTGAGCCTTGTATCCCAGAGAGCCATTATCCGAAACATTGCCTTAAGTTGGCCCTGTGTTTCGGGTATCCATTTTTCAAAGATAGACAGAAAATCAAGGATAACAGCAACAGTTGAAAATTTTTAAATCAGCCTCGTCTGAAACCTTCGCCTTCGGGTAACTGGGTTTCAGATGGCTTACAAAACTCAGTCTTTTTAAAGAACACTGGTCTTTCAGCTGAAATCAAACATCAGTAAGACCTGTTCTCCAAAGACATGAGTCCATGGACAATTCTGGGATATTGCCTTAACTGAGTCTTGTATCCCAGAGAGCCATTATCCGAAACATTGCCTTAAGTTGGCCCTGTGTTTCGGATATGCGTCTTCTTTAAGAACGCTGGTCTTTCAGCTGAAGTCAAACATTGCCTTCAGTTGGCCCTATGTTTCGGATATCCAACTTTCAGACAGTCAATCTTCAGTAAGACTTGTATCCCAGAAGCATTGCCTTCAGTTGGCCCTGTGTTTTGGATACCCATTTTGAAGAAGTTCAGAAATTGCTTATTTAACTGAAGTCATACTTCAATTTCTGTGGGGGCAAGAAGCACTCAGTGCAACTATGTTCGGCAGAGTTGAAGAAAAGAAACAGTAAAGCATTCAAAAGTAAAGCAACTGAAGAAAAGAGCATTAGATTAATATTTCTCAAAAATTGAGCTACAAGTTCAATAATTCAGTATCGGCAGCCGCCCACAAGCGGAAAATAACAGCTGCCGAAATACGTACATAAGCAAAAAAATAAAACTGCTGTACGACAAGGCAAGCTGAAGCAAAAAACAAGGCAAAAAACTCAGAAAGCGGCAAGTCTAAAGTTAAGCACATGATGAACCGCAAGATTCTGAAGACGACTGCCCGAGTTCCTATGCTTCAGCCGGAGGATCAGACTGATCAGCGTTGAGTCCCATGGTGGCCTCAGCTCCAGCAGCAGAAGAAGCGGGCTTTGCACTTTGCCGAGCCTCCCTTTCCCTCTGCTCAGCTTCCAACTCCAGTCTTTCAGCTTCCTCTTCGGCTTCCTCAGCCTTGAGAATTTCAGCTTCGGCTGGAGTTGCATACTTCATGTGAGGGTCTTCGGGATTCTGGACCCACTCAGCACATTTAGACCAGTCCAGTTTCGGCTCAGCATGAAGGCAGACTCTTCGGCATACTCGGAATCCGTTTCTGAAACCCATCTCATATTCCTCTTGGGTATAAACACGGACCTTGAGTAAAGCCTCAGCATCAGCCAGCTTCTTCTGGGTCTCCTCCAAGTCTTCCTTGGATTTCTTCAGCTCATCAGCGACTTTGGAGGAGGAACCCTTCAGCTCATTCAGCTCTTGCTGAATTTGGAAAGCCTTTGTCTGAGCTTGGGCCACTTCAACTTTCTGGATCAGCAGTTGATCCTCAGCCTCTTGGAATTTAGCTCTTTGGGCTTCAGCAGCAGCAGCAGCCTCTGAGAGTTGGACGTCTTTGGCCAGGAGCAACTCTTCAGCAGCCATTCGGCTGGTTTCAAGAGCCTCTAGACGCTGCTGCACTTCAGCTTGTGCAGCAGTTCCTTCTTGAATTCGGCTCTCAATGGCAGCCTTGAATTTGGAGACGTCCACTCCCATATGCTCCTGGAGGAATTTTTCCCCTTCCATCAGTGGGGGAAAAACCTCCTTCTCCATAGCATCGCAGAAGGTTTTCAGGGCTTCGGCAGTTTTTTTACCGTACTCCTCAACCTCCTGCTGCTTCTCTTCAGCTGCTGCTTGCTTCAGCTTAGCAAGCTTAACTTCCTCTTCAGCCACCTTCTTTTCGTGCACAGCAGCGTCTACCCTATCTTGTAGGGTATCAATCAGCTCTACAGTGAGAGTCTGATTGTGCACGAACTGAAAACAGGAAGACAAAAAAAAAATATATAATAAATAAAAAAAAAATATATATATATGAAGAGCTGAATTTCGGAGGAAATGAAGGAAAATTACCTGCATCATCAGCAGTTGGTTAGACCTGGCTGGGTCAGGAACTGATCTGCTGGATTCGCCCATCCCAGCAGTGGCCTTCAGCGACCAGATCCTTGCCCTGTCTACTTCGGACATGCCAGCAAAATTGCCGAAGTAGGCTGCAGCTCCTTCTCGGTTTTGGCCCCATATGAGGTCCCAGATGTGATCTGGGATTGGAATTCGGGGGGCCGAGAAACCCATTTCTCCAGAATGCAGAGTCTGGAAAGAAGGGAAGGACGACGATGGAGCTTGATTAGCTTTGGTTGCCTCAGCATCGTCCTTCTCAGAGGAGTCAATTACTATGACCTCCTCTTCTTCAGGGGTGAGGACGAAAGCCTCAACCTCTCTTGCGATATCTGCCGTGAAGCCCTCAGCACTGGACATCACGGCATCCTTATTTTCGTGCTCATCAGCACTCTTCTTCATTTCTTCTTGGACCCCTCCCTTAGGTTCGGGAGTTCTCTGATCCACCTCCATCTCAGGAGGTGGCGGAGGGGTCTTTTGAGGAGATTGGGGTGTTGGCTGGGGAACCCTCGGCGATCCATTGCCTTCCTCAGGTTCCCTTATTGCGACGCCGATGGTCATCGGCCTCTGCTGAAAGTCATGAGGGCCGATGATGGCCATCCTTCGGCGCCTTTTTAGAAGGGGCTGCTCGTCCATATCTGAGTCTGAAGACTCTTGTATTTGGTCTTCGGGACGAACAGGAGCTTTGCCTTCTCTGTGTCTGTTACTCTCTTCAGACTGTAACAGACAGGGGGGAAGAAGAATGTGAGTAAAAAAAAAAAAAAAAAAAAAAAAAAAAAAAAAAAAAAGAAAAGAAAAGTTTTCTGAAAGCTCACCGAGGTTTTCAGCAAAGCCTCGTCTTCTTCAGCTGCTCTAGCTGCAGCTTCGGCTTCAGCAGCTCTGGAGGACCCCTCTCCTCCTTCGCAAGCCTCAAGTACCCGTGCAACCTCTTCGGCTGTGCGGGCAGCTTCAGCTTCTTCGTTCAGCAGCTGAAACCAAGGGTCTCTCTTCTTCCACCAAGGCTTCTGCCTCTGATACAGAGCAACAGCCTCAATTTGGAAGTGGGAAGAATCCAGATGAACTTCCCTATGCCTCGGCTCAGTGATAGACGGGGCCCGTTCAGTTACAACTCGCTCTCGGTTAACACCAAGACGAGCGTAGTTAATACCAACGTTGGTCTCGTCCCGCTCTGAAAAAAGGAAAGGGAAAAAGTTTAGCTCAGATATGTCGGCACTGCATAAAAAAAGCAAAGCAAGAGAAGAAAAAGAGGTAGTTAAAAAGCCTCGGCCCCAGCCGAAGAAGCTTACCATCCTTAAACTTTCGGCTGAGGCCAACAGCTGCTAGCATATTCTCTTGGAAAACGTAATGCGTATCGGGGAGCCAAGTCTCCGGGATATGCTGCATTCGACCACTTCCCCCCGGGTTCGGCAGCTTGCCGAAGATATGTTGCTGATCCAGGTTCGGATCCGCCCCGTTATCTGCGGGGGGACCTAGACTTCCCATTTCGGGATCAGGCTCAGCTAAGTACCGGGGAGCGCTGAAGACGCAAGGGTGGCCCGGATCTGTGGGTGCCCTAACCCAAATCCATTGACCTCTCCAGTCTTTGTCTGAAGAGTCATTTGGCCACATGGTCAAATATTGGGGCCGGGACTCAATCCGATACCACCCCGAACCATGGCTTCCGTGCCCACTTTGAATATTTGGCACTAGCCGATGGAGCTTTCTGAAGCAGTGCAGGTTCGGCACATATTTGAAGAACTTGCAGACCCATAAGTATGTCATCACCCTTCGGATGCTGGTGGGGGTTAGCTGACATAGGGAAATGTTGTAATGGATCAGCAAGTCTCGGACGAAAACGTCCAAAGGGAACCTCAGCCCATACTGAAGCTGTCTCGTGTACACCCCCACATACCCCGGGGGTGGACGATGGATTCTATCGGATGCTGAGGGCATTCGGCACCAATATCCATCAGCTTCAAAAATGCCGTAGTGCAACTCAATTTGCTCGGCAAATCGATATTGATCGGCGTTCTCTACCCACCATGAGTAGGGGCGGTTCTTTATCATGGCCGAAGCGACTTCGGCATTCTCCCACTCTGAAAACCCAGGGAGGATATCCCAAAGGACAGCGGGAATTTCATCATCCCGTCCAGAAGCACTCGGCTCATCCGTTCTTTGAGGAGGAGCCGAGGAAAGGGGAGTCGCCCTAATCCCTTCAGCAGGGTCAGACTCCGGCCTTTGACCATTCCAGGTCCCAATCCTGTTCCTAGGATCGGGAATCGGCCTTGCTCTTCTTGGAGCACGGGCTCTACCTCTAACTCCTCTTGCCATGGATTATTTCGAAGAGAAAAGTCGAAAGAAAAGGGGAAGGAGTTCGAATTCGAAGAAAAATAAACTGAAATCAAAGGAATTTACCTTAATCTGAAGCGAAAGTTGCCGATTTACGAGTTCGTAGTGGCAAGTCTCAGTTTCTAAGCTCAATGCTCGGGGAATTTGCGAAGTTTTGATGCGGGTTCTTGGTTTCTCTCTCGAAGAATTCTGGGTTTGTGTTGGTGAATAAGTGAGGAGAATGACGCGCCTCTGTTTATATCTCCAGGTACGGGATACGAAGAGTCTGTGCTTTAATTTCTCTTAAGTACCCACTAAGTAGCCATTAAACACATGTCTTGTGATTAAACTGCCCATTATCCGTCCAACTTCCGCAAATCATTAACCGTTGTTATCTCATTAATTACGGTTTAAATTCAAATTTTTGGATCAATTAAATCATTTACTTCCCTCCTTTTCTGAATTAAATCAAACCCGACCCGTCATCCTTCCAAATCGGGTCTGGGGGGCAAGTTGTTTGGGTCCAATTTAGTCAAAATTGGGCCTAAGCACTAAATGATCCAATTAAAAGCCCAAGGTCAAGGTTCAACTCTCCAATTGCTCAAAAGTCAAAGGTCAGCCCACAAAGTAAGCCAATTGGGCTAAAGCCCAACCTCTCCATGTATGATGAGGTATAAAAGCCATCATATTGACACATTCAAAAGGACACATACATTGATATTCCAATTCATATGCTCATTCTTGCATTCAGAAATATTCCACAAAAAGCCTCAAGCTACAAACTCTCTTGCATAGTGTCTTCCTTTTACACATTGTACTGACTTTAGCATCGGAGGGGCCTTCCTCGGAAACACCCCCGAGGCTAGTTTACGTGTGTTCACTGTGCAGGAAACCTTCGGCCCAACACAACTTGGATCGAATCCAGTCTTCTCCATTTCAGTGGACCTTCGGCAAGGTCCCATTGTTTTCAACCGAAACAATACTCAAAACATTTTTTTGAAAAAATGAAGGATAATGTATTCATATGTTATGTGTACGTTCGTTAGTGAAGTATGGAGTAGGAGTACATTAATGAAGAGCTAACGAAATATCATAAGAAAAAGGTAAAGTTGGATATTTCGAATACTTTAATTTTTCAACAAACTCATTTAACTCACTACCCACCGATTATTTGGAGTTTGGCGACCTTTTGTTTTTTAGTCCCCACTTTAGCTTAGTACAACAATTGCACTCTTCAATTGTATTAAGAAATTTCCTTTTGCTTTTAAAAAAATCGTGACAAATTTTAAATAAGTATTATGCTAGGATTAAGGATTCAATGAAAATACTTCCTAAACATTTGGAATTGTTGAGTAGTTCGTTCTTACATAGTGCACCTCTTTTTGTACGTAATTATCTAGTAAAGATAATGTATCATAAATGTAAATAATGTGGCATAATTATAGATAACGAGATAATATAAGGTGGAACATGAAGTTGTTACTTTGAAAAATTGTCGTCATTAACTCATTATTGATGTATTGTTATTTTGAAAAATTGTCGTCACTATTGATTATTGATGAATTGTTACTTTGAAAATTTGTCGTCACTATTGATGTCTAAAGCAAAAACCTTTTATATCTTGAAATGAAAGCAATTAAAAGGTAAATGATTAGAAGGGATTGTCATTTTTCGGGCCTTAATTGGTTGACTTTATTCCATAAATTAAATTGATTTTTCTAGACCATTCTTATATGTACGAGTATAATTTTCAAGCATCTCTTCACCCTAGGAAAAAATAAGTAAATGATGTTTTATTTTTGCCATTGTTTAGAGCAAGGTGGAGATTTTATGAAGTAATAAACTGGATAATTTAGAGCACTTTAAATAGTGAGTTGAATGTCACAATCCTTGTGAGTTGTGACAATGAAAAATTGAATAAGAACTTTGTCATGGGCCATCCCATAGCCCAAATAGATCAAAATTGGACCAAAAACAGATGTGGATTCATCAACAAGGATTATTGGTTGTCTAACCGTATTCTAGAAATAAAATTGTAATATTGCATATGTGATGATGACATAGAACCTAATGTGTTCATTTTATTTTTAATTAAGGCTTGTTCACATTCATTAAAATTAATTGAATTGAACTGAACTGAACTTATTAGAATTGAGCTGAGCTGAAATGAATATTTTATGAGAGAAGAAAATTAGGAGCTGAACTTAACTTAACTTAACTTAACTAATTAGAGCTGAACTGAACTGAAAATAATATGATGAGAACAGACCCTTATTTCAGTTCTAATAAGTTCAGTTAATTTCAATTCAGGATAATAACATGTATACACTAATCTAATGCTCCAAGTATCATATGTATTTCCTAATTAAAATGCTACTTGTATAGTTTTTCATGCATGAAAAAACATGAAAATAATAAATAAGTTTGCCTTGATTAAAACTCTTGTTGAAATATGAGTTCATTAGAAATATAATCATTTAAAGCACAAAGCCCAAAACTAAGTCAACGCATGTAATTAAAAGAAAGATTAGTTTAGTATGGTCATTTGAAGCCCAAACCCCCCTCCCTCGAACCACCCATCCAACCATAAATGCCATCACCTACACTAGTACTTCATACAACCACATTGACTCTAGTCACCATCATAAACATATACCACAATAATTCGATAAACACTTCATCGAGCATCGTGAGAGTGGGACATAAAGAGAAGGTAAGGAAATTCCACTCTCAAAGCGTCCTGATGGAACTTGATCCCATAGGTCGCCAAGGGACAAGTTCTAACCTTTGCAACAAGGTAAGCTTCATGTTTTGGAATCGGACACTTTCAACATACAAGTACTTCGAACAAAAAGAGCAACCGGTTGCAAGTTAATAAAACGTCCCAAAGTCCATATATAGAACCTTTTTTTTTTCATTTTTCTTACACAGGAAGATAAGAAAACCGCGACAGGCAATAGAGTTTTACATTTAGATTTGACATAAATGACCTAATCATAAAGATCTAGCATATGAACATATTTTGCTGAAATGAATGTTTGTCCTCTGCTTGCTACCACATACTTGTACCATACCACTCGTACTATGGTTACCAGGCAAAGCATTGAACATCTCCAAGCAATACTTTTTCCAAGCAATTGGATAATTTAGAAGAGTACAAATGAAATAAAACATCTTTAATACCATATCAATACTTGTCCCCTCAATTTGACAATTAAAAAAAATAAAGTTGACCCCTCAATCTTGTTGTTGATGTTTTTGTTTTTATCTTTTGTGATTAAAGCATTAATTTGTTTAAAGGGTTTCATTGTAAACATAACCTAAAGTGTTGTCAAGCTAGGAGTTTATGATAAAATTACACATTATTTTATCCTTATAATGTTTCGTCCCTGGCTAAGAGACGATTTACATCTTTCTTTAGAGCGCGACAAGCTAAAGTACTTTCTTAATAATCTAAAGATTGTTCTTTAAGATATAAGCTCACTTTCTTCATAATTTAATGGGACAAAACCTTGTTATATAAGACAACAATGTACAAAAAGAAGAAACAAAATTGAACAAAGGGAAGAAGCAAGAGAATAAAGGTCAACTAATGGGACTATATATAATTACAATCAATCTTCTTTTTAGTCCACTACAAAGATTCTAACATCAAAGTAATAAGAAACAATACATAAACAAATATCATAAACTTGTATAATCCACAATTACATTAATCACAATCTCCACTATGCACTTTAATCAATTACTACTAATATAAAACTAATCTAGGGCTAAATTTTGGGTCATTGCTTTTTCCAAGCAAACTTTTGCTACTTATTTTTTTTTATTTATTTTTTTTTTAATCTTTCTTATGAGGGTCAATTTTTTTTTTTTCACCAATTCCCAAGAAATTGATCAGACAGACTGACAAAAATCATAAGAAGTAGCAAAACCATACCTGGAAATAGCTGTCCCAGTATAACAATGAGCATAATAAACATTAATTGGTAAAATGAAAAAAAAAAAAAAAAAAAAAAAAAAAAAAAAAAAAAAAGGACATAGCTAGAACAGAGATATTCTTCCCATTCACACTTACCAACAGGATTCATATTTAGACCCACAAAAATTAAGGAGTAATTTTTTTTTTTCTTTTAATTTTATAAACTAATCCACTCCGACTAATTTCGATTCGAGTCGGGTAAAACCCCTTAGGGGTTTTAAATATGGCAACCAAAGCAATTACAAACCTTAGGAGTGAAAGAACAAAATCCAAAGGGCCTATTTGGTATGTTGCAATTGATAGCATAGCAACAAGGTGAAGGCAAGCAATAACCTTTAGCTCCACAACAAGTGCAAGGTGCACAAATCTGGAAACTTCCGAGTTTTCTTCTTGTTTCATTCATCACCATCATCTTCTCCACTCTATCTTTATCAATCAATGGGTATAATTTCATCCCCTGTTCTTCAATTGCATTTGTCATATTCCCAGAATTTGAAGAGGTACACAATTCATTTGCCTAAAAATTAGCAAGAAAAAAAAATTAAATCTTGAGAAAACCCCAGAAAAATTAAACTCAAATTACAAGTGGGAATCAAAATTGGAGAAATACCCTGAAACATTAAACTCAAGTTACAAGTGGGTTTGCAAGAAAACTTACATGGGTAAGCTTGAATTTGTCGGAATTGAAGAACAGCAGTGTTAAACAGAAAACAATCAAAGTAGTAAAAGTTGCCATTTTTGTTGCTGATCAGATCTAAAAATGAGGGTTTTTGAAGGGGTTGGAGAGAGAAAGTTTAAGGAAAGATATAATTGGGTTTTAAAGGTTTATGAATTGAATTGGTGGAAGTTGGGCAGTGAATTCAAATGAATCTAATAAATTGTTTGACAAATTAGGGTTTTATATTTTGGGGGAGTTGGGGGTTTAATGGTGATGATCTCAAGAGGTTGAGACTTGAGAGTGTGTACAGTGGAATGAGAAGTACTCCGTGAGTGAGTGAATTTTGTAGTGAAAATTATTTTCAAATATAATAATATAATTTTTTAAAAATTTTAAGTAATAAAAATTAAAAATTAATAAAAACATGAGGGAGATGTGTGGAATTTGCAATAAAGTTGTGGGGTAATTATGTCCTACATTACAACTGTGTGGATTTATGATTATCATTATCGTTATTTGAAGCACCATATTCTTGCATTACCTATTAACTATGACACGTGTCAACATAAGAGAGGTGTTTAATGATTATTTTATTATCTACTTCCTCTTTTCTCTTTTTGTTCTAGTTTGACATTTGAATCCTACTTTAGCATTATTGGCCATGGATTTATAAAAATTTAAGATTGTGATTTGGGGGAGCATACATCAAATCTTATCAAATCACATCTTGATTAAGGCATCTATCATATTGTAAGTTAATTTGGAGTTTATTTGTTGTGCAAAATTTTCCAATTTAATTGATATTGCTAAAATGTTTTTTCCACTCAAAAGACCTTACAAGAGTGTTATTATTTGACATAATTAACACTTTGTCACATTGTCACAAGTAATGAGCTGTTTTTAGGGCCTGAACTGAACTGAATTGATTGGAGCTGAACTAAACTGAACTGAGCTGAACTGAATATTTTATGAGAGAGAGAAATTAGGAGCTGAAATGATTGGAGCTGAACTGAACTGAAGTGAAATTAAGTAAATATGAACAGGCCCTTAATTACAAAATAAGTTCCTCTGTCTTTTTAAGTTGATATATTTTGAATTGTTTTGGTAAGATATAGCAAATGTGTTTGATATGTCGTCAATTATCTGTTGTTAACATTTTTTTTAGTTAGTCCACATTAGTTGACAATTTAGATTGAATATTACCATATTTATAAAACTCTAATGTTTCATAGCAAAATAAATGGAACTATGATCTTAGCATAAGAAATTTTCATATGAAATGGCTACACTTGGATATTGGACTAGACGATATCTAATCGCTCATACATCAGTCTGAGTATGAAATTGTATTTTTTAAGGAATAGCCGAAATGAGCTGGACAAAGCATTTGAGTTTAAGGCAAAGGAATAAATTAAGGGCATGTTCTCTTCCGTTGAAATTCAGTTCAATTCAGTTCAGTTCTTAATTTACGTCTAATGATATTGTTAATGATATAAAGCCAAATTTCATTCTTTTAAACTCCTATTACAACGACAACAACAACAACAACAACAACAACAACAACAACAACAACAACAATAATAATAACAACAATAATAATAATAATAATAATCAATAAGTAATAAATAATAATAATAATAATAACAACAATAATAATTGAAATAATAATACTAATAATAATAATCAATAAATAATAATTATAATAATAATCATCAATAAATAATAATAATAATAATAATAATATCAATAATAATAATAATAAATAAATAATAATAATAATCAATAATTAATAATAATAATAATAAATAATATGTACATTTGTATATACACATATGTATAGTAATAAATAATCAATAAATAATCAAAGATCACTAATTCGTAGTTAAAAATCACTAATTAATAAGTTCAGTTCAGTTGAGTACAGTCAATCGGAACAGGCCCTAAGGGGGTTACTAAATGCCACAATAGAATTACTTATGTTGCGGTATTGAATGACGCATCTGCCCTTACTTGTTTTTTTGGCAAATTTGTTATTTGTTTAAGCCCATAAATTTACTAATTTTCGTTGTCAAAAAAAAAATACTAATTTTTTTTAATCAATAAATTTTACTAATTAAATTAAGTGTATTTTGTTATTTTTAATAATTATTAAAAGTTAATTAGTATAAATTAAACGGTTTACTTAAAAAAAAATGGTACCCGGTCGCATGCTACATGTGACTACACCACGGTGTAGTCGCATAAGCATGCGACTACACCGCGGTATAGTCGCATGTAACATGCGACTATACCGTAGTGTAGTCGCATATAGCATGCAACCGGGTACAACGAAAATTAAAAAAAAAAGTCCGACATATACTTGACTCGACGACGTCGAAGGTTTTTTGTCCCCACCAAGTGCCTCCGATATGAACGCAGAGAATTGTCGACTCAATTTATTGGACGGAAAGTACAATGTTAGTGGTCAACCGTTGTAGGATCGGTCAAGTTTGTTGTTAAGGAGGAGTCGTGGTAGTGGACAATCAAGGTGGGTGGTGGTATGGGTGGTGGAGCTGATAGTCAATGTGGAGATAAGGCTTGAGCATGGTCAAGGTAGGACAAAGTTAGTAGTTAGTAATGGCTGGATTGTTATGTTATTTTCAAAATAATAAGGGGCATAAAAGTCTTTTAATACTATAGTTTGAGTAATTTTATTGTGGCATATAGCAATTCACTAAATTAATAGAGCCCTTTTTTTAATCCACCAAACATATTAAAGGCATGTTCGCTTCAGCTTAATTTCAGTTCATTTCAGCTCAATTCAGCTCCTAATTTTCTTTTCTCGTAAAATATTTGTTTAAACTCTATTCAGTTCAGTTCAGCTCCAATCAGTTCAGTTCAGTTCAGTTCATTAAATGATTAAATATAGACAAGCTCTAATTCGTTATAATCACATACAGAGTATAATACACAAGGACATTGACAAGATTGATTTTTTTTTTTTTCTTGAGCCGAAGCATATATACCAAACACATTAAACATAAAATTAGAGCTTTTATTAGTAACCAATAAGTGAACTAGATAGTGATCCAAACTTCAATTCGAAATTCAATGCGTCATATTAAGTATATTTCAACATATAAACATTCCACCACAATGACCATTTAGATCAACAACAATAATTTCATCAAAATCAAAGCCAAACTCTATAATGATCAAGAAGATCATCCAGGCCCTATTCTTTTGAGTTTCTTGGCAGAGCATAACATAACAGATCCGGGACAACAAAGCTGAGTTCCCAACACATTGCAGAGGAGAACTCAGCAGAGTATAGCAAAGCTGAACAGTTCAAAAAAAAAAAAAAAAAAAAAAAAAAAGGGCTTGTATGTACTCACTTGATCAACTTTGCTAGAGTTTGGGAAGCCTTCATTTTCTTTTCTTTCAACAAATGCAAAAGAAACAAATTGACGGGAACTTGCAATGTGGAGAATATATACTTAGGGTCTGCTCTTAGCTTATTTTCAGTTCAGTTCACCTCCAATAAGTTTAGTATAATTCGGTTATTATCTTAATTTTCTTCTCTCATAAAATGTTCAGTTTAGTTTGTTCAGCTCCAATAAGTTTAGTTCAATTTAGTGCAACTTAATTCAGTCAATCAGCACAAACCCTTAATAATACTGCTTGTACAGTTGTACTAAACACACAGCAGGGAGCTTTAGCCATCTCCAAGCGCTGAAATTAGTTGTTGTTGTCTGTCGTCTCAAGCAGGAAATCGCATAATTTATAAAGTAAAAATAAATAAATAAATATTTTTTTTTTAAAAAAAAAAAGTAAAGAAAGAAAGAACGGATAACGAAATAAGTGGCCGGTGTAATGTACTACTCGTAATGTAAATCAAATTCGTTGGTTTATCTCAAAATATTTATTTTAATTTGATGTATTATTTTAACTTACTGGCTTTTATTTTAGGAAAACTTTCCTTAACCCTTTTCCTAATCCTAGGAGGTTTAATTAATTGTAACTAAAATCCTAAACTAACTACACTACGAAATATGCTTACCCACATTCTACATTTATAAATAATCCATGCATGCAATATGATTCACAATTAATCATCCTAGGTGATTAGGGGATTTTTGCTCCCACCAATCGGAATGCGCCACGTGGGCCAATCAGGTCCTGCCAAGTGTCCCCCAGTTGGAACTGTCAGGGCTTGCCACGTGGCACACGCTTATTCGTCCACCTTGGACCTGTTATGTCATGACACGTGGCATACTCCATGCCTAATGGAGAAACCGGCCACCCAGGCCCAACTTCCGAGGGAAGCCCAATCAGCCCTAGGTTAACCTAAACCTAGGATTGACGCGTTTCCCAAGGTTATAAATACCTCCCTTAATCCTCATTAAGGGAGATTACGGAAAAAACACATTGATTACACACAGAGTTACAGGCTGATTACGCTAAAAACTCACATTAAACACTCTCACCTAGAGAGACCCACTCACTCTAATTTCCGCATTAATTACTCCTTAATCAAGTACTAACTTGACCGTTGGAGGCGGAGCTCCCACCACCAGGAGTCTCCGTTGTTTTGCAGGTACAGGCGTCCGGTTCCAGTCTCGGAATTGTAACTCTCCCGCAGGACATCAGAAAACCCCGAAACATTTGGCGCCGTCTGTGGGGAGAGTATTTCTGAGATGGCATCCAAGTCTGTACCGACTCCTGAAGAGAGGCGTCCCCTAGACGACCCTCAAGTACAGTCGGACCATGATACTGAGGATGAACTTGAAGTTGAAGCTCACAGAGCTTCAGACGGGACCCTAAGGGCCCGACGTACCCGTCATACCGAAAGGAGGGAACGGGAACATCTTCATACAGGAAGCGAGCCAGCAGGCGCACCGCCTGTTCGGCAGCAGCCGACTGTTGGGTCTGCTCCCATCACAAGGAACGAACTCATGACCTTCATGAGGGACTTCAAGGGAGAGATTCAAGAGTTGATCAACAAGAAGCCGCCGGCTCTGGTCAAGGAGCAGTCGGCTAAGAAACCCTCCACTTCACTGAAGAGGAAGCCAGTTCAAGGGCGAGAGGCGACTCCTCATCCTAAATCTAGGAAGCGGGAGCCACCTGCCCTTGATTTCACAAAATTCCATTTTCCAACAGGAAATAGGAAACCTGTTCGTCATATTCAGGCGGACGGGTCGAAGCAAACATTCACAGACGCTCGGCTACTGCTAGAGCAGAAGAAGAGTGACCGATTGTCAGAGTCGGCCTCTACTTCAAACTTTCAAGACAGTCTGCGAAATGCCTCGATGAGGCGTACTCAGTCGTATCATGAGAGTCAGTCAGGCGGCACCTCCCGTCAGTCCGGCTCATAGTGACCAGGCGGTACCAAACTTACCATTTGTACCGCAACAACAGTATTTTTTGCAGCTACCTCCGTTTGGTGGACCTGCAGCAAAAAACGTCCAACCTATGGACTGGCAACTACGGTTGCTTAGACTTGGTGAACAGCCGTCGGCCTTCTCCAAGGAAATTACTGAAGCCGCTCAGCCGGCCAAAGTGAAAAATGTATTAGTAGGCGCCTATGACGGCACTACTAACCCAGAAGACCATGTTATGGCCTTCACCAACCTGATGTACCTTCAAGGGTTGGATGATCCTACCTGGTGCAAGTGTTTCCCAACGACTCTCAAAGGAATCGCACAACAATGGTTCGGCAACCTGCCGACTGGTTGTGTAAATAGCTTCAGGACGCTTGCTTACTTATTCACCTCCAACTTCGCCATGAACATCCATGCGAAGAAAACGACCCTTGATTTAGGAACAATTCAGCAGGGCGAGAAGGAGGGTCTTCGTTCTTACATCAGGCGGTTTAACCTGATGAGAATACAGATTCAAGGGTTACCGGATGAGGTAGCCTATACTGACTTTTTCAGAGGTCTCAAGGACGGGTCGACCTTCAAATTTGACTTGGTCCGAAAGAGGGTGGCGACTCTTCAAGAGGCCTTGATTGAAGCGGAAGCCTATATACAGGCGACTGATCTTTGTACGGTAAAACAGTCGGACGGGAAAAGGTTCGACAAAAGAGAAGGACGACAGAAACAGTCGTCAAACAAAGATGAGAAGAGAAAAGAGGTCTGGGCGGCTGATTCCTCCAAACAGCCGACCCAGAAAAAGAAAAAAGAATTCAAACCATACTCCCCAAAGTATGCGTTTAACAAGGATAACCAGTTTATCCTAAAAGAAATCAAAGGACGGATCTCAATTGAGAAGCCGGTCCCCATGAAGGGTTCTGCAAACAACCGGAACCAAGATAAATTCTGTGCTTATCATGATGATGTTGGTCATCACACCAATGACTGCATCAGTCTCATGCGGTATCTGGACCGCCTGGCTGAGCAAGGTGATCTTGACACTTATGTCAAGAAATCTACGGGGAACACTTCCTCAAAAAAGCAGTCGGCCAAAAAGAATCAACAGGCAGACAGCTCCGATACTGATGATGCAGTCGTCTACACCATTGCAGGCGGCTTCTCAGGAGGCGGCCCCACTATTAGGGGCAACAAAGACAATATCAGGCGGTTAGATGTAAATTCCGTTCACCAAGATCGGCCGTCCAAATATACATTTCCTGAGATTGTCATCACTGAAGAAGATCTAGGAGGGGTAAAGGGCCGCATGACGACCCTATCGTTATTGAATGTAAAGTGGCCAACCAGAGAGTTGGCCGAATCCTCATAGATACCGGAAGCTCCTCAGATCTCATCAGTAGCAAATGTCTGTCGAAACTAAAATATCAGACTGATTGCATACATCCGGCCTCCCACCCTTTAGTAGGGTTTGGAGGAGGAGTCGTCCACCCACTGGGACGAGTGGATTTACCCATCCGCTTGGGAGAAAAAGGGGAAGGACGACACATGGTAGTCCGGTTCTTGGTAGTAGAAGAACTCTCGGCCTACAACATGATTCTGGGTCGTCCAACCCTGAATAATTCCAAGGCTGTTATAATCCCATCTCTTATGTTGCTCAAGTTTGAGAGGGATAATGGAACAGTCGGCTCCCTAAGGGGAGATCAGAGGATGGCACGAGAGTGCTATCTCTCGGATGTCAAGCCCACTGTTATGGCCACTGGGTCAAGTGGTGAAAAAACAGACCTTGACAATGACAAGAAGAGTGCGCCTGTTCAAGAAGCAGGCGGCAAGAAGAGAAAGGCATCCCAGACAGGGGCCGCAAGAAAATAAAGAAAATAACAATCATTGGCAGAGGAGCGGTCGGATGAGTTCCGCCCTCAGCCGGCTGGTGAGCATACGGACCTGATCTTAGACGACTCACGTCCTGATCGAACAGTCAAAGTTGGGACGACTGCTCTGAGAGACCTTGGTGACGACTTTCACAAACTATTGAAAGAATACAAGGACATCTTTGCATTCGAAGTCCATGAAATCCCAGGCATTAGTCCTGATCTGGCGGTACATAAACTGGCCGTGGATCCAAAAAAGAAGCCGGTACGACAGAAGAAACGGAACCATGGCGAAGAAAGAAGTCAGGCGGCAGCCGCCGAAGTTAAAAAATTACTTGATGCAGGGTTCATTCGGCAATGTTACTTCCCAGACTGGGTTGCAAATGTGGTGCTTGTTAAAAAGCCGAATGGCACCTGGAGAATGTGTGTAGACTACACAGACTTAAACAAGGCATGCCCAAAGACAGTTACCCTCTGCCTAAAATTGATAATCTGGTCGACTCAACAGCCGGTCATGCTTTGATGAGCTTTATGGACGCCTACTCTGGTTTCCATCAAATTCCTTTATGGAAGAAAGATCAGGAGAAGACGGCCTTCGTCACTGATCAGGGGTTATACTGTTACACGGTCATGCCGTTTGGTCTTAAGAATGCTCCGGCTACCTTCCAGCGAATGATAAACACTGTGTTCTTTGATCAGATTGGGAGAAATGTCGAGGCATACATTGATGATATGATTGTCAAGACTAAACTTCAGAAAGATCATCTGTCGGACCTCCGAGAAACTTTCGCCACACTCAGGCGGCACCATGTCATGCTCAATCCCAAGAAATGTGTATTTGGGGTTGAGTCTGGGAAATTTCTCGGATTCCTTATCAATCAGAGAGGAATAGAGGCGAACCCTGAGAAGGTGCAGGCGGTCATTGACATGCAGTCGCCTCGTACCATCCGAGAGGTTCAGAAGTTAACAGGTTGTCTGGCGGCTTTGGGAAGATTTCTAAGCCGATCAGGCGACAAATGCCTATACTTTTTCCAGGCAATTAAGAAAAAGGCAAGGTTTGAATGGGGGCCGGATGTTGAGGCCGCCTTCCAGAAATTGAAAGTTCACTTGCATTCCTTGTCGAGGCTGGTCAGCCCTTTGCCCAAAGAAGTACTCTACATGTACCTGGCTGTCTCTGATCATGCGTTAAGCGCTGTTCTCCTTGCTGAAAGAGACGACTGTCAGCTCCCGGTCTACTTTGTCAGTCATGTACTGAAAAATGCCGAGTTGAGTTGACCAAGGAATTGCACACTACTTTGCATCTGTCGGCCGTCCACAAGCAAACGGCCAGGTAGAAGCCTTTAATAAAATCATCTCAGACGGTCTCAAGAAAAAGATTGAACGAGCAGGCGGCCTATGGGCGGACGAATTACCACATGTTCTCTGGGCCATTAGGACGACTGAAAAAGGGGCGACTGGAGAAACTCCATTCCTCCTAACTTATGGTGCGGAAGCTGTTCTTCCAATAGAACACTACGAGCCGACTCTTCGAGTAATGCTATATGACGAAGAGGCAAACTGGGAAGCCATGCGCCTGACATTAGACCCACTTCCTGAAAGGAGGGGCAATGCTGTCTTGCGCCATGAAATTTACCGCCTGAGAATGACTAGATCATACAACAAAAAAGTACACAGGCGTCCACTCAAAGTGGGGGACTTTGTACTTAGAAAAATGGAAGCAGTTGGTAGGGCTAATGAGTCTGGCAAACTAACTCCCAACTGGGAAGGACCCTACCGAATCTGTGAAGAAGTCAGGGATGGTACCTACCGTCTGGAAACACCAGACGGACAACCGCTGCCTCGAACTTGGAATGTAGATAATCTTAAGAAATATTTCTTTTGAATGATGTAAATAGTCAAGAGCTACTTAATGAAAGTTTGCATACTTACTATTCAATTTTGTACTAAGAGGGGCATGCCTGCTGAAAAACAGTCGGCTACTCTCCATGTTTAATTTTTATTTAAGAGGGGCATGCCGTCTGTACCTTTACAGTCGGCTACTCTCCATTGAGTATTTCACTCTATCTTCAGAGGGGCATGTCGTCTGTACCTTTACAGTCGGCTACTCTCCATTGAGTATTTTACTCACAATAGGGGCATGTCGTCTGGACATATAGTCGGCTACTCTCCATAAGAAGATGGCCGACTGGTTCCAAACACATAGCCACCCCCCTAATACTTAGCTAAAAAGATTAGGGCCTGGCCGACCCTGTGCCTAACAGGCGGCTACCCTCCTTTTACTTAGCACCTACGTTCACCAAGAACTTACCCAGGCCACAGGCCGAATGATCAGACCAGGCGCCAAGCCAACTGATCAAATCTTCAAAACTAATACGACCTGTCCCAACATCATAGCAGGCGTCCGGCGGCATCCCTCCGGATGAAATTCGTCGCAGAGAGCAGCTCCCTTTTGGGTGGAACATTGCTCTATAAACTAATTACACGGCACCTATACAACTGCCCCCAAGGGCAACCACGTAGCCGTTTTTGAGACAAGGATAACTCTATCACTAACCAAACCAGTGGTAGCAGTTGACATCTGAGTCAGATGACCGCCTGTATTACTTGGGATAAATGCAGGGGGTACCTCTTGAGTTAATAGCCAACAAACATTGGCGAATCAAGGGGTCTAGCCGGCCTCCGCCGCCTGGTACCTCTACTTCTCAAGCAAGAGTGACGGCGACTGAGTAACACCAACGTTAACTCATAGTCACTCCCTCAAACTTGGTATGGAACCTAAAAGGTTTGAGTAGACCGCCTGTTTTTTGGCAAACAGTGGCACTCAACCACTACTCCTGCTAGGTTAACAACTTATGAGTTAAAAGCCAACAAACATTGGCTAATAAAGGGGAACAACCGGTACCCACTGCTTGATACCTTTACTAAGTTCCTTGGCAACTAAGTAACAATCATGTTCACTTGGTCAGACCACTTTCCTACTTGGTTAAATTTACAAATGACAGGACCGCCTGCCTAAAAAGGATCCAGTCTTTAAAATAGTTCGAATACCGATTGGATAAATGGCCGACTGATCGTCTATCCTGGAAACAGACAACCAGTCGTCCAGGGGCATAGGCGGCATGACTAACTATCCGTACCTGTCTGCAACTATCGGCCAGGTAAAACAGTCAGTCTAGTGAACAATTGGATATTAGAATATTCAATACTTAGACAAATTTGAAGCAAAACAAAAATTCATTAAAAAGAAGCCGGTCATTAAAGACCGGCAAAATATTCAAAACCCCGGCCCCCTGGCCGGGTAAATACAAAACAAACGGCACGCAGGCCGTGGAAAGAATACATAAAGCTTAAGAAGGGGGCAGATCTTCAGTATTAGCAGCTGTCGCCTGGTCAGCACTCTTCTTGCTGGACTCGGCTTCAGCTGCATCCTTTTTTGATGCATTACCCCCAAGCGGCACAAGCGCCACTACTGGCTCCTCCTCCTCCAACGCCTCTTCCTCAGCAGCCGCCAGGATCTCTTGATTATATGTATCAGAACACTGGCGGTACGTTTTTTCCCAAGAGGCAAAGTCGGCATTGGGGAAGAGGCGGCCCCAAGTCATGCGCTGGATTTGAGCGGAGTCTTCCATCATCTCCCGGACCAGCTCTTTCTTCTCTTGCTCGGCCTTTTCCGAGAGCTCCTGAGTAAGACTCCTCTCCTGGGTCACCAGGCGTTCCTTTACGTTGGCCAAGGATTTCTCCAAGGCTTCGTATGAGTACATCTTTAGGCGAAGAGGTTTCAGCTCGGCCTTGAGATTGGTGATGGTCGCCTCCAGCTCGTCATTCCTCTTCTGGGCCGCCTCTAACTGAGCCCGAACAGCGGCGGTAGCCTGCGCCTGATAATAAAGGATATCAATGGTCAGAACTTCATTTTGGGCAATTTGAAACATTGCCTTATCACAGTCAGAGGCGGCCATAGCTTTTGCAGCCTTTACCTCTTTGTTCTTCCGGTCAAGCGGCTTGCGAAGGCCGTTCACTCGGAGCAGGACCTAAGTACAAAGGAACAGGCGTCAGTTTCCAAACAAAAAGAAAACAGGCGTCCTGGAATTCAAATACTCAAAAATATGCTAAGTATACCTCAGCAAGGACCCCTGCAATCCCGTCTAGGTCAAGGGTGCCGACACCCCTGACCGCCTCCCTTTCAGCTGGAGGAACGGCCCTGATCATAGACTTGGCCACTTCTACCAAGTCAGGCTCTTGAGGGTCGGCTGCATCAAGCATAAACAAACGGATTAGACCTAGTAAAAGGGGAGCAAGTCTAAAATTTACAAGGACAACTTCATACTTCTAGGCGGCCCAGTTGGAGTTTTAGAAGAAGTGGCCGGCTGTTTCTCAGCCGCCACATGTTTCCTGGCAGATCCAGGAGAGCTCGCAACAGCCGTCCTCCGGGCCTTGGGGTCCGGCTGTTGGGAAGATGAAGCTCTTGGAGCACCCGTCTAAAAAAGAAGAAAAAAGTCAGTATATGCATAAACACAACTCCAAAAAGAGGGTGAAAGGTTCGGAGCTCACCAAGGGTGCCCCCTTCTTGGGGGAGTCGGTTGAAGCTTGTTGCATGATGGAGGCCCGCAACATGGCCGCCGCAGTCTTGGAGGCGGTAATTTTGCTCATGGCGTCAGCTGCAAAAACAAACAGCAAAGTTAATAAAAGTTATAACAAGAAATGTATGGAACAACAAAGTATTCGACAGGCCGACTACCTCTTGAGCACCGACTGCTGAGGCCACAGGCGGCCAAAAAGTACTCTTCATAGAGCCATTTGAAGCTCGGGACGCAGTGCAGGGGTACTTGCTCTCGTACCCCTGAAGTAGAGTCGACCCTCGACTCTACTTTAAAGAGTCCTTTATCAAGGATCTCTTTCTTAGCCTTGGGGGGAACAGGCGGCATGCTACGGCCGCCTGCAAGAAGGGGTGGATTCCTGTTCCACCTATTGAAGCGCTTGTTCAGCTCAGTGTCTGAACTCTCAATGATGAGGAAGGTGCTCCGCCAGTCCTTCCACTTGTTTGCTTTACCTCTCGTCATGAGGTAGCCCCTGTGGCTTGTCAATTGATACCAGCCGGTACCGCCTGCCTTAGGGGTCCGGCTGAGATAGTTCATATGGGCGAAAGCCTCGAAGCTCGGCTCCACCCCGTGCAGTTCGCACCCGGCCACATAGTCGAGTACGTTGACCCAGGAGTTTGGGGCTAACTGCCATAACCCCAACTCATACCCATCCAAGATCCGCTGAACAGCCGGATGTAATGGGAAGCGCAGCCCAGCCTTGATGGCCGCCTCGTAGCAGCCAAAGCAGGCGCTATCATAACTGGTACCAGCCGGCCAGACGATTGTGTCTTCTGGATCCGGCACAAACACTAAAAAGTCGGGGCCCATTGTGTGGTTTGCGATAAAGCTCTCCACTTTCTCTTGCATGACTGTGATCCGGCCCCGAGGTACCGTGCAGTAGTAGGGGGTATTTTGCTCTCGGTAAGAGGCGGATGGCTCCGCCCAATTGTCCCCCTTCTCAACTGTGTGAGAAAGCCTCGCCTCTTGCAAGCGGCTGTTTTTCTCTTCTGTGTCCAGAGAAGCATGGCCAGAAGAGCTAGACTCGGAATCGCCCTCTGACGAGTCCGAAGAGGACGACTCCTCCCCTCTCCCGGAGGGGCCCGCCTCCTCTCTTTGAAAAGGAGCAGAATTGTTAACTGTTAAATGGGAAGGGGTCACTATGACTCCTCCCTCAGAATTGCCGGCTTTCAGGCCGCCTTGTCTCACTTCCACATCTGGCGCCTGGTCAGATGTTTCACTAATCGGCACCCTGTCGGAGGAGCCGTCTGAATTTGAGATCCTAGCAGTCTTTTTTGTTCTGGCCATCCTGCTCTGCATAGACACAGATATAGTCGGACTTTGTATAAAGGGCAAAGATGGGTCCGGAAAAGGGCAGGCGGCACTCCTAGTCTTAGATTCAGCCGTCCCCAGTGACCGGCTGATCACTAACCTAGGTCGTGTCGTGTGCTTCCGTGGTGCCATTTCAAAAAAAATAAAAAGAAAATTAAGAGTAAGAGAACCGACAGTTACCTGAACGAGTGGCGGTTGATGAAGTTCTGAAAATCCTTTGCAGTCGGCTTGTCAGAACAGGCGGTAGGCAGAAAAGGTCCAAAATGTCAGAGCAAGTTTAGGGGTCCGAATGTTCTCTCACAAAGTTCTCAAGTGTGAAAATGACTCAAGATAACTCTCCCTTATATAGGCGAAGTGAGAAGGCGAAGGGTCACTTTCAGAATTCAAAATTTGGGCGGGAAAATCTCTCGGCCTTTCGCCGACTGACACCTGTAGCAGGCCGCCGCCTGTTACAGTGCGACACCTGTCACAGGTAACACGTGACCAGTCACGTGCCACCTGTGAGGGGCAAATGATTAGGGGATTTTTGCTCCCACCAATCGGAATGCGCCACGTGGGCCAATCAGGTCCTGCCAAGTGTCCCCCAGTTGGAACTGTCAGGGCTTGCCACGTGGCACACGCTTATTCGTCCACCTTGGACCTGTTATGTCATGACACGTGGCGTACTCCATGCCTAATGGAGAAACCGGCCACCCAGGCCCAACTTCCGAGGGAAGCCCAATCAGCCCTAGGTTAACCTAAACCTAGGATTGGCGCGTTTCCCAAGGTTATAAATACCTCCCTTAATCCTCATTAAGGGAGATTACGGAAAAAACACATTGATTACACACAGAGTTACAGGCTGATTACGCTAAAAACTCACATTAAACACTCTCACCTAGAGAGACTCACTCACTCTAATTTCCGCATTAATTAATCCTTAATCAAGTACTAACTTGACCGTTGGAGGCGGAGCTCCCACCACCAGGAGTCTCCGTTGTTTTGCAGGTACAGGCGTCCGGTTCCAGTCTCGGAATTGTAACTCTCCCGCAGGACATCAGAAAACCCCGAAACACTAGGGAACTAGGAAAAAAAAAGGTTTAGGAATTCGATTTGTCCAAAAAAAAAAAAGAAAAAATAGTCAAAACCTTGTCTTCCAAGGTACAAACCATTAGATTATAGTCATAAGAAATAATTCAATACTGTATACTACAAGCTATACAGTATTTGATTTTGTTGTTTAAAAAAAAAAAAAAAAATCATTATACTAACGTAGCTACAAATAAACATGTCTTTCAATGAAGAAATGTACGAGATTATGTCATGGTTATCCACAAAACCCTTATACAGATTATTGACCATGGCAAAGTCAACACTAGAGTACCTTTCCGAAACACATTTTGCAAAGAAACAAAGCCACAACTCGTGCATGAAAGCGGAGGAGTCTTTGATCATTCAAGAAGATTCAAGTTTAAGAGAAAGAGTTCAAAAATTACGCGTTTGCTTCTTACCTGAAAATCGTTCCTACAATGATGTTCCTAAGGATTTCATCATGTTTTTAGTGGAAAAAGGTCGTATCTTAGCATCAAACAACGGTTTATTTCTATGTAGGACAATTGATTCTAGTGTACCAACTGAATTATTCCTGTGCAACCCCTCGACGAGGACTTGGTTACCTTTGAAGTTGCCTAGTGAGGAATTGGCTAAGATATTTCAAGACAATGGGGAGTTAAAAGTTGCATTAGTATGTGGTAATGTTTTTGGTAAGAAAAGTGAAAATTTTCCTTTGGATTGCACTCTATTGTTGTTTAATGAACATGATTTGGAAGATTGGAATAGCGGATATGATGTGTACATGTTAGAGGAAGGCGAATGGATACTCATAAGCGAAAACATTAAAACAAAAGGCGGAGATTTGGAGTTTGATTATCAAGTTTGTTGTGAAGATGGTTTGTATATCCTAGCAGAAGGTTGTAGTCCTCATGTGTTTCATTATGATGTCGAAAATAGGACTTCAAGGGATATAGCATTGCCCGAATACAATGAAGAATTTGGTTATTTAGATATTGGTTGTTTTCGTGTGTTTGGATGGGAGCGAAAGGAAGGCAACTCTTGGTTTGATTCCATTTGTTTGGTTAAGTGTTTCGATAACTTGATCACTATATGGGTGCTTGAGCACAACACAACATTGTCGAAAGAAAAGAAATCGAGTTCTTGGCGTTGGTTGTCGAACATACACATTGAAGATGATTTGTGCATTGAAGATTCAAGATGGACAGACAGCTTTACTATCTTGGAGAAGCAGTTGATTTTTGCTGATTTAGATGGCAATATTTATCGGTATTATTTGGAGGGCAAAGATTACGGCAACTTAGACAAAATTTACGAGTATGGTTATAGTTCTAGCTTAAAACTATGATTTAATTCCTTCTCTACAACTCTTCGCCCTTGCTCCATTGATGGGCAAAAACCGGTTAAGATTAGGTAGTTTTACTTACTACCTTCGGTCCAAATTACTCGCAACCTTGGAGTATTATTTATGAGATATAAAATATTCCAAAGTTACTACTGATTTGGACCGGAGGTAGTACAATTCTTTACCTAGGATTAAAAGAGTTACTGTTTTTTGTATTATTAGTGAACCATAAATTGTTGTTAAATATAGAAATTTTCCAAAGATTTGATTTCATTGTCAAGCGAATATTTCATAGTCAAGCTAATATTTCCCATGAGACTTATTATAAGGTAATAAAAACTCAGAAATTCTGCAAGGATAATTTCAAAGGTTTTTCATAACAGAGAAGGTGATCAATTGTTCACAATGATTTCACCAAATGTGACAATAATTTCAGATTTACAGCACATGAAGGAGTAGGGGAAGGGCGGCCAAAACTCTCGGCTGTAATACATCCTTTTTTTTTTCCAGAGAATTTGTAAGTATATAATCAACTTAAACATGAAAGGAAAGCTGTACATCTTCAGCAATCGGAAAATGAATTTACAGGTAAGCTCCTCATAATGCCGCAAAAGATTGCAAAAAGGGGAGTCAACCCATCAAGCTTCTCTATTTAGGAGGAAGCTTAAGCTTTATCTATCAGTTTCGACATCATCATCACCAGACTGCAAGTCCCTCGTTTCTGACAAAGAGAGCCTCCTGTTCTTCCCTGTGCCTGATTCAACCAGCCCTTCTGACGTCAATGTTAAGCCTGCTGCTGATGATGATCCCAGATAACGCCGCATAGCAGAGGCATCAGTAGATGTGGGAGAGACATTGTATGCAAAAATTCCCATTGGATGATCAAACTTGCAGTTTGGACCGAATTTGCATATACCATAACGAGAATAAAATATGCACAAAGGTTCTCCCTGTGAAAAAAAATAATAATGAAATACAATTAGCAATGCCGGAGCATTCAGAAAGACGGCATTCGATAGATGTTAATAATCCCACAGAGGCAGTAAAATAAACAACTTAAACAAGTTTTGTCAAATGCCAAAGGAGAGAAACTAGTGGTCAGTTGTACTCTTTCACTGCAAGGAACTTTAAACCTTATGATCTCATTGTACACATAAGGAAACTAATACAATAAGACTAGTATTCACAAATTATGAACATGGATCATTTTGAAATACCAACAACACAATCAACAAACAAAACTTCTAAAAAGAAATATACCCTTCAGTCTATAGAGTAATAAGAGTTAAAATGTCGATAGGTGTTTATTTAATTATTTAATTGAAAACACACACCTTTGTTTCTACTTGCAAATATAAAAGACCGATAACATTAGTGGCCACTCACAAGTCAGAACACACAGTCTAATCAAATATCATTTGAAGGTTTGTAACAGTCAGTGTTTTAACCCTATCTGAGAGTGGTTACTATCCCATCTCCCCTCCGTCCCCAAAAAAACAGGGGAAAGTAGAAAAAAAAAATCTCAATGGTGGATATCTAAATATTGTGAATGTCAGATAAAATTGAGGACAACAGATACAGGCTACAATCATGTTACTAGGATTCGAGAGCTCAAATCATACAAGGGTAAATTTCCAGGGTTGGATTCATTTACTTTTTAGAGATAACTTCATGTTACAGATAAAAAGAAATTTAAAAAATAAAGAAATGAAAATATCCTTGTCAAAGACTCGGAATGTCAAAGATACTTGAGGTCAGTCAAATGAAGGAATCAAGTAACATAGGGCTACAGCATAGTATTGAACACAAAGCAACAAAAAATTTATAATATTTTAAAAAATATATTTGAAATACGAGCAGTAGATTTCAAAAGAAACTTTAAAGGGGAAGTGCAACCTACCGGACGCAATGGCAAGCCCAAAGCACTCAAGAGGCAGTCGGGAGCTGGAACTAGCCTTTCTCTGGGATGATGAAACCGACAAACTGCGCCAAACTTACAATCACCAGTCTTCATGTAGTATTGACATTCGGGTTGTCCAGGCCTCTCAGGGAAAACATTGTCTCTCTGAAGCGCATAGTAACCCATAGGGATAGATCCAGTGCGATACGAAGAATATGCACCCTGAGAGGCAGCAACTGCAGATTCACTCTGGCGTGCAGTCCCATAGCCAGGACTGTTTCCTGATGTCTGCTGCTGTCCTTCAGGAGACGAGACTGAACCCATCTGACCCTAAGTAACAAAGAAGACGTGTGAAATAATACAAATAATATAAAGTTTCATGCTTTCATCAAAATTAAAAATGATATTGGCAGCTGACACTTGTAAAAAATAGATAATCTAGAAGCTTAACTATGCATCAAATGCTAATAACATGAATAATTACGAAGAATGGCAAAGGATGCTCCAACTTAGAACCCAACAACATGCTGGTCCATCACTGATTAAGCCCACCTCTGTTTGACTTATTTGACTTAATCAGACAATATAAAATCAAATTTCAAATAAACTCAGACAAAATAAGTTCAAATAAGAAAAGTTGGGAATTTGAAGACAACAAAAGTCAGATAGAACATAGCCTTATTCATTTTGACAACCTTTTTCAATTAAAATGCCAGCTATTTAGAAAAAAAAGGTTTAAATCTTACTATAATAATTATTTCTTAATCACCAAATAGTTGAAAAGGCTAGTAGCAAAGATTACCATATAGGCATTCCACCCTGGAACTGAAACAACTCCTTGTGGAAGAATCAAAGGTGTGTAGCTTGAAGGACCTTGCCAACGCGGACTAGGAATAATTGAGGCTCTAGACAAAGACCAATTTGTTAATCCTCCTGGATATGACTGCTGACCAGGAGTTGTCGGAGATTGAACAGGTGGATACACAGAAGAACCGCGGAAAGAAGCAGATGGCTGAGGGTGATGGAACTTGCATGTACTCCCAAATTTACATTGTCCGGTTCTTAAATAGTATGCACACTCAGGTTCATTCTGTTAAACAAAAAGAAAATAATAAGAAAACTATTTTAGTATGTTTCAGATCTTATAAATCAGTTTTTCAAAAATGGAAATAAAATAAAATCAAGACCATGAGTCCAAGCAATAAATTCTACCGGGCGAAGCGGGTATCCTAAGACATTTACAGGTACTCTTCCAGCAATCCCAGCTTTGTCTTTAGGATGATTAAACTTGCATGTTGCTCCAAACTTGCATGTTCCAGTCTTCAAGTAGTACTGAGAAGTTGAAGCAGCACATAAAAATTATATAAGAAGAAAAAGAAATAACATTAGGAAAGACTACACACAAAATACCCAAAGGCTTATTAAGACTTTTATATGTGAAGAAGAAAGAGAGAGGAGAGAGGAGGCACAAAAGTTATTCAACAGCAGTTTTCACTTCAGCTTGGACTTCAAAATTTTCCACCACAATAATCCACGATCATACTAGCACTTTCTCAGTTCATCATCTTCTCTGCTGCCATCAAGATATCATATATAATACTTGACTTTTCAAGAAAAGGGAAATTTTATGCTTGAAATATTCCTGTGATTCATTTATTAGAAAGATAGCATGAAGAACAACTTACAGAAATCATCCCCTTTCTTACACATCCCTAATCGAGACAAGATCTGAAAGCAAGCCACAGCATATATCTCTGTGGCTCAAAAATTGCATCTATCTAAGTTTTTCAGGTGAACAAAATGGCACATAATGTTGTATCAGGCAAACTGTTTTAAGTATTACATGCCAATGAAATAACAAGGAAACGCGTCAACAATATGTATACACCAATTGGTGACGCGTTCAGTGACACAAATCTGTCCATGGTTTTTGAAAAAAAAAAAAGGATCACGTAACACACAAACAGACTAATCACTCCTAACAATCTCATATTGAACTCATCCAATCCATTCCAATGAGCAAATATTCATGTCAGTTTCTTGGGACCTCCTACTGTCCAGCCTAGATCTCACATCTGGAGACCTCCAAGTATTCATATATTTCACACATTGAATCTCTATTTTTGGGGCAAGTGAGAATTCTTCTAAGTTAAGGGAACTATTAAAGTTGGCTATATGTCATCAGTCCTGCGCATATGAGCTCCTTAATCAAGATTCTTCATCAGCCACTCAAAATTAATTTCACTACCAAGTGCTATTCAGTAGCAGCTTAGAACTAAAGTCTATCCTGAATGCATCTCAATTGGAAGCTACAATGTCCATTGTTGAGAATCTTGAGATAGCTAGCAGCAAGGCACATGCAATCCAGGTTAAAGTTAAGTTCCATTCCAAAATATTTATTACATAGCCAAACAAAAAATGTAGCGAGCAGTGTAGGGCCCTGAGTTGACACGGTTTCCGAATGATCACCAAGAGGTAGATATGCGCATATGCCTAACAGCATCGCTGACAGATTAATTGGATAAGCATTGGCATTTTGAGCTATGTCTGGAATTTCACATTTCTATTACATGTAACGATAATAATAACTCTACACAAACCACCACTCGCCAGAAACTAATGAGAGGCAATCAGTACAAATGAAAATCCCCAAGGGATTTCCAGAGCATCATTACCTTTTCAAAATTATAAATGAATAAATAGCATAGAACAAATGGAAGAAATATTCATGCCTGGCATTCAGGTTGACCGGTCCTTTCTGGAAACTCCCCCTTCATTCTTGCAGTGGCGAGAGCCTGTTGTACAATAATATCTATCAAATTCATCAAAGACACATCCTTGCAAGAGTAAGACATTTATGATAAAAAGAAAATATCAAAACAAAAGTACCAACTTGCAGTGGCGAGAGCCTGTTGTACAATAATATCTATCAAATTCATCAAAGACACATCCTTGCAAGAGTAAGACATTTATGATAAAAAGAAAATATCAAAACAAAAGTACCAAACACTTCCAAATTTGGGATGTAAAGCAATTACTGTACAGAACCCTATTTAAACACCAATTTGAATATCTCTTGTAATGAAAACTTATTCTGCTCATTTTCCTCATAATGATTTTCCATTGAGAGGCAAGACTTACTTTTGCAATGAAGTTGAAGTGGAGATTTGGCAATCTAGATAGCAATGTCAAATCATATCAAATAGAAACAAAAAAAAAATGGGTAGAAGAGAAAATTTGGCTTGTAAGAGTGAGGTGGAGGAAATAATTCAGAAACCGTTGCTGAAAAATACAACTTCTTATAAAAGAGTTTACATCCCAAAGCATTTGTATGCAACAACATTGACACGATGATGATGAAACAAACCCTTAAGTCTCTAATTAAGGAAACCAAATCTAACCCCTGACTTTAGGCATCATGATTTTGTCCCAGCAGTATCTACACAGAAATCTTCATAAAGTTATTCATGCGATCTTGTTAAGAACCCTTTTTCATTAACCTACATGCTAGCATGCCTATGATATCAGCGTAAACAAAACGGAGCAGCAAGAATCTGAAGACAGCAGAAAGTAAGAGACAAGAACAGTCAAAGATTTGCAAGTAGCATGTTATGTTTCTACACAGTGGGTGCCAGAACTTACTAGCTTTCTATTAGAAGGATGATTGAAGCGGCATGTCGAACCAAATCTACAAAGTCCTGTTCTGAGAAAAAAGGAACAATCTGGTTCCCCTTCACGCTCAGGATAGGGACCAGGAGGATAAATTCCAGTATCCAATGCTTCAGAAGATCGCATATTTACAGGCCACATTGAATCTGAAATATCAATGTTATTCATATAAGAAATACGAGTACAACACAACTCTTTTGCCATTTGACAACAAGAAACAAGTTAATTTAGTAAAAACTTTCACAAATCTAAGCTATACACAGAACCTAAATCCCAAATTGCGAATGGGGGACAACGAAAGTAACACTCAATGTACATATTTCACATGGAATCCTAAACAAACATTCCACCTTTAAACCATCATGAGAAGACATACACTGTCAAAATCCGTAACACTCGAGCTAATCATGATAAACCAGACACATCCAAAGCATCCAACACAAACACATCAAGTTTTAAATGTTAATTCTATTACGTTTATAGGATTATACGGAGTAATTCGCGCCCAACACTAATATCGATAGAAATTGTTGATTAAGGTCTTCTTCAAGATAAATAGTTATGATCAAAAAGGACAAACCCATTTACATTTACAAACCAAGAAATGTTATGTTATCAAAAATGTCATCCACATTTATCAAAAGTACTACAATTTTAGTGACTCATATTCCATAAAGCATATCAAGTGGCTTCAATTCTCCGCAACCCCCAAAAATTAAATAAAGCAAAAAAAAAAAAAAAAATGCCCATTTTTCCAATCATTTTTCCCAATTATTCAATTTTGGAAAACATACATTATTAAACCCATTTACCCAATTTTACTACCGATCAAACCCAATTCCCCAACCTACTTATCAAATAAATTAAAATTAATATTATAAATATAAAAAACAAAATGCCGATTAACCCAATGATTGAATTATGTAAGAGTTATAACAAGGAACCAAAATTCTCAATTTCACATTTTTTTAAAATAAAAAAACTAAAACACATGAAAAAAAAGGGGGTTCACACTAAAATTATCCGATCAAAACCAAATGAAAAAAAAAATTAAAAAACCCCAGAAAATACATATGAAGAATTCCCATAAATTAAAGAACAATTATAAATAACAATCACCAATAATATAATACAGCATTTGACAAACTCCCAGAAAAAATTAAGAATTATAAAAAATAAAAATAAAAATAAAAAAAAAAAAAAAAAAAAAAAAAAAAAACCTTCATCTAAAAGAGAGGATGATCCAGAATTAACAGCAACAGCAGAAGGTCTAGAAATGGGGATTACAGCTCCATCATCATCATCATCATCAACAACAACACTAACTTCTCGAAACGCCATCGTTTTAACACTAACTCCATTCAATTCTTCATCATCATCATCAACAACACTACTGCTATTTACTTCTTCTTCCTTCTTTTTCAATACAAAATCTCATTATTTTATTAACGTATAAATGTCAATTTATTTAATAATTAAAACCCCAACAAATATAAAATTAAATTAAAAAGAAAAAAAAAGGGGGAGAAGAAAAAGAGGAGAGAGAAAGTTGTTTGGGAAAAAAGGAAAGTGGGGGAAAAATCTAGTTCTCTCTCCTCCACAAAATACAGAGTGTAGGAAAAAAAAGAAGAGGAAGAATAAAAACCAACCATTTTTTTTCCTATACAACTATATTTTCTATTTTCTTTTTTTTTTAATTATTATTATTATTATTTGTTTTAATATTTGAAGAAGAAATTAAATTTTTGGTGTTTTTTACCTGTGTAAAAAACGGTTATTTGACGCGCGTGAGTAAGTGAGTGTGACGTACGCGCTTTGTAATGGTAGAGGGTAGAGTGTACTTTTATTGTAAGGACGCGTTTGGTTGACGGTCGACATCCTTTTTTAAATCATTGTGCACTTGTTTTTTTTTACTCGTGTAACACAAAGGTTTGTAGAATATTGAATACACTTCCTAAAAAGGAAGTATTTTAGTGAGAATTTATTGGTTAATATGGTGAGTAAATGAATGTTTATTGCTCGTATAACTAGCTATTTAAGGTTGATTATATTCGGTAATGTTGTGTGTAAGAAATTAGGATTCATAACTGGATTTTGTTTTGCGTTGTGGTAGAGTGATAATGTAGGTTATGTTGTGTTTTGTGTCATCTATTGGATATGTAAGGTAATTATCTGCATGTTGTATAACTCGTGTTTGTACTTTGTAGCAATTGAGTGTATACTTGTTTATTTTTGTGAAACTACGTTTTAAGTAAGATATACTATCACTACAACCGTCATTACTGTTTCGAGATTTGTACTTTTTGATTATGAATTAAGTTCAAAATGAGAAACCTTTTTCATATTTATTACTTAATGAATCTGAAAGGTAGCACAATTAATACTAACTACGAATTCATGTTTGATCTATAACTTATTGTTTTACCATTCTGACATTTTTAAACTCTAATGAAGCATTAAGTCAGGAAACTGAGTCTGAAGTTGGCAGTTACTTAGCTACGGAGCACTTATGCAATGGCTCCTATTTGTAAAAAAGAATTTCCGGTTAATCCTATCTCAAAAAAAAAAAAAAAATCAATGGCGAAATTCTATTTTTGCATTACATCCACGAAATATAAAGATCGGAGTGTTTTTTTTTTAATCTCATGAAAAATTAAATCGTATATAGTTACTCTAAAATCTACTCAACCAATCAAAAGTTTGAAGTGCAAGAAGGTATACTAATACCACCATTAGTTTCCATACAATCACTTGGAGAATTATCGAGAGTAAGATAGATTTATGTTTCTTTGACTACTAGTCCCTTTTCAATCACCAATGTCAAGAGGTAAAACAAGGATTGTATTTGATGGCAAGTTATGATAATAGTCACTTTCATTCTCCTATAAAAGTTGTACCACTTCAATTCCACTCATATATAGTCACAATGTATTTCCTTCGATATTTCATATATTTGATTTAGACATAGGTTCTTTTCCCTCGACTAAAAGTCAATGTACTCTTTATCGGTTTTTCACTTAATTTATATGCTTTTACCGTTTTAAAAAAGCTGCAATACTTTGACTTTAAACGTGAGAGCTCGCTGTGAACAACTGTTACAATTTTTTAAAAACAAACAAAGTATTTTCCTATATGATTAACTAGGTTAAATCCCGTGCCATGCACGGTCATAATTAAACTTTACAACAAAATTTATAAAGAATGGTGTTAATTCAACAAATTTATCCAAAAAAAAAAAATATTTGTAACAAAATAATGGTCTCTAATTAAAGATATTGATGGTCAAAATTGTGTCTCAACAAATGTGCAAATCCAACCATAACTTATAAAAAAACGGAGGAGTATAATATAATAAAATGATTTTGTTAAGTTGTTCTTATAAACATTATGTGTATTTGTAAGATTTATACAACCAAAACTAATATTCCTATTTTTAATTAAAATAAATTTTAAGTCGGAGGAAAAAAAATTTATGATAATTTTGGATGATGATATATGTCAATACCTTAATTTTATACTATGTTAGTATATTTGTAACTAAAAGATTTATAGTATATAAAATATATGTTGAAAAATAATAATAAAAAAAAATTAATTGAGTATGATTGGATTAAATGTGTTGTCAAAATGGAAATAAGTAGTATTATGGTAGGTTATAAAATGAAAGTTATTAAAATTTGGCAAAAAAAAAAAAAAGGAAAGAAAAAAAGGCGGGAAAATTTTTTATAACATCGTGACAAGTATCACTTTAAGTTTGCTTTTAGTATAGGTTAATTGATTGGGAACTTTCAAGCTCTTTTAGAGCAAGAGTAAAGCGAAGAGAGCTCAGGGAGGAAAGTTTATCTAAAGTTAGTAGCTCTTATACGAAGTATTACTTTTCTAAACTTATTATTACATATTATCTTATACTCGTATTAAGGGTATGTCTTGATTTACTGAAAACAATTGAATTGAACTGATTGGGGCTGAAATGAATTATATATGAAAAAATAAAATTAGAAACTAAACTGAAATGAATTAATTAGAGTAGAAATGAAGTAAAGTGAACTGAACTGAAATTAAGCTGAATAAAACAGGCCTAAGGGCCTGTTCTTATTAGTTTCAGTTCAGTTCAGCTCAGTTCAGTTCAATTTAACTCCTAATTTTCTTCTCTTATAAAATATTCTTTTCAGTTCAGTTTAATTCAACTGATTTCAGTCTATTAGAACAGACTCTAAGAGGCTGTTTAGTTCACCTGATTTTAGCTAATTTGATCTGATTTGAACTTATTTTTTCTGATCTGATCTGATCTGAACTTATTTTTTTTGATCTGATCTGAACTTATTTTTTCTGATCTGATCTGATCTGAACTTATTTTTTTTGATCTGATCTGAACTTAATTTTTCTGATTTGACCTTATTTTAATTATTTCAATATTCTACTTTTAATTTTAATTATTATTAATGTTTAATTATTATTATTGTTATTATTATTATTATATTATTATTATTATTATATTATTATTATATGATATTATATTATTATTATTATATGATATTATTATTATTATTATTATTATTATTATATTATATTGTATTATATTATTATTATATTATATTATATTATTATTACTATTATTATTACTATTATATTATATTATATTATTATTACTATCATATTATATTATATTATTATTATTAAATAATAATAATAATATCATTATTGTTAATTGAATTCTTTTTAAAATTTCAAAAGGTGAGATTGTTACTGGAAGATAGGAGCAAAGGTGGGATTATTAGATTTCATTTTCCTTTTTTTATTTAAGCTTTTATATTTAACTTGTTTAGGGTGTTTAAGTGTTTTTTTATTCATTTGTTCCTCTATTGAACCTTTTTTTTTATATACAGAAAAATACTCTACCGAGTTGGAACCTCTCATAGGTTCTTCCGACCCATGTTAGCGCTAGGCTCCTCTATTGAAACTTGGAAGACATGATTTGGGTCACGCACGAATTACACTCCGTAAGTAAATTAAAAGTGCAAAAAAAAAAAATTAAAATGATACTCGTACAAAATAGATTGGTACTACATTTTTTAATGTTGTTTCATGCATGAGTTGTTTGCACTATATTGGTGTAACACGGTTACACACACTATTGCCCGAAATTATTGACTTTTTACAAATTACAATGAGTTGATCAAATAATAGACTAACTCACTCTTAGTTGTTTCAAATCAAGTTAGTTTTTAACATCACTTGTTTAAAACATATAATCATATTATATAATTAACCATTAACTAGATTATGGTGTGAATGATACTCCAAAAGTATCACAATAAGCTATAGAACATCTATTTTTATAAAATATAAAATAATTTATTTGTGAAATTCCAAAAGTAGAAAATGTGTCCGATTGAAAATTAAAATGCCCAAATAACCAAAATAACTTTGTCGTTAGTCTATGGCATTTAGGGCTGGCTTTCTGTAGTGAAAGAAATACTAATCTTATAAAAGAAATTACTACTCATAAGGTCAGAACCCATAAAAATGTGGACTGTTTGGTTGAGTTTAGAAAAGGCGTGGAATCACTGGAATTGAGTGATAAAGGTTTGGAATAGTGTGAAAATTAAAATTGGTAAAATTGTATGTAGTATAAGAGTTGAAGTGTTGAACTATAGAGTAGAGAATTGTAAGACCAAATTGCAAAACTAAAACTAAGAACACGTACTCTACAAATCAAACAACTCCATAAACTTGAAATCATCATTACCACCCTAATGAAGAAATATTATAGAAAAAATACAGCAGATGTAGCTACGAAATTCGTGTCGCTAGGGTTCATATAAACAAGTTAAAAAAGAAACATTTACATTTTTTCATTCATTAAGATCAAACGCGAGATTTCTACTCGTAAAATTTGTACATATCAATTTCACTAGTATCGATGGTTTAGTCACTGAGGAATCAATTCTGAACATGTATGTATGTTCAAAGAATCAAAGATGATAGCATTATTCAATGATCACAACATAATAAATGTGGTCAATTTTAGGGCAGAAAACACACAAGTACCCATAAATGTAACTGTACGTACTGTTAATTTTTTTGGTCACCCTGGGCTATTGCTTGCAGACCAAGGTTAAGGCTAAAAATGCGTAAATTATAAGCAACAGTCATGAAATTTACGACTCTTCAGTCTTCACTGTTTAAACTTATTCAGGCAAAGAGTTCTATCACCACTCTGACCACCTTATTTTCTCACTTAGTCAACCCATAGAGAGAGTGATAATGGGTCAATTTTGGTCTCTTTTCCAAAATATTTAAGATTTTTTGATGCAATAGTAACAAATAAATAAATAGATAAATAAACGATGGGATTGTATGTTATTCGAGTAAATCAAGTCCGAATATGACCACTTACACGCATATATGTTTTTAACTTCAAGTAAGGTAAGGAAAACGATTCATAATTAACCTTATTTTCAGCTATATAAGTTTAGCTTTTCAATTCATGTAGCAAATGCAGCATATAAATGATTTTTATTTTAATTAACCTTTTGGATTCATTTAATTATTTTTTTACTTTGTTTTATGTTCTTTAATTTTTCACTTTTTCAGATTTTGACCTTGCTTTTTTTTTTTCCCATAACAACTGTCTCACACTTTCTCTCTCCTCTCTGTTTTTTGTGCTTACTTTACACTCTTCACCATTGTTGCTACTCTTCACCATTTTTTTTTTTATTTTGAATTACTTTTTCTGTAATCTGAATTGGGTTTCTCGGTACTGTAATTTTACTGTCAGTCAATTCTAGAAATTTGAATTGGGTGATAAAAATATTAATTGGGAGTATTGGTAGTTTGGTACTACAGTTTTTTTTTGTGTATATATATATTTTTTCGTATTGCAATATCTCTTACCTACAACACATCAATCTCTCCCAAATTTTGTCCTTCTGTTGGTCATTGTAGTAGCTTGCTCGTATACAATCTCGTCGACAGGTAAATACCTTAACTCTTTGTTATTTTTTTTATTATATTTTCATAATTTCATCTACAATCATCACTTCATCTGTTGGGCGTCTATAGTATACAGTTGAATAATTTCAGAATTTATTTTACATACATACGAAGTATACATTTGGGAGCTTATAATGGTTCATTTGTCTGGATTTATAGTATACAGTTGAATAATTTCAGAATTTATTTCAGCACTCTATTGCAACAATTGAGTTGTACTTTAAACAAGTACTGGAAGCAATGGTTCATTTGTCTACCGAGATCATAAGACCATACCAAAGTTTGACCGTGGTGCCAAAAAAAATAGGTGACAGCACAAAATATTGGCCATATTTCAAGGTATTAAGAAACATTATTATTATCTTGCATTGTCATTATATTATTTTATGCATATGCAATATATAATCACTTATAAAATGTATCCTAAATGTTAATGAACTATTAGGATTGTGTTGGAGCATTGGATGGGACTCATATAAATGCAGTTGTAAGCGATGATGATGGTGTGGCACACCGAGGGCGTAAAGGAAAAAAAACATGGAATGTTTTGGATGCTTGTTCCTTTGATAGGCTTTTCACGTTTATCAACGTTGGATTTGAAGGTAGTGCTCATGATATTACTGTATGGAACCATTGCTTAACTGTACCAGAATTTCGATTTCCCCATCCACCTCCAGGTATAATTTAAAATAGTGTATGTTTTTACTCCATACATGACACTATACTAATATGCTGTATAATTTTATTTTGTAACAGGAAAATATTATCTAGTAGATTCTGGATATCCGAATACCGTTGGATATCTGAGTCCAATAAAAGAAAAAGATATTAGAACCCATTTGCCTGAATTTCGAAATGGTCCACCACCACAAGGCATGCTTGAACTTTTTAATTATCTTCACTCTTCACTTCGAACAACGATCGAGAGATGTTTTGGACAATTAAAAGGTCGATGGAAAATATTGACAATGATGCCACAAATGGACACTAAACATCAATTGGCAATTATGGTTGCTACATTCACACTTCACAATTTTATTCGATTACATGAGTTGGATATACCCATTGATAGTGGTATAGAAATCGAACCAAGAGCAGATTATGATTTGTTTAACGAGAATCGTAAAGCTGTAATGAAAGAAGTACAACTTAATATAGCGAAGGAAATTTGGAACGTCTTGAAATGAAAATTATATTTGTAAACGTTTATGATTTGGAGGCATTGGAGCTTATAATGAAATTTTAATTATTATCGTTTATTGTTTGTGCTATTTAATAACATAGACAATGTTGCTAGTTCAAACAAACGATAAAATCAAATCCGATACATCATAAATCAATAATAATAATAATAATAATAATAATAATAATAAATAATAATAATAATAATAATAATAAAATAATAATAATAATAATAATAATAATAATAATAATAATAATAATAATAATAATAAATAATAATAATAATAAAATAATAATAATAATAATAATAATAATAATAATAATAATAATAATAATAATAATAATTTGATCTGAACTTATTTTTTCTGATCTGATCTGATCTGAACTTATTTTTTCTGATCTGATCTGATCTGAACTTATTTTTTCTGATCTGATCTGATCTGAACTTATTTTTTCTGAAATAAATAAAAATAAGGTGAACTAAACAAGGCCTAAGTAAAGGCAAGGAGACAAGAACAAAGCCTTATTAGGTGTGAAGAGAAACAAAGCCTAACGCTGAAATAGAATAGTAGAATAGATACGATTAATAATTTAATAGTGTGTGTTGGGGAGACAAAAGGTCCTCTTTAAAACAAACGTACAAATGACTGAATTTGATTAACGACACTTTGCGTATAATACAGTACTTTTATTACTTTTTAAGGTTGACGTTTACACTTAATCATGCTTAAGCTTAACCAGGACACGTGGACACTTGTAATGGCGTTTGCAATATTTTCTTTTTTATAATTAAAAATTAAAATAGAGAATATAAGGGACTGTTTGAACCAGGTACCGGGGATATCGGACCTCATTCGCAAAATCTACTCTTTTTTTTTTTTTTTTTTTTTTTTTACAGGTGTCTCCTGTTTTCATGATATTCTTATTATCTAATAATAAGATCATGTGTCTAAATGTTAGTGCTCATTATTTTATTTTTTTTATAGGTCACTAAAAGTTCTAGAACTGATAAATTTATAATTTTACTTGGCTAGAAAATCATTGACTGCATTTTATCAGATTCTGAGAGTGACATTTTAACAGAAGGTAATCAACTTTTTAATAGGAAAAAGGTTAGTGCTCATTATTTTTGACTGCATTAAATACCTATGTAGCCTTGATTATATTGGTTTAATTCCAAAATAGTGGTTCAATCTTTGGTTAAGTAGAATTATGATTAGGTGACTCACTAATTAAATTGAATTTTCTCTTGATAAATCATAATTATTAAACGAACAAATTTTAGCACAGGTAGTTTTTGGCAATAGGAAAAATTTGTTGTGTATTGTATAAAAAAATAGGAAAATTTTGTTGTGTATTGTAATTACCTTTCGAAATGAGAAAGTTACCATTATAAAAATACTTAATATCTGTGAGAGTGTAGTGATCTTGAAATAGAAATATATTCAGTATAATATTAGTGAGTTCAAATTATATCCAAATGAAAAAAGAAAAAAAAAACAACAAATTTGAAATTATTGCTCTGTTGTCCATATTTGTTTTCAAAACCATTTTTTATAATTCAATTACCGCCCGACCAGACCGTATAAAGTTGTTTCATACCAATAACCTAATTAATACCCATCACGTCATTTTCATGCTAGCACCCTGATCGAGTAACAATGTGATATCATGTGATAACTCGTGATAATCAGATAATACATGCAGTTGGAGATCAAATATATTCCACACATATTAATGCTCTTTTTGGAACTCTTTTCAAATGAACAACCATACAACAATTCACAAGTCAATCAAAGAATTTACATAGCTGACAAATAGTCACAAACTAAAGAATCATTATTAGCATAATAACAGCTACGCGCAGATTCATAAACATGGATTTATACGAGTAGGATTTGAAAAAAAAAATAATTAGTGGAAATTTGTTAATTAGCAAAGTTAAATAAGAATAACAAAAGGGGATTTAATTATATAGAAAAAAAAAAGATTCAATTTTTTTTTTTATCAATGTCATCATATGTCTTGGTTTGTGAATTACAAGTTTACAACATTTAAGTGTAACAAAAAGGGGAAAAGGAGAAGTATTGTTTGAACTAAAAGTGTAATTAAATATCCTTTTTGCTAGATTGACATAAAATTTCTTAAAAATATAAAATAAAATAAAACTCTTGAATGAATAAAAAAAATAAAAATTATTCCACTTTTGCAATTCATATTAGACGACTAAAACTTTAGGTAAAGTTTTTATCCCTATTCACTCAATTAATGTTGTACACTTTAAGGCAATAAAAACGTAATTATGAATATCTTAATTTATTATATAATTCACACCTCTGTTTATATTAGACTAAAGATGGCATTGTACTAGGTTGAGTTGATCTATGATACAATACGACACAGTAGGATACGAAGTACAACACTAGACACTACATATGCTTGCAGTTTTGGGCCAATTTAAAAAAGACACAGTGATATGAATCTGTATGATGCCACACATCATCGACAATGAAAATAAATAAAAGGAATTAGGTATCGCATGACGCGGCATGGTAACACGTATTCTCGGCCATGCTTGAACCATTTTGTTTTAAATTTTCCTACACGAGTACACAATACTTAGGGCCTGTTCTCATACGTTTATTTTTCAGTTTAGTTCAGCTCCTAATTTCCTTTTCTTATAAAATATTAATTTCAGTTCAGTTTAATTTAGTTGAGTTTAATTCAGTTGAGTTCATTTAGTGAGAACAGAACCTTAGTGAGCAGTTGTTGACCATGTTTTGTGGCATAAGACATATGGGTTTGACATAGTAGTGTATAAATCTACATATATAAAAATCACCAAAAAGAAAAGGAGAATAGTATTTTCTTAGGTGGATATCCCTTTAATCCCTATAACAAATTGACAAGTGGACAAGAATCAACTACCATATACTCTTGTTCTAATCATAATTGCATGAATTAATCAAATCGGTAATGACAAAATTAACACTAATAATGAGCTACTCCGTAGCTAATTGATGAGTACGAGCCTATTCTAAAACCCTTTCAATCCCTTTCTATTTTTTGACCAATGATGAAGTTGGAGACTTGAGCGGGAGAGTAAGCTTTATACTGTAGATTTTACTTCGCTTTCTATGCCCATTTTTGTAAAGCTTTACAAACAAATTACTATCTCAGTTATATATTGTTTGTAATGATTTGACATAAAATGGAGGAAAAAAATGTCTACTCATTGCAAATAGTATGAAACGGAGGATACTAGTAAAGAAGTTTTGGCTTTCAAGTTCATACAAGGTCCAAAGGGATCGGATAAGATTAGTTTCTTTGTGAACCCTTTTGTAGTAAAACTAATAGCAACGAGATTAGAATCTTTGAAATACTTAGTAACTAAGTTAGAACCTGTGCGATGCACAGTTTATATAAATCCTATTTTTAATTTGTATATTTTTAAAATAAATCGCTATTATACATGTATATAAATAAGAATTACATATATTTTGTAATTTTTTAAAAAATTATATTTTAATCAAAATTATGATATGGTATCTGTTCCACGTTGTCTAATTTATAGTTCAATGTAGGAGGTCATTTATTAGTGTGCTATTTAAAATTGTTTCAATTTCCTACGATAAATTGATAGGTTTTAATTGTAATGTAGAAGCTTTTAATATTTAAATTTCAAAAATGTTAAATATGATAGTTCTATAAAAAAAAAAAAAATTGAAAAAAAGAAAGAAAAAAATATGACATTATCATTGCATTCAGGCGGGAAAAATTTTATTAAGAAAGTGACACGTGGGCAATGGTGACGTCAACAAATTCTATTTTAGTAATAGTCAACAAATCTTGTGATACGGAGTATCCAACTGTGTTAAAGCGCCGAGTTAACTCAATTGTCGGCCATGGCTTAATCTCTCTCTCTCTCTTTCTCTCTCCTCGTTTTTTAATTCAACCCAGAAATTAGAGTGAGAAACTGCTTTTGTAACTCCACCCAAATCTCATTTTTAATTATTCGATCTTGTTTTCATCTCCCCTTTACGGTCAATTTACGCTAAATCAAACCCTAATTTTCTGATTCTTTCCCCATTTTTATCTTACGATTTTGGGGATATTCCTTTCAATTTCACATTTCCAACGAAGATCCTTGAAGATCTGATTTCTAATCATTTTTCAAATTCCCCCAATTTCCCTCTTCTTTTTGTAGATTTGGGGAAATGGGTTTCCGATTAAACCCTAGAAATAGGTATTTGACTTACCGATTTGCTGTTCTGTCGATTTTTTTCATTGGGTTGCTGCTTGCTTCTGCTATCTCAGCTCAGGTAATTAGTTTCTTGATCTGTGAACAATTTCAATATTCTAAAATTTCTGGGAATTTTGAGATCTTATGAAGTTGTATTAATTTTTCAGGAAAGTGGTGATGATGATCAGAATGAGAGGATTGGTGGATCAGTAAAGGATTTGGGACGGCGTAGTAAGGTTTGAGGAATGCATTGATTTGACTAGATTTCAGTGATTTGAACGAATGTAGTGTGATTTGGTGCTAGAATTTCTGATAATTTTTGTTCATTTCATTGATCTTGATGGGATTGGTTTATTCATAGAAGTTTGATGCATTGATTTATTTCTATTAATCATTTTAAAATTGGGTTCTAATTCTTCTGTAAATGCATTAATAGTCTGATAATGATGAACAGTTTAACACTACTTTTTTTAGTAATGCTGCTGAAGTGCTGAATTTTGGTTACATGGCCTAAATCAAGAACATGATTTGTGATAAATGAGTTATCCAAGTCTCTGAGATGCAACGATAGTTATTTAGGAAGGGTTGGTTTATTCAGGGTTAGCTATATTGGAAGGGACACTTTATTCATTGATCTATGTACCATGCCTATGCAAGTGACAGGCATACCACAAGTTTGCAAATGTGCATTTGCCTTTAGCCTATGTAGTGCACTAAAAGCTCTATGAGGCAACATAGAAGATGATGAGTATTTTGTTTGTAGACTGTGGCAGTGGTTATATGGACACAAGATTTTCAACTCTTTTGTACTCCCTTCGTCCCTAAATTGCATTCCTACTTCTAGCATTTATTCCTCACATAATAGAGAAAAGTAGGAATGTAATTTAGGGACGGAGGGTGTATCATTATACTTCTTGCATATTACGAGTAGGCTTTTAGCTCAGGGATAGAACTAATAGAAGACCTGAATGCATTTATACATTGCTGTTGGCTCATTACAAATACCTGAATAAGCATATAAATTGCCAGTCATCATCTACATTAGACCTATGTGTTTCAGTTTGAAAATGTAACTTGTTAATTAGGAATGCATGCTCTTCATAAGGAGCATCTTTGATCTTTCATTATCCACGCTTGGGAAGAATTATATTAAACTTTGTCAATTTCTGGCATCTTTTATTAGTCATTGTCAAATAATGCAATTACTTTATTGCGTCAGAGTGCAAATTTTAGTAGCAATTTGTGGTGAGTTGGTGGGGCATAACTTTTGTCCTTTTGAAGGGGTAAGATATTATGGTCAATAGGGCGACAATGATATGAGAGTTCCATGATTAAAGCTCTTTCAATCGAAATTGCTAGTGGCCTACCTTAAAGCTGCAAGGTTTTGAAATCTTGTATCATAAAGAGTTGTTTATTTATTTAATGTTTATTTTAGTGAAGGGTTTTACTGACATAAGACACATCAAAGCAAATACACTAAGAGCTATCTAACTTTTTAACTATTTGTCAACTGTTGCTAAAATCTTTCGATACTGAAGCTAAGAAGTCATGATTATTGCTGTTTGTTGCTTCATGGAGTGGTGTATTGCCTTTTGATTTTTCATTATCTGTGGCTGGGATATATGCATAGCCTAATTGTCTTTTTGGATCTGGTTCACTTGTCATAAAAAACTGCAGTTGTTTTTATGTTGCCGAGTTCAAGATTAGCTAGAATTTATTGTGAATATTACCATTAGAGTCGTTTTGGAAGACAAGCATGAGGAAATTAATATGTGAAGAATGGGAGAGTACAAGCGTACTGGAGCTGCTCAAGCTGAGAGTTTGTTGCGAAGTTCTTTTAAAAGACTCCAATGGTGATAGTCACTGTACATTTGTGAAGTTTTGAACTCATGCAGTATAGAATCTTGCAGTTCTGGTGACAATTGGCCCAAGAGGCTACAAGTGATATCTATGTTTGATCCCTTCCAGGGATGGTGACAATTTAGAAGGCTGTCACGACTTCATGCAGCAGCATGTAATGCATATTCAGATATATCTTAGTTACTAATGTATGTGTACTTAATGAATGACAATGGTGAGGTTTAGACAATTTAAGGTTTAAGTTGACAAAATCTGGAAATGTGCTATTGTGTGAGGGACAGTGGATGAATTTAGTTATCTAGGCAGGTTCCCTCCTCTGATCTCACCTCTTTATTTCTCGGACTCTGGAATTTAGACTTCCCATTTTGCTGGTTTCTTATATGTTGTATCAGGCTTGTATTGATAGTTAAATCAATCCTTTCATTTGGTCTTATTTCCTTCATCTTACCATAGTTATTTTCCCATTTATGTTCTCCTTATATTATCAAAGAATATCTGTGTGGATGTCTTGCTCTATTATGCTTACAATAATACACAATGTTGGCTTTATCATTAATATATATGTGTGTTGGTGGGTGAGTCTTTGGTGTTGGTGTAGATATGTTTTAATACCTGTAATATGAATACATCTCAAGATTACAAATATGGGTTATTGTTGCAGATTGTGCTGGAGCACCTGGGAAAAGATGCTGATTCCATACATTTGGGCATAAATTTGGACTCTGGTTTAGGAGTTTTTGATGCCTTCTTTGCAAGTTTATGTATGATACTTGTGAGCGAGGTTTGTTCTCTGGCCACTACTGTAATAATATTCAGATCGTTGTACATTAAATCATAATGTATCATCACCACCTATTGTTACTATTTACTCTTAGTTCTCTCCATCTTATCTTTCAGTGTCCACTCCTGCTAGATTCATGCATATGTAATTATGTAGGGCTTAATAGCTGATGATTTTGTGATAGATCGGAGATGAAACATTTATCATAGCAGCTTTAATGGCAATGCGTCATCCAAAGTCCATTGTATTATCAGGAGCTCTCAGTGCCTTGGTTGTGATGACAGTAAGTTTTTTTTTTTTATTTTTTATTTTTTTTCTCCCCCTCTTTATTTAGCAAGAATTTTCTCTTTATCTTCTTGTACTTCCATGTGATTTTCTGCAACCACATGCATTTGCAACTATGGAAGATAATGTGTTGTGCTTTGGTGAGGCTCATTGATGTGATTTTGTCAATAGGTTCTCTCCACTGGACTTGGTAGGATAGTTCCAAATTTGATATCAAGGAAGCATACAAACAGTGCAGCTACAGGTATATCTTGTATATGCTGTTAATGTTGTGTTCTTTGTTGTGTGTGGGGAAGGGTTAGCCTTCTTTTAGATAGTTATACTACTATTTCATGCATATTTTATTTAATTTAATTTTATTGTGTGTGGGGATGGATGTGTGATTATTTATCTCTGAACCCCAAAATGTTCAAATATCTTATTTTCTGCGTTGTTGGTATCTCATTAGCTATTTTTTTTATGCATATTTAACCAACACAGATGTTCCATGGTGCATTAGCGGCACTTGTAGGAGTTGATTTGCAGTTTGTCTAGAACTATGCACTTTTTCTCAGTTTATTCAATACCCTAAGCAGTAATGTGAGCTAACATTTAACAATTCCCCCACCCACCCACCCACACTCAAAACACTGAAAAATCCCTAGTTAATGACTGCTGTTTCATATTGCTTGATTATTTTGCTTATCAACTTATTGGGTTATGTGCTATATTTATTTTTTTACAATGTATATTTTCTTTTTTCCCTGCAGTTCTTTATCTATTTTTTGGTTTGCGTCTGCTTTACATTGCTTGGAAGTCTGATCCTAAAGCATCACAGAAGAAGGAAATGGAAGAGGTATGTCATCATTCCTCTTTCTGCTTTAACTTCTTTGCATTTTGCATGTGGATGCTTCTTTCTTGTTGGTTGCCTTTATTTCTTTTTTCTGGGAGCACTATGTGGCATGCCTTTGAACATATATTATTCTTGTAATCAACAAAGTGCTAGTATGTTACTTGTGCAATTTATGATTGAATTTCATTATCTTTTTTCTTTGGGTTATGAGACTGGTTTTGTTTGATGTTTATGTATCGATCAATAAGACTCCTTGACATCACTGCTTAGTGTGTTGCAATGAGTGGCTCTAATGTTTATTTAGTGTTCTGTGTTTTTTTTACTTTGTATGGCTTTTATATTTGATACCTGTCCTTGGATTAATTGTTTAGAGAAATTTTCTTATATTGCCTGACTTTATTGGGAGCAAGGACAATTCATGGCTGCATGCCTGGAACATTATATCCCCCTCTGTAGTTCCCTTGTAATATATGAAACACCGAGGCTGACTCTTGCTTTAGTAGTTGAGTAGCTATGTAATTTCTGCTTACAGATTTGGGGTGCCTCCGTATTTATTAAAATTCTTTTACTTAATATCTGGTTTAATTTTTATTTTATTTATTTACATATATATTTTTCCAGGTTGAAGAAAAGCTCGAGGGAGGACAAGGCAAAACATCCATACGCCGTTTCTTATCAAGATTTTTAACTCCTATATTCTTGGAGGTATGCTTGAAACTGATTTATATATTTAATTAATTCTTCTAGTATCTGGAAAACAAAATATATGCAATCCCTCATTATATCTAATTATTTATAAGGGAGGTCATGCTAATGTTATTTTAAAATTGTCATTGAACCTCTTAGAAGAGTCTTACTGCAACGCGGATCATCTAATATTGTTGCTTTACATATTTTGCAGTCATTTATTCTCACCTTCTTGGCTGAATGGGGGGATCGTAGTCAGATTGCTACAATTGCTGTAAGTTCAACTTCCATTGAATTTATAAACCATAAGCACTTATACAAGTTTTCTCTCTGCCTTTTAAATTCATGACAATATGACTTGCATTGCTTTAAGCAGCAGCTATAATCTCAGTGAACGGGAATATTGTCATGCTACTAGCTCATAATTTCAATTTGTCTTGTGATGAATTCTTTTGTTGCATCGTTTCTCATTTCCTTGCTAGTTTTGCATGTCGTTGTTTTGCTTCTAATAATAACTGTTGCCTGCTGTTTTCTTTACGAGTCATCAAGCCCTTGATTTTAAGCACAAGGAAAATATGTAAATGTGGACAGAGTTCCTGTGGTTCTGGTTTTATTTTTGCGTAATTGGCAAATCTATCTTATTTTCACCAAAAGTAGTAAAGCTGGAGCATGCATTATAAATTTATAATGGGTTTTGCTTTACATGTATGGATTGCTTTTGTACGAAATTTTGTCCTGGTTCTTGACTTGCAGCTTTGATAACTCTAATGAAAATATTATCTTGATACCACAGCTGGCCACACACAAAAACGCGTTGGGCGTATGCGTGGGGGCCATACTGGGCCATTTGGTCTGCACTTCAGTAGCTGTGGTGGGAGGAAGCATGTTGGCGTCCAGGATCTCACAACGTACAGTCGCCACCGTCGGTGGCTTCCTCTTTTTAGGATTCTCCTTATCATCATACTTCTATCCTCCACTATAGTACAAACTTATGGATTTGTTGGCTAACCACATTCATGTAATGCCATCATGTCACTTTTCTTTCCTTCTCTCTATTCAGAATCTTTACAGTATTTCATTTTTTTTTTTAAAAAAAGAAGATATATTAGTATAATACTAGTATGTTAGCTTTCCTTTTAATGTCTGTTTGGGGTGTAAAATTTTTGATCATGTAAAGAAGGGGAAGTTTCCCAATTTTTTCTACCATAAATTTCAAATATAGTTAATCTCATTTAGAGTTGCATACTTGCATGATATTGGATCTCGCGGAATTAAAATTTACTACTGATGTGTTTAGTTTACGCTTTTTCTTTGCAAAGTTGAGAGCAATTACTTCTGATCCTTTCAATTCAAATAAGGCACTAGTGCGAGAAGTTATCTTGGACCCTGACCCATTATTCACAGCAATTATCACACTTGTGTAAGATTTGCCTTCAAAACAGTATCCGTTGGCCTGTTGCCGCTAAGAATTCAGGCTGTGGGAGAAGGATCGCGCTCGAAAATATTTACAGTACTGTGAAGCTGGGTAGGATCGAGAAACCTGAGTTCATGCTACATTTGTTTTATCCTTATACTTCCTCCGTTAAATGTTAATTGCAACAAAGGATATTTTTTGTGAGATAAAAAAATTCCTTTGTAGCAATTAACATTTAACGGAGGAAGTATATCAAACGAGTCGTGAAATTAGTACTTATTAGGAATTGAAGCATGATATAAGGTAGCTCTAGTTAAGTACAGCAAAATTATGCTCGAATCAACTCACAAACCTTGTCTCACGGCACAAGGAGAACCAATTTCTTGTCTCACGACACAAGAGAGCCGAAAACCTTTTTTTTTCATCATCTTTGAGAGTCAAAGACACACCAACAATTTTATTTTGATCTCAATGCTTAGAAAAGCCACGCATGATGTAATGTATACATCAAGTCATCAACTCAAACTCTGCACCAACACTAACTTGCTAAAAAAAATTGGTAATTTTTGCTAAAGGATCATCCCACCGGTGGGTTTAATTTCTAACCCACCGGTAGGGGGGAAATTTTTTTATGAACGGTCCCAAGATTTAACCTGCTCTTGATACCATGACAAATTAGAGAGAAGAGAGAATGAATAGCTTTTGTATTGCTTGATTATTATTCTATCAGTAAGTTGAGTATTTATACAAAACCTATGCTCATGAGATAGGAAATAATCTTCCCAAAAGATATACCATTTATCCTAATGATATATTCAATAAATAATATCTTCACATATCATAAACCTATGCGAGTACTTATTGAATGACTGCGAAGACCAGTTGTATTAGCATCTAGATTTCCTCATGATTAGTACAATATGATTATGAAGTTGGATATTTATTGTACCTGTATGACATTGACAATATAATGCCTGAATTTGTCAAAAATCCTCCATTTACTACATTAATACGACAAATCAGCCTACATATAATGTTCCAAAAATGTTGAAATATGATTGAATATATTGTAATTGGAAATTTCAAATTAATCAATTTAATTGTGTTTAGAGTATAATGAGGCATATCAAGCGGGAGATTAGGTTCGTGATTACAACTACATTACGTTTAGAGTATACTTTATTTCTTCCTACTATAGTCCAATAAAAATATAATTTGGACATTTGTAGAAGTCAATCAACATAAATTTATTAACTTTGTTGAAAGATGATTGAATACAAGAATAATTTCTTAAAGCTTCAAAAGAACTAATAACAGAATATACCAACATTATTCGGCGAAACTATTAGTTTTCATTCAACTTCCTGTCAAGAAAGAGCCATGTTAATAGCAATGAACTGTCAATGAAGTCATAGACTTTATTATCATGTAGATGATCATTCACGTACTTTACTCTTACAACTTTAACGACTCGTTTAGTAGGTAGTATAACATTGATACTTTATGATAATGAATGAATTTACACTGTAATATAATGCTCTAAGAATAGCTTCATTCAATCATTCATACAAAATGTTAAAGAGTACATAAAATTCATTATCAGACGATAAAACAAGACGCACAACAAGTTGTACGGAGTATATTCCTAACAAAAAATCAACATCATACAGAAACCTTAGGTTCATGAGTCATGGTAATAGACAGAGACTCCGCTGAGCTCGCTAGCAAACGACAAAACAAGACGCAGGAACAAGTCATAGGATGATAAAAACCAATAAAAAAAGAAATATGTACACATAAATAGTACTACTAATGACCTCTTCAACTCAAAAGTGTACAAACTACAATATAAAGTTGAACCCAAAATAACATCTAACACATTATAATCTAATTTCAGAACAAAAAATAGTACGAAAAGTACAACATGGCTTCCAATATTGTTGGAGAGAATTACGAGTTATCTGAAACAAAAAAATTTGTTCTGCCAGTTGATACAGAAAATAAGGCCACAATTTTCCCATTATTTTCAATTGCAAAGCCTCATATGGTAGCATTTCATTTGAGTTGGTTTCAATATTTCACTTGTTTTCTGTCAACATTTGCAGCTCCGTCTCTGTTACCAATTATCCGTGATAACCTTAATCTTACAGCCAGTGACATTGGTAATGCAGGGATTGCATCTGTTTCCGGGGCAATTTTTGCCCGTCTTGCCTTAGGTTTTGCCTGTGACATGACAGGTCCTCGCCTCGCTTCTGCAGTCACCTGTTTACTCACAGTACCTGCTGTTTACCTCTCTGCAATGGCTAGCACACCTGTTAGTTACTTCCTGATGCGGTTTTTTACCGGATTTTCTCTAGCCACTTTTGTGTCTACACAGTATTGGATGAGCTGTATGTTCTCCCCTAGAGTAGTTGGTATAGCTAACGGTCAGTCGGGTGGATGGGGGAACCTCGGCGGAGGAGAAGCTAACCTTGTCATGCCACTTCTTTACAGTTTAATCCTCAAGTGTACTGGACCTGAAACAGCATTCACTGCCTGGAGGATTGCATTCTTCATACCGGCTTTTTTTCAGATGTTTTCGACGTTTGCTGTTATGCTGTTAGGCCAAGACCTTCCTGATGGGAATTTTCTTCGCCTTCAGAAGTCTGGTGAAATGCACAAGGACAATGCTAAGAAGGTTATATATCATGCAGTCACCAATTACAGAAGTTATATCACTGCTATAGGATATGGATTCTGTTTCGGAGTTGAACTAGCCGTCACAAATGTCATTGTTTTCTACTTCTATGATCGGTTCAATCTTAACCTTAACCTTGCAGGAATTGTTGGTGCACTATTTGGCCTGGTTAACATTTTCTCTAGGTCATGTGGTGGATTGTTTTCGGATTTCATGGCGAAAAAGTATGGAATGAGGGGGAGATTGTGGGGGTGGTGGGGTGTTCAGACACTAAGTGGTGTAATGTGTATTACTATGGGACGCCTTGACACTTTAAGCGCTACCATTGCAGTCATGTTGATCTTTTGCTTTCTTGTTCAAGCTTCTGAAGGACTCACATTTGGGGTTGTTCCTTTTGTCTCAAGAAGGTAAATTAATCATACTACTACAATAATTTCTCTGTTTTTTTCTCTGTTTTATATGTCTTAGCGTAAAAAGTAAAATATCAACTTTTTATAATTTTTTTCTTGCTACAGTCCTACAGATGCTAACTTGTAAAAGTTGTACGTACGTGTGTTTTTTTCAGATCTTTGGGGTTGGTATCGGGCATATCAGGAGCAGGAGGAAACGCGGGTGCAGTGATATGTCAAGCAATATTCTTCAGAGGTTCACAATTCAAAATAGAAGATGGAATAACATACATGGGTATTATAATCATTGTTACAACCCTTAGCTTAGCATCGATATATTTCCCTCAATGGGGCGGTATGTTGGTCGGTCCAAAACAAGGTGTTACAGAAGAAGACTACTACATGAAGGAATGGGATGCAGATGAGCAGGCAAAAGGGCTTCATAAAGTAAGCATGAAATTCGCCGAAGGCAGCAGGAATGAGAGAAGTTCTACAGCCAAGCATTATGTATCAGAAGAAGATGGTAGCACACGACGGGGCACACGGCCAGCCAATGTCTAATAAGCTCTAGTAATTCTAGCTTGACTGGCTTTCTGTTTGTAATACATGATTTTTTTGTTAAATTATTGAGAATTTGTGCCTATGAAATAACAAATATATATACTTCCAAGTCTTAGATCAGTTCATATTGGTGTAGATTTATCTTCACAACATGATTGATTGCATGCATAAATCAAGATCGTCTTTTTAATAAATTTACAAAAGTAAATGACACCAATGTCTTGTCTAAAATATAATTATTCTCATGTGAGTTGGGATTAATTGTCCCACATTAATGAAATAATTAAAGAGAGACGAATAATAAAATGCAAGTCTATAACGTTGGTAAGCTTCTATCTTTCTCCAATTATATCGGCAATTGGTTTTAGAATGAACTTGACATCACTAAACAAAAGTAAAGTTGATATGGCGGCTTGACAATTTTTAAGGTATCACGTATTACGTTTATGGTTCTAACACTTCATTCACCCAAGCTATGTTCAACTAATTAGATCGCGATCACATTTTTTGGAAGAAGGTATGTGAACTTGGGAAATTATACGAATTATCAAGGTGTTGTTTTAGCTTAGGCTTTTTTTTTTTTAATAAATATATTAGCTTAGGCTAATTAAAACTACTAACTAGCTATGTACGGAATAATAGCATTATTTGAAAATTAGATGAGCCTTGGAACTCCTGATTTGAAGCTGTGATTAGGGGTGAACATGGTCTGGTTTGGTGCGGTTTGAGTCTAAACCAAACCAAACCGCAAAATACGGTTTGGTCAATTTTCCAAACCAAACCAAACCATATTAGTATTGAAACCAAACCAAACCAAACCGTAATAATGCGGTTTGGTGCGGTTTGGTTTGCGGTTTATGATGAGACGACATTTTTTCCTAAAACATGTCAAATATTAATAAAGTTTAAATAATTAGCCCAAAGGGATTAAATTTTACTACAAAGTTTTAATAAAAATAACAACCAACTAATCAGGTGCTAAGTGCTAACACAATAAGAGCAATATGAGTTATATGACCTATTGAATTTTAAGTATTGATATTTGAGAATGAGTATAGAGTATAGTAGTATACTGACCGTATAGTCTTCTAATGATTTTTCATGTTTTTTTTTTTGTTTTTTTAATTTTTTATAATACATAATAACTATTTTAATTTAATTAAAAATCACATAAATATTAAAATGCGGTTTATTGGTTTACGGTTTGGTTTGGTTTATAATTTTCGAAAAACCAAACCAAACTGCAAACCAAATTTCCCCAAAAATTGAAACCAAACCATATTTTTCTAAACCGTAAACCAAACCAAACCACTAAAATACGGTTTTGTCTGGTTTGGTTACGGTCCAGACCAAACTGTGTACAGCCCTAGCTGTGATATGCATATATATCACAATGGATCACAATGGCAAATGGTGTAATTTGGGAGAAAAAAAAAAGGAATTCATTCAATCAATTTCTTATTATTTTTTCAGAGATGTTGTACATACATTGACATGCAAGTATAAAAATCAGTTAATAGATAAATAACTAAAGGAGAAAATATATAAATAGTGTAAAAGTCGAAATTTTGCACATATATATATAAACAAAATGTGCATATGAATACATAATTATTCATGAAATGACAAGGGAATGTGGTGGATGTTAAGACAATGTTGATTAAACAAAGGAAGAACTTTAATTACTACATAAATCGACAAAGGTACGGTGTTAGCCGTATAATACTAGACTGAGTAAAATATATCCAATACAATTCGTTTGCATGCATGTGGCATAATAACTGAAGCAGTAAGTCAAACTATAACCTTACTTTGCGCCAAAAAAGAAAATTAAAAAATTAGTCAAGATAACTTAGATAAGTAGAGTTTAAAGTCAATACCTCACGTTACTAATCATTTCACGTGAAATAATAGTTTATGAAGTCCTGCCCCTAAATTCTTGAAACGCGTTTCTGGCTTTTGTTAATTTTATACGTAGATTTTTTTTTTTTTTTTTTTTTTTTTTTTTTTTTGTAAAACTTTGTAGATGATAGATAGGAAGTTAGGAACAAGTATATTACTTGAACGGTTGAATCCTATAAGGCTAAAATAATACTCATAACGAATTAACGAGTTGAAATATATATATATATATATATATATATATATATATTTATTTATTTATTTTTATTTTTTTTATTTTTATAAATGTTCATATTTATTTAAAGAACACCTTAGAAAAACTATTCAAAGAGTTGAATTAGATATATACTAGTTTTGTGTCCCGTGCGATGCCCGAGTTGTTTATGGACTTTTAAAATAATATATATATATATATATATATATATATATATATATATATATATATATATATATATATATATATATATTTTATAATTCAATTTGATTGAATATAGAATTCTAAATTAACTTTTTTTGCTATAAAATCTATCTATATTTATCCAACGTAGTATGACACTTGGCGAAAAGTTAAAAGCTAAATGATGATGTTGTGTTGTGGCCTAATTATAATTTTATTATTTGATATAATATTATCGAAAATAAAACTCTAAACAACAAACTTATTTTAAAATTCTATCCTAATTTGATTGAAAATGGAATTTTTAACTAACAGTCTATCTAAATATAGAAGTATAGATTAGCTTTTGATACAAAATTAGCACTTAACAATTATTCATGTTCTATGTAATGACTAATACTAATATTGGTGGAAATGTTCGATTTAATACATTAAAATAAATAAACAAATAATAAATTCAATAAAATAAATGTTCAAAGCTCGTTGGGTTGACCCAAACCCAAAACTTTGGGTAAGGGTTGAACATTTCTTGACTCGTAACCTAAAGTGATGACCCAATTCGGGATGACTCATGACTCAACCCTAATTGACAGATCTATGTACTAATAAAATTCTATTAGTTATGAAGTATATTATTTTAACCGATTAGTATGTATTATAAATAGATGTTTTACACTTTAAACTAATTCCTTCGCTCCAAAAATAAAATATTATGACATAAAAAATTAAATTTATATGATAATTTTTTAGAATAATAAAATTATAATTCAATTTGTATCTCTGAAATATTGGTCTTTTATCAAAAATAAAATTCTAAACTTAAAATTATATAAACTAATTCCTTCGCTCCAAAAATAAAATATTATGACATAAAAAATTAAATTTATATGATAATTTTTTAGAATAATAAAATTATAATTCAATTTGTATCTCTGAAATATTGGTCTTTTATCAAAAATAAAATTCTAAACTTAAAATTATATATATATATATAAATCTTATGAAGTCTATTTAAATCGCTCCAATGTGGCGATATATATATATATATATATATATATATATATATATATATATATATATATATATATATATATTATGAAGTCTATTTAAATCGCTCCAATGTGGCCCGACACTTGGCGAAAAGTTGGAATACCAAGTGTTGCAACGTCGTGACCTGGCTAATATATATATATATATATATATATATATATATATATATATATATATATATATATATATATATATATATATATATATATATATATATATATTAATTTTTTTACGTTGGTAAAGAGAACATCCCTATCGGGCTACCAGGCCAGAACCTCTCACAGGGCCTCTCGCCCCAGATTAGTGGGTTAAGCACTTTGGCATTGGGGGGAAATGTAAGGGAATCCCCAGCCCAAAATGCCTCTAGTGGGGATTGAAACCCCAACCTCGAGGTTAGAAGGTACTACGTACCCTTTCCATAAGATCAAGCTTAGTTAGGATTTTTATTTTTATTTTTTATTTTTTTTAACAAGAGCTGAAAATAATTTTGGGTGCATTTTAGACCTTGCACCCAAGTGTATTGTGTATATAAATTTTTTTAGTAAGTTAAAATATAAATGCTCTAATAGCATTTGATCAATTTCTATTTAGATGTCAAAACTTTTCCAAAATAACCTTATTCATAATCATATTAATCTACATTTACAAATTTTTGTATGTGACTGGCCACACGGTGTTAAATTGTTGTGAAAAATTTTAGAAATTGGGTGTTAAATTGCTGTGAAAAATTGTGATTAATTATCCTTAATATCATCAACAACATTTGAAGTAGTGAAATCGATGAGAACCAAAGAAATGTGAGCTCGTTTTCTTCGTGGAATCTTAGATCAAACATTCTACGTCAATGATTGTAGGGTGTTACTAGTTTGGTGAGGGGTACTTGTAGGTGTTACCGGTTTGGTCATGGGTTACATGTAGGGTGTTACTGGTTTGGTGAGGGTGTTACTGGTTTGGTCAGGGGTTACTTGTAGGGTATTACTGGTTTTGGTCAGGGGTTACTTGTAGAGTGTTACTGGTTTGGCTAGGGGTTACTTGTAGGGTGTTACTAGTTTTGCTCAAGGGTTACTTGTAGGGTGTTACTGGTTTGGTTAGGGATTACTTGTAGGGTGTTACTAGTTTTGCACAAGGGTTACTTGTAGGGTGTTACTGGTTTGGTATGGGTCTTACAAGCAACCGTTGAATAAGTAACAAGTAACCCTTGAATAAGTAATTCATACAAGTAACCTTTAAAGTAACTCATATAAGTAACCCCTGAATAAGTAACTCATACAAGTAACCCTTGAATAAGTAACTCATACAAATAGCTCTTGAATTAACCCATACAAGTAACCCCTGAAAAAAAATAATACAAGTAACTCTTGAAAAAAAATTAGAAGTAAATCTTGAAAAAAAAAAAAAAGTAACCCTCGAAAAAAAATACAAGTAACTCTTGAAAAAAAAAATACAAATAACCCCCTAAATAAGTAATCCATACAAGTGACCCTTGAAAAAAAAAATACAAGTAACCCTTGAAAAAAGAAAAATACAAGTAACTCCTGAATAAGTAATCCATACAAGTAACCCCTGAAAAAAAATACAAGTAACCCCTGAAAAAAAATACAAGTAACCTTGACAAAATCAGTAACCTCGTTATACGCGCGTAATCTAATATTTTTACTGACTTGGCAGCAAGCCACACGGTGTGGCCTGCTGACCAAAAAAGCTCTAATATACATTTGGGCAATATCCCCCATACTTTGCAACTACTTTATTCCGTACTACGGAGTATACGGTGACGTGTGATATTTCATATTTGCATGGCTATTTTTAACGGGTAGCTGATTAAATACGGAGTATTTGGTATAAATAATTTTGCCGACTTAACAAAATTTTATACTCGGAATATGCTGTTATCAATGCAAGTTGGTTTGAAGGTGATAAGATATCATTTTTTGTAATGCGAAAGTGATAAGATATCATGCTTCGATTCCTTCCCCTTATATGCTTTGATAATTAAACTTATGCTCATTGACTTTTCATAATGTCATTTTTATTCTTTAATTAGTTTACTCGGTTTTATGACATTTCTCACATGTTTTGTTTCATATGAAATATTCCGAAATTAGTGGAGTTATAATGTAGCTACTTATTAGGGTATGTTCACATTTACTTAAATTTAGTTCAGTTCAGCACTAATCAGTTCATTCCCTTTCTTATAAAATATTCAGTTCAGTTCAGCTCCAATCAGTTCCTAATTTTCCTCTCTCATAAAATATTCAGTTCAGTTCAACTCTAATCAGTTCAGTAAATGTGAACTGACCCTTAGCCTACCACATGCAAATATTCATTTCGCAATTTTTTTGACACAAAATTGAGAACTAACTATAATATTTTTTTGGTCTTTAGAAGCCATAAGGATAGGGGTGAGAATTGATTCCTGAACCTTTTAGATTCAGGATGAAAGCTCTAACCATTTGTGCTATCCCTCACTCTCAGAACTAACTATAATATAACATCGAGTGTATATGTAATCGTTAATTGTTGGAGTTTAGATTATATTGTTCGAGCATGAATACCTGTACAAAATAATCAAATAATAGATGGAAAATGATATACTTTAACTCTTTAATGGCATGGCATTCAATCAATGTATATGTACAATTAATTAAACCCTAGATTTCTATTAATTTGATGTATTTTATCTAAACAAAACTCAAATAACTTTTAAATAAAACGGATGTTCAGTAAATTACTGAACATCTGTTATAAAGTGACAATAAAATGTGCAAAAGTTACACTAAAACGCACAAAAGTTATCCTGACATATATAAGAGTTATTTATGCTTCATTGATAAATTTGACAAAAGTGACACTAAATTTGACAAAAGTAATACTAAATCTGACAAAAGTGTACCCGATATACAATAAATTACTGAAAACCGGATGTATACAAAAGTTTTTCAATTATTTTAAAGTTTCACAATGTGTTACTAAATTTTCCTTACACACACACAAATTAATTACATATCTAATAATTAAGCTATATTCGCTAAGTATCTTAGTTAATGTACTTTTATTCATGCATTTCATCTATATTGAATGAGTTTAATTTCACCATGGTTCCAATTTTTGTATGTATGAATTCCTTGGGTTTATTTAAACCTTGGCTTTTTTCTCGAAATAAAATATATAATTGTAATTGTAAAATGGTTTAATGCCATTAATCATGTGGTAAGCTAGATTATCTCCACAAAATACGGAATTAAATTAACAAAAAAGACAAAGCATGTGCTAAGATGTCATATCAATGACTAATTGACTAATATGTAAGTCCGTATAGTACAAATTAAGTACAACGTGTAGCCGTGTTGGTCGTCGTGACACTTTATCACAACTACTCCGTACTACGTACACCTAACTAACTGCTTTTCTATGTTCAAATGCACAACTGTAATTGACCAAAAGAGTTGATTTTCTCAATATTTCAAAGAGATTGTTAATTATTGTTGCTAAGTCAGATATTAAGTGGAGTAATAATTTATACGACTTGAAGTTATGAAGTACGGAGTATATTATAAAGACAAAGTTTCTTCCAAGAACAAAAACATAATACTATGGTAAGTTATATTATACGAATTGTTGAACCTTTGTTTCTCAAGAATCAGTTCAGCTCTAATAAGTTCAGTTTAATTTAGTTCAGTCGATGAGAACATACCCTTACTTCTGTTCGTGGGTATATAAAAATTACGGAGTAGTTAGGTAGCTTGTTTAGGACTTTTGTGTATCTTTGATCTATCTTGCGTGAAACTTGGACAATTAATATATGCATCACTTCAATTCGTATGTCACGTAGGGGTGATTGTGATGCTTGTCAAGTGGATAAATGTTATGGTACGTACAAGTGTGTGTTAAAAAGGTCAGTAGTTACTGATAAGGAGTTTGTACAATAGTTGTAGAATAATGTTGTTGGTTCTGATGTCGATATGATATTCAAGGCACCTTTCTTTATTTAACTTTACCTCATACACTATAATAATTGAATATGAAGAGCCACTTTTTTATTCTAGTGTTCATTGCATCTGATCTTGGTGATTTAATTTTGTCTTTATGTGGAAGGCTGTAAACCCTAACTAGGTTCCTTTTGGGATGAAAAATATATCCTCTTATACTTTCTCGATAAATAGGCCTAATTTACCTATCGAGACAAATTAATGACCTATGGATAGATATTTGTTCAATTCCAATCCAAGATCAATCGAAGACACTTTTTTAACTATATTTTTGAAACTAAGATCTACGTACAAACGCATTGTAATATCTTTACTTTGACGGTATTTGTATAATTTTTTTTTTTGTTCTTTACGCAAAGCAAGGTCAACTTCATAGGTTACCGAGTTTTAAAAATTGGACATAACATACAGTTGATGAAAATACAATGACAACATTACAACAGATTGATCAACTATTCAACAACTAAGTACATCGCGAAGCTTCTATGATTTATCAAATTGGAAAAAATGGGAATATATTTGTAGAAGTCAAAGACCAAAAATTATCAAATAATAAATTAAACTTAATAATACGGAGGAATCAAAGCATGATAACCTTAGCAAGTTGCACTATATTGTTGTGTACTTATATTGTGCGTAATTATTGTCATGAAAGTTTATTGTGCTTAACTTAACTTGTCCATCGATAAGAGAGAATCTTGCTTACATCGATGACACGTTTCCTTATCATCTCTACCAACTTAATTGATTGTAGATTACTTAATTGAAATTACTGTAATAATGTGTAGAGATTATATATAAGTGGTAGTATGTGGTTTTGATTGAGTTGAACCTTAAACCGAGGAGGAAAATATTCTATGTATACTCTCTATTAAAAACTTTCTTAACTAACTTGAGTTGAAGAGAACAAATCTTACAATTTCTGTCTTTTGCTTTTCATTTTTTTTTAATTTTAAAAAATATATAATTAAAAAATTATTAAGATAATAATTTTATAAGTGTTGAAAATTTGATTAAAATTGTGAATTGATAATAAAATAATAGTGTTATTATACCCACGTAATAATTGCTTCACACTTTGTTTAGTTTGTTACACTAACGCCAAAAAAAAGGAAAAAAAAAAAAAAGATACCAGGCCAATTTCTAATTAATTAAGTCCCTTATATCTTAATTAACCAAATCTTTAACCCCTTACATTACTATTTGTATGATGTGATTTTGTATTGTGAAGAATAGGCCAATTGATTCTTACATGCACCTATGTGTATATAGAGATCGATACAATAAGGAAATACTATAATTAAATTATGAAGTACCAAGTAATATTTTTGGCTCATTTAATAAGATACTTTTCCTAACCATATTTTTTTAAAAAAAGGTAATAATATTCGTATAGTACAATTAGGATGTAGGAAAACGCATTTGAAGCCAGCGTTTCGGCTTCATACACGTTTTCACGTGAATTTTCCAATTTTTTAACCGCACTTCATCTTTACTTTCTTATTAATTGCTTTTTAATTTTATTTAAGCAAGGTTGTTGCTTTAATTTGCTGCATGCTTCACTAATTGCGCCACTTGCTGAATTTCATACTTCTACTCTATTTTATTCAATCTTTGACTTAACACCTTTAATTTTATCATTTCATCAAGTATGGCATTAATTACAACATTTGTCCTCATCTAATTTGATGAACTTTCGTTATATTGGTAGTATGATTAAATAAATGATTATATAATTCTGACCACTAACAACCCATCAAATATATCATGCATTATATTGTGATTAATAATACATTGTCCCTGTCAAAAAAAAAAAAATTACATTGTGATATGCAACTATACATATCATATCACATTCATAATGTTCTTCCACATGATTAATTGATAAGCTGTCAGAAATGAACTAATTAAGCTTATAACCACTGGCACATATATTACTATTTACTAAGTCCGTAGTTTCCGTACTCATGTTCAACATAAAACATCTTAATTCATGAACAAGCAAAAAGTACTATATATAGCTTTGTTGTTTGAACCTTATTTTTCATCCTAAACTCACTTACCTCCTTTCTTTAATTCTAGCCAATTCAAATACTCGTACATTGTATTATAAAAGTATTCGTTTCCCATTTTTTTTATTAAGGTGATATTACTGATTATATCGTAAATCATCATGGAAACTCAAAATAAGAATAATATCGGTGTACTTGAAGTATCAAAAAAATATAGTTTTCCGGTAGATACAGAAAACAAGGCCATGACATTTCCATTATTTTCTATAGAAAAGCCTCATATGAGAGCATTTCACTTATGTTGGTTTCAATATTTCACTTGTTTTATTTGCACATTTGCTGCACCACCCCTTCTACCAATTATCCGAGATAACCTTAACCTAACCGCGAGTGACATTGGCAATGCCGGTGTTGGTTCGGTTTCCGGGGCGATTTTCGCCCGTCTAGCCTTAGGTGCTGCCTGTGACTTAACCGGTCCTCGGCTCGCCTCAGCAACCGTCTGTTTTCTTACAGTTCCTGCTGTTTTTTTATCTTCTATGGCTACTACACCAGCTACTTTTTTCATGATGCGGTTTTTTACCGGATTTTCTTTAGCCACTTTTGTGTCTACACAATACTGGATGAGTTGTATGTTTTCTCCTAAGGTTGTTGGCCTTGCTAATGGCCAGTCGGGTGGGTGGGGAAACCTCGGCGGAGGGGTGGCTAACCTCCTCATGCCACTTCTCTACAATCTTATTCTTAATAATACTATGGCTAATACGCCATTTATAGCTTGGAGGGTTGCATTTTTCGTGCCCGCTTTTATGCAAATGTTTGCAGCATTTGCAGTCATGCTATTAGGCCAAGACCTTCCTGATGGAAATTTTCTTCAATTACAAAAGTCCGGTGTGATGCACAAGGATAATGCGAAGAAGATTGTATATCATGCTATTACCAACTACAGGGGTTGGATTACTGCTATAGGTTATGGGTTTAGTTTTGGGGTCGAGTTAGCCGTGAACAACATTGTTGTTTACTACTACTATGACCGATTTAATCTTAACCTTAGCCTAGCAGGCATTGTTGGTGCACTTTTTGGGATGGTTAATATTTTCTCTAGGTCATCTGGTGGATTGTTCTCCGATTTCATGGCGAAAAAGTTTGGAATGAGGGGGAGGTTATGGGGGTGGTGGACTGTCCAGACACTTAGTGGTGTAATGTGTATTGTTATGGGACGACTCGACTCGTTGAGTACTTCCATTGCGGTTATGATGATCTTCTCTTTTCTAGTCCAAGCAGCCGAAGGGCTTTGTTTCGGGGTTGTTCCCTTTGTCTCTAGAAGGTACTTTAATTTACTTCCTCCGTTTTTTTAAACTGTTTCATTTTTATTGACTTTTTGCATTATTTACATATCTCACTTTGACTGTATGTTTATTTTTAGGTCAATGGGTGTGGTACAGGGGATATCAGGGGCAGGTGGAAACGCGGGTGCAGTTATATGCCAAGTAATATTCTTCAGAGGTTCACAATTCAAATTAGAAGATGGAATAACATATATGGGTATTATAATCATTGTTACTACCCTTAGCTTAACAACCATATACTTCCCTCAATGGGGCGGTATGTTGGCCGGTCCAAAACCGGGTGTTACAGAAGAAGACTACTACATGAGGGAATGGGACTCCGAAGAGCAGCAACAAGGGCTTCATAAAGTAAGCATGAAATTCGCCGAAGGCAGTAGGAATGAGAGAAGCTCTAAAGTACAGTCCATCCCATTAGAAATCTCACAACCGGGTGATGTTGTATAATTATTGTAGGAATTAATTTTGATCCTAAACCACATTTTACTGAAGAAGACTATTGCGCTTCAAAGAATGAGATCCAAATGAACATGAACATGAACAAGGCCTAAACGAGTTAGGCATGAAATATGTTGAAGGAAGCCGGAATGAGAGCGACTAGCTCATGTATGATTTCCGGCATTTTCCTTCTTACAATGTTGGTTCTGCTTGTAATGAGATAGTCTTTCTTGAAAAATAAATAAATTTTGTTGATAGTTCTTATCTTTAAGTCTCTGTTCATACATCTATTTGTCTTTCACAACGAATAATACTTCTCATGCAAAATTACGCATAAACAATAAGAACATATATAAGCAATACTCAACTCTTTCCTCAACAATTGATACATTATCGATTATATTGGGGTTGTAATCTATAATAAAACAGAGAGAATTAAAGAGCTATATTAACAAATTAAAATTAAAGCACCAACAATATTATTTCTACTAGCATTAACAAATACAATATTGATTTCTTACCCCGATTAATCTGATGATAATTACTTTGTAATGCTCGATTGTAAATGCACCCTGTTGGTGATATATTTTCCGATAACACATATCTCTAACACACCCTTTATGAAAAATAAGATTTTTTTTATTTATTATTTTTTTTTTTTATCAATATTATTTGTACTGTCACAAACTTTGAACTTGGCATTGTTCTTATCTAATACTCTAGTAAGAAATAAGAATAGTTTTATGCGTTAATACAATTTTAGGAAACAAAACTATATTTCAACCAACAATAGCTGCTAGGGTTCTTTCAACTTCTACCTAGTTAAAAAACAGTCCTTCAACATAAGTAAAGAAGTAAATTACTACACAAAGTGATACTTCCTCCGTTCTATTAATATTGCAACAATGGACTTTTTGCACTATTCATCACTCTTATTTGACCATATAATATGAGTTATACGTTAAGTAAAATATAGTCTAGTGGGATCTTGTTAGATTCGTCTCATATAATACTTTCACAATATCAACTTTTTATAATTTTTACTCTTACACAATTATAGATATTTAGCATATAAAATGTGTTTTGGGATGCGTGATTTCCTCATTGTTGCAATATTAACAGAACGGAGGAAGTAGAATATAAACATATTCCTAAACCTCAATCATCAGCTTAAGCTTTTGGTTGAGTTAGACTCCTAACATGGTATCAGAGTCAGCGTGACAGAAAGGTCACGGGTTCAAATCTCATCCGCCCCTCCTTCAAAGTGGAATTAATTCGCACCAGGTATGGGTGGGCCTGTGTTTTTGAATTAACAATTATTATCAAACACTTTTACACAACCAATCATTTGCAATTAGCTAGCTAGTCAAATCAGCTAATAATATAAGCTAGTCAAACGAGTTAATTCAACCAGTTATATCAATCAGCTACCATCCAATGTGTGTTAATAAATCGTTTGATGTATTATAAAATTTGAAAACATGAAAGAAGCATCGTGTGCAATCAGATCTAATAGGGTAAAAATGTAAGGTAGATGACATGGATGGCGGTTTAGTACAAATCCAATAACCTCCCTAATATACGCTGCGGTGATCAGTCCAGTAGCTGGATCTTTAATTATGATAACTGAAATTCCTTAAACTAAGTTAACTGCCGACTTCATATCGATCAGGCGGCCTTCCACATCACTTATGAGTCAGCATTGTGCTTTCGTTGACTAACCCTGGCCTCATTGCCATTGACTTTTTGATTCATTAAGGACTCCTTATTAGATACCTGGTTTTGATCTCCATCTATTAATTTAGCCCACCGGAAGTAATCCATTCATAAACCACCATCTTAATTAGGCTAGCCTCGCCAATGAACATGGCAATATTCTCTAACTCAAAATCACAAAAAAAAAAAAAAAAAAAAAGAAGAAGAAAAAAGGTTTTGTAAAGTGCGGTTTGTGTTCTTTAAGCATATAATGGCGTAATATATCTGCTCCTTTTCACCAAAAAAAAAAGTGTGGTTTGTGTCTTAACCACATTTAAAACTTATTATTCGAAAAGAGTGTATATGAGTAAGTGGTAATTAGGGTTCGTAATCCCTGACCCGGCACGATAACACGACCCAAACCCCAGCCGAAGTTACTGAGAGAAATCCGAATCAAACCCGAATTATCTGAATTCGACCCGATTTAACCCAAATTTCGTATTTTTTGTAATAATATTAAGTTTTACACTATTTTTGATTGTTTTTAAGCATAACCCGAAAGCGATCCAAAATCTGACCCAAATCTGTCCGCTGACCCGAGTTGCAACCCTTAGTGGTAATCCTTTATTTTTAATCTTTTAATTTTGTATATGATTGTTTTATGTTATCGGGAGTAGTAATAACTAGTAATAAGGTAAGGTGCAAATGAGTCGATATGCTTGTGAGTTGTGACCATGAAATGAACAAATTAGGTCAAAACTTGTTCACCAAGCAATTGAATTGTGAAAAGCTCAAGTAAAAATTTTGTGCTAGCTTTCTCGCTTACCAAATGAGATATAAGCTTTACCATAACATCGTGTTTGACGCTTAAGTGTTAATCGCGAATATCTCATGCATTTATAAGTTATAACTCACTAATAGCTAGCTTCAATAAACTTGCTTGTATAATGGTAAAGTCCAAATTTTAAACGAGCTGAGTAAATCATTTACTAATAAACTAACTTGTTTAATGCTCGGTCCATCTTTTCCCTTCTCTCAAAGATTTTTTTTATTTGTATCAAAAAATCAAAATTGAAAATTTTGTTAAAGAGAGATTACAATTGTACAAATGAGCATTGACCAAGCTCAAGTTAATGAGCTCGATCAATTAAGCAATTCTTTTACCTAACGAACTAAACTCGAACCAAACATCATACAAAATTAAACTCGTTCAAGCTCGAGCACACTCGATTAACAATTCGCTAGCTACTAAAAAGAATATTAGCATGTGGTAGCTAAATCAAATCCTTCAAATACGGAGTATTATTATTCCAAAAGAGTTTGATCACAACAAAACTTTTTAAAAAATGGAACATTGAGTAAATTAAACTTTCGTACAAGTCAATGACCATACTAATAAGTTAATCTATCTAAGCAAATTCACTTATTAAACGGGCGCAATAATCGAAGCATGATACCTTATCATCACCTTCATATACGCATATCTAATCATATTTAAGCAACTTGGTAGAAGAATATTCCGAGTATAATTTAGTAAGTTTGCCAAATTGTTAAAATGCAAAGTACTCTATTAGACGAACTTGCCGTTAAAAAAGCCATGCAAACTGTACACGTTTACTTTATACTCCGTAGTACAGTATAGAGTAGTTGCAATTTAGTGGGAGATATTTGTGGTTTTGTAATTTTTAGTCAACGGATGAAAACTTTTATAAATTGTCACAACACTAGTATAGTATAATGATTTTTCTATGAAACAAATCAAATGACATAATTATGTTATCTTAGATTACACAATTTCAATCAGCTTGAGGTGTAAAACAAACTTACTTTTTTTTTTTTTTTTTTTTTTTTTTATGAATAAACTTACTTATGAGATGTGTTTAGTGGACAAAGATGATATTCGAAGCTACTATACCTACATATTTATATACTCCGTATGCTCGTACATTATGTACATGTAATATACTAATATCTACTCTATTGAGCTAAAATGGAATGAATATAACAATTTGAAATGATTGTATCTCGACTTTCCACTAATTTTTTTTGTAGGTCATATGACTTTGTCTGTTTTTAAGATATAATAACAATAATAATTATAATAATAATAATAATAAAATCAATCGGACTAAAAAAATAAGTTTAAAAAAATAGAGTATCTATATTTTATGGAGTATCTCAAACTCCATTAGGTTATTATACGAATTACGTACTAATTATACACTTTATAGATCATATTAGGGTGGGTAAAAATAATTTTTATAATTTATCCTTAAATTTCTTGATTCTTTATTTTTTGAAGGGTCAAAAGCCAAATTGATTTTTTCATTTAGAATTAATTTCGACTTATATATACTAGTAAGATACTTGTTCATACGAGTCATACCATATTATAATATAAAAGTATTTTTTAAATAATTATATAAAAAACAAAATAATTATGATATGCGGAAAGTCGGAAACGCATTTGGTGGCCAACACTTCATAAACACTTCACGTTAAACGACTAATAACGATAATATCCTTATTTTTTTATTCGTTTGAATTGTTGCTTCAATTATTACGCCACATGTAGACTTGTAGTGTGATTAATTTATTTAATGTACAACTACATCATAATACCGTACCACTGTTCGGTTAATGTACGGTCGGTTTATGTACTACTCCGTACTTTTATTTGTTTAATGAACACCATCTTATCATCCAGCACATTTTTTTGTCATCTAATGAGTTATCTTATATCATATGATGATAAATATTTGACAATTGAATGAATTAATTGTTTTCTATCCCCTAATTTATGTCAATTGCATGCCATTGTGATATGCATATCATAGCTTAAATTTAGGGCTACTCATCAATTCATCATGAATGATTGAATAAAGTGCTAATAAGTAGCGATTATATATTTTTTTTTCATTTTTATGTATTACTATTTACTACTCCATACAGAGTACATAGTTTTATTATACATACCCTCTCTGTTCGTGTTTGTTTGTTTCCATACATAAGGTGATTAATTGATAATTATTTTGAATTTTTATTTTAATTTTATTTTTAAGTCTTTGTATTTACGCACGCCTAGGGTGGGCATATGTTTAGTCATAAAAAAGGTGTTAAATCATACGGAGTATAATGTATGGTAGTGTGTAATTCTGTTAGCTAGATTAACTCCACAATTTATGGATTTTACAATCGAGACAAAACTTGTGTGAGCAAAGATGTCATTATAATGACGATAATACAAGTAAACAGCGTGTTGGTTGCCCGTTGATCACAACGACCTACTCCGTACTAAGTACAACGTATCTGATTGCTTGCTTTTTCTATAGTCAAACAGAGACATCATCAAATGGGTATTTGTAGAAGTAAAGTATTGATTAATACTACGTACAAAAAAATCATTTTTTTTTTAAAACACACAAAAAATCAATTTATTTCTGATTAATCTAAGAGTTATTTGACTATTTTGTGCATATTTAGGGCATGTTTACATTACTGAACTGAACTGATTGGAGGTGAAATGAACTAAACTGAGGTGAAATGAATATTTTACGAGAGAGGGAAATTAGGAGCTGAACGAAACTGAACTGATTAGAGCTGAGCTGAACTGAACTGGTTGGAACTGAAATGAACGGAACTTAACTGAAATTAAGTAAATGTAAACAAGCCCTTAATATTTTATATGATGCTTTTAAAATCTTAAAATAATGACAAAAAAAAAAAACCACCCTTAATGCACCTAGCTTTATGTGCATCCAGATTCATTCTTGTTAGGGCACTTGTTCAATATTTCTCCCAAGTCCTAAGTTAATTATTTATATACTCGTCGTACAAATTAAGTAGTAGATGGATTGAAATGCATATATAGAAGTCATTATTTTCGTCGTACAAATTATTTAAAGCAAAGAGATTACCAATGCAAGCTTTGAAAAATAAACGCACGTCTTCACTTGTCTTCATTCATTATATAATTTTATAATTCTTTAAGCAAAGCATGCATGGTTAAATTCATTATAAACAAAACCAGTTTTTTACTATTAGGTAAGTCTATCTTCTCTTAAGCTAAGATTATTATAGATAAACGGAACAATGATAAAGGCGACAAAACATGTATGTGTGAGACCATAACCATACAAATTATATACAACTAATTGATCACATCACAACTTCTTAACTACTATTTTGTTGACTGTACAATGCTTTTTAAATTTATGATTTTTCAAATTGGAAACACAATGAAAATATTAGTAAAAAGTCAACGATCATAAATCTATCAAAGTTGAAAAATATGGAGGAATCAAAGCAATAAAGCATCATGAGCCATGAAATATCATTACCTTAAAGCAAGTTAAATTTTTTTATCACTTTCTACGTAATGTATTAATATGAACATCTATTGAGCTTTCCTGATACATACTATAGAGTACTCCGTAAAAATATTATGAACTTATTTGTAACAAATTGTGACCTTTAGCATCACCCATGCATATATGCATATCATATCATAAAGACAACTATAATGTGATTAATTTCCTTTCTAATGACGTGTTGATAAGTAGTTAGAGGAACAACAATTAAAAATATATATATATATATATATATATATATATATATATATATATATATATATATATATATATGGTACTGTATGATAATCGCAAATTTGTAACCACTTGATCTTATAATACTAATTCCGTAGTTTCCGTACATTTGCCTTTTCAATTTAATTAAGCATCTTTAATCTGGCAAACTACTATATAAGCTAGGTTAGATGAACCACATTCTTTCAACTTGAGCTTCTAGTCTTCTACTTCACCTTATTACTCACCAAACCAATCACATACAAACTTTATTTGTATTCGCCAAACAAAAAAACTCCCTCTGTTCCGAAATAATAGTAGTCATACTAGAAATATAAAGTAAATTTTCTAGTAAGAAATACATAAAAGTGTGTTAAATTTATTGATATATTGATATATCTATCATAGTTAGAAGTATATCAATATGGTAAACAATAATAATATTGGAGAGAATAAGAACAATGTTGTGGATGAAACACAAAAAAAATATAGTTATCCAATCGATACAGAAAACAAAGCAATGATATTTCCATTATTTTCTGTAGAAAAACCTCATATGAGAGCATTTCATTTGAGTTGGTTTCAATATTTCACTTGTTTTGTATGTACTTTCGCAGCTCCACCTCTGCTTCCAATCATCCGTGATAATCTCAACCTTACAGCCACTGACATTGGCAATGCCGGTGTTGGTTCCGTTGCGGGGGCGATTTTCGCCCGTCTTGCCTTAGGTGCTGCCTGTGACTTAGCCGGCCCTCGCCTTGCGTCTGCTACTGTCTGTTTTCTAACTGTCCCTGCTGTTTTTCTCTCTTCTATGGCTAGCTCACCGGCCGCCTTTTTTATTATGCGGTTTTTTACCGGATTTTCTTTAGCCACTTTTGTGTCTACACAGTATTGGATGAGTTGTATGTTTTCTCCTAAGGTTGTTGGCATTGCGAACGGCCAGTCGGGTGGGTGGGGGAACCTCGGCGGAGGGGTGGCTAACCTTCTGATGCCACTTCTATACAGTTTTATTTTAAATAATACTAAGGCTGACACGCCTTTTACAGCCTGGAGGGTTTCATTTTTCTTGCCCGCTTTTTTGCAAATGTTTTCAGCATTTGCAGTCATGCTATTAGGCCAAGACCTTCCGGGTGGAAACTTTCTTAAGCTCCAAAAATCCGGTGAAATGCACAAGGACAACGCGAAGAAGATTGTGTATCACGCGGTCACCAACTATAGGGGTTGGATCACTGCTATAGGATACGGATTCTGTTTCGGAGTTGAGCTAGCCGTAACAAACATAATTGTTTCCTACTTCTATGACCGATTTAATCTTAACCTTAGCCTAGCAGGCATTGTAGGTGCACTTTTTGGGATGGTTAATATTTTCTCTAGGTCATGTGGTGGATTGTTCTCCGACTTCATGGCAAAAAAGTACGGAATGAGGGGGAGATTGTGGGGGTGGTGGACTGTCCAGACACTTAGTGGTGTAATGTGTATTGTTATGGGACGCCTTGACACTTTAGGCGCTACCATTGCGGTCATGTTGATCTTTTGCTTTCTTGTTCAAGCTTCCGAAGGACTCACATTTGGGGTTGTTCCCTTTGTCTCTAGGAGGTAATTAACAATCATTTACGTAATACTACCTCTGTTAACTATTAGATGCAAAACACGGGAAATTAATTAATTAATTAATTAATCTTTGTTTGTATGATTATTGTTCTTTGCAGATCATTGGGTTTGGTTTCGGGGATATCAGGAGCAGGAGGAAACGTAGGTGCAGTGATATGTCAAGTAATATTCTTCAGAGGTTCACAATTCAAACTAGAAGATGGAATAACATACATGGGTATTATAATCATTGTTACTACACTTAGCTTATCTTCAATATATTTCCCTCAATGGGGCGGTATGTTGGCTGGTCCGAAACCGGGTGTTACTGAGGAAGACTATTACCTGAGGGAATGGGATGCAGATGAGCAGGAACAAGGACTTCATAAAGTAAGCATGAAATTCGCCGAAGGTTGTAGGAATGAAAGAAGCTGTAAAGTTAAGTCTGTTCCGGTAGTAGAAGAGAGCACCCGTCCTGCGATTGATGTTGTGTAACTATATATGCCTGCCTTGTGCTTTCATCTAGATCAAGTCCAAGTAATTGAGTTCGTGAAAATTGTGTACAACTTGCTGATTGCAAATGAAGCGTCTCTGATCTAGATTTATTAGTCTTTCATAGAAGGATTAACAGAGGTGATACTGATGCTATAATGCTAGTAATAGTATACAGGAACAATAGAGTTTCTATTGTATGCTGGAGTTGTGTTAAGTTGTAATCTTTAGCTGCGTTGGTGTTTGTGTTTTCTTCCTTGATGAGTAATAATATTTTATTTGCTAGAGGTTAAAAAAAAAGGTAATGGTTAAGTAATTAATGGAAATTTAACTCCTGATTGATTGTTTTTGATTGGTGTTTTGACTCAATTTTTTTTTTTTTTTTTTTTAAAACTTCATACACATGGATTAAGACATGATTATGTTGATACAACAATGCTTGGTACTAGCTCATATGAGAAATTGAGAAGTTTTACTCATTAGTCTTACTCTTACATGTCACTAGTTTTCGTCATGCTTGTTTTGAAGGGCTTAAAACGGACCTAATCCATGTATGAAAATGTTGTTTGACATGTAAAATAGCTTGGGTGTGATATCCAAAATGATCAAAACCGCCAACATTTAGTGTGAATGATGGACAACCATATCCTTAGTACTTCACCACTATCTTCCCTCTTGTCACCAATCACTAATACCTTGACACCACCACCACCCCAATTGATGACGACAAACACCACGATCACCACATTGATCGACGACGACCACCACCACTACCCTGACCGGCGACCCACCACATCCCCCTCAAAGATAACCCACCTCCTTCCCTCACCAGTGGAAAGGTGGTTTTTTTTTGTTTTTCTTTTCTGGCAACTGTACCAATCGGAGCCCAAAATCGGTTACCGTGCGCAATAACCGGAGCCCAAAACCGGTTACCGATTTTGGGCGCGGTAACTGGTTTTGGGCTTCTGCCTGAAATAAAAAAATAATACTCATAATAAATAAACCGCCACCTTCCCGCCGGCGAGGGGAGGTGGTGGGTTGTGATAGAGGAGGGTGTGATGGGTCGCCAGTCAGGGTGGTGGTGGTAATCGCCAATCGAAAGGGGTTGTTGGTTGCCGGGAGGATAAGGAGTGGTGAATTAGTAAGGGTATGATTGTCCATTCACACCAAATATTGGCGGTGATGATCGTTTTTGTTGGCGGTATTTAGCAATGCACATAAGGAGATGTTGAATCTAGGTGCCCATTTTTCTTTCAACTAGTTACAAGTGAAACCCTTTTAAAAAATCAAACTAAAAGGCGGGAGAAAACTCTTTTCCCTTGAGAAACAAATGAGATAAGTGTGCTAATTATCGCTAAAATTGAATTAAGTCATACTCTTAAACTATTGGTTTTTGAAGTTTGAACTGCATTTCTTGTACAATGCAATGTACGCTTTTACGTCCCAAATTCTTCTGTTATTCCGTCGCTTTGAAGAGCAATTGCTTAAACCCTTTGAAAACCCTAATTTCTTATAATTCAACCCAGATTAAGATTACCCAGAAACAAATTCAACGATTCCATGATTCTCTCTCCTCTAAACAGCATGAAAAACAACCACAATTATTGGGGTTTATTGATGATTTGAAGGATGAACGAACGCTTCACACCCTTCATGGGAGGGTAATAAAGAGTGGTTCCATTGTTGATTTGAATGTTGGGAACTATGTTTTGAGTCTTTATGCGAAATTCAAAGATTTGGGTTCTGCCCAGAGCCTGTTCGTTGAAATGTCTGAGAGAAATGTTCGTACTTGGACGGTTCTGATTTCGGGTTTTGCTCGAATCGGATTGTTTCGAGTTGGGTTGGATTGTTTTTCTCGAATGCTAGTGGAGGGTGTGTGTCCAAATGGGTTTACATTGTCAAGTGTATTCAAGTGTTGTTCTTCTATAGGGTTGGTTTATAATGGTAAGGCAATTCATGGGTGGATACTGAAACATGGGATTGATTTGGATGCTGTGTTGAAGAACTCTATTATTGATTTTTATGTGAAATCTGAAGAGCTTGATTATGCTAATAAGTTGTTTGAGTGTACAGATTGTGTGGATACCGTTTCGTGTAATATAGCTAACATGGAAAGTGGTAATGTAGAGAGCTCTCTTGGTATGTTTAGAAGATTGTCCACTAAAGATGTTGCAACCTGGAATACTGTTATATCAGGAATGATGAAAAATGGGTTTGAAGGAACGGCGTTGGAACTCCTTTATGAAATGGTTAAAGAACAAGCTTGTTTTGATGAATTTACATATGCTATTACGTTGGCTTTGGTTTCTTCATTATCTATATTGGGGCTTGGGGCACAGCTACATGCTCGATTGATCAGGCTTAGATTCTATGATAATGAGTATATAAGAACTTCACTAATTGATATGTATTCCAAGTGTGGGGTGATTGATAAGGCATCTGTTGTATTCAAGCAAATGCCTCAAGGATTATCTAATAAACATGCTTCTAAGATAAATGGTGAAAATTTAAAGATGGACACTGTTTCTTGGAGCTCCATGCTTTCAGGATATGCTCAGAATGGAAGGTTTGGAGAAGCCTTGGAAATGTTCTGCCATATGGTTCGTGAAGGAATTGGAGTTGATAAATATACTCTGACTACTATTGTCTCTGTATGTGCTGATTATGGGTTTTTGGAATTTGGTGAGCAGATTCATGGCCTCACACATAAGGTGGGATACAAATTCGATTTGGTTTTTTGCTCTTCGTTGGTTGATATGTATTCCAAATGTGGAAGTTTAGGGAATGCGCAGACAGTATTTGATCAAACTGTCACAAGGAACACTATTTTGTGGACAGCTATTATAAATGGATATGCCTTCCATGGGCTAGGTAAAGAAGCCGTTAGACTATTTCAAATGATGCTGGAAGATGATGTTCAACCAAATGAGATTACCTTTGTGGCAGTCCTAACTGCATGCAGCCATGCCGGGCTTGTTGATGAAGGCCGCAATTTCTTCTCTGTAATGAAAGAAGTTTACAAAATTAAGCCTGGAGTTGAACACTTTACTTGCATGGTTGATCTCTTTGGCCGTGCTGGCTACCTGGATGAGATAAAGAACTTCATTTACGAGAACAATCTATCACATCTTAGCTCGGTATGGAGGGCCTTCTTATCCTCTTGTCGACTCCACAAAAGTTATGATATGGGAAAATGGGTGTCAGAAAAGTTGCTTGAACTCGAACCATTGGATGCAGAACCTTATGTTTTGCTATCCAACATGTGTGCTACCAGTAACAGATGGGAAGAATCTGCTAGAGTTAGGAGTTCAATGCAGAAGAAAGGCGTTAGAAAGCACCCAGGTCAATCTTGGATACAACTGAACAACCAAGTTCATACTTTTGTTATGGGTGATAGGACTCATCCACAAGAAGCTGATATATATTCTTATTTGGACAACCTAATTGGTAGGCTAAAGGAGATAGGCTATTGTACTAATTTAGAGCAGGTTACTCAAGATGTAGAAGAGGAACAGCAGGAAATGTTTCTCCGTAGTCATAGTGAGAAGCTTGCCGTTGTATATGGTATCATTAGCACGACTAGTTTAACACCAATACGGGTCATGAAAAATCTTCGACTCTGTACAGATTGTCATAATTTTCTGAAGTATACCTCTCAGCTTTTAGGCAGGGAAATAATCGTCAGAGATATTCGTAGATTTCACCATTTCAAGGATGGACTCTGTTCTTGTGGAGATTACTGGTGAGCTGGAAGTAATTTGTCATGCATGACACCTTGATGGCATGTGTTGGTGAACTCTAAAATGAGGGACCATATTGGCTGTTATTGCCCTGGCATTCACATTACGTTCAAAATGTGGAGTACAGAGTATCATTCAAGCTTAAATATTAGAACAGGGTTTATGGGTGTTCTGTTTTTTATTGTTCAAAATTCAGACCAAAAAGCAGCTATGAATGGTTGTAAATCGCCTTGTTTCATCGATTCATGTCTTTCAGATACTTGGCAATGTTTGGGCTTGGGCAGGTATAATGTTCATAAATCCTTTAAAGCTTTATGTTACACTGTATCTTGTATTCTTGTTTATCTGACAAGTTTTCATGATCAGATCAACATTTCTCAACCTACACTTCCTTGAATAAAAATCATCCATCAAGTCTTCTTCCTTATGTTTGTGCATCTTTTCGAAAATGATCTTCCGATTTCATTGTTGTTCTAGTTTATGTATACAATCAGCTATGCAGTCCTGTTTGAATAACTTAAAACCAGATATTTTCCCCCCTTTTGAATTGTAAGGATTGAGGCTTTTTTTGAAGTGGCCCTTTTTATTCTGTGAAACTGTGTTTTTAAGTGTTTTCCCTAAAAGTTAATTGACCAGGCTTTTACTACACTTCTTTTATGTATATCTTTCATCAACACTCTCCCCTGAATTCTCTGTAGGTACGTCATCGTTTAATGAAATTTATGTTTTAATTAAGAAGAGCCTTAAAGATCAAGTCATCAAATTGGAACTTACTGATATTAGGTGCTTAAGATAATGCTTCTTTTTCTAGCTTCTATGTTCTTTCACTCTTTCGCTTTAATCTTATAGGTTCTTCTCATCTTCTGTTACTTTAAATTAATGATGTACCTATATTCTCATTATGATGATAGTGTTCTGCATTATCATGATAATCATTGGTTCTTGGCTGCTTATCTTATTTCTTCTGCAGCTGGTTCACATATTAAGGTGGATTTTTGACATGATTTTAGTCGATCAAGTGTGTACACCTTTTCATTATTTTATTTATCATACAACAGCTGTAAGGTTACTCATTGAAAACTTATTTGATCAAAACTTGCTTACTTTTTAAAACAAGATTTTTTGTTTTCAGCAGTTACAAGACTTTGCAAAACTGACCTGTATGCTGTATCATACTAAAATAACCTATAGTAAATAAACTTGTTTTGACCCGAACCAGAAAAACCCAACCCAAGCCGAAAACCAGTACTCCCTCCCTATTTTATTTATTGCTCCACTTTCCTTTTGAATTGACATTAATAAATATCTCACCAAAGTTGAACTTCCCCTACATCCGATTTGACCGAAACCAAAACCTGATTCAAATAGCTTGTTTACCACCTCTTGTTGTTGCCTTGAATATTGTTCTTGTTGGAGTAGGGAATGTATCATTTTTTGACTAGTGCTATTATTCTAATTTCCTCATCATTAGCTACTTTGGGATAAAGAAATGCTCAAAATCAGCATCACCATCAGTTTTAGCTGTGGATTAAAAATACGTAATATCGCTTATGTTCCACTCTTGGAGATTGAGTACTAATCAAGTAAAGAGAGTAGTAATGCTGAGAAACCAAATAGTAATGGGGTTTTGGTGGCTTTTCTCACAAGAGAGGTTAGTGGAACAAAGATAGAGGAGCCCACCACAGAACTTAGACATCAATTGTTAGATACTAGGATTTAGGTACAATTTTTTGCTGCTAAGACCTGTCTTTTTGCTCTAATTTGACATTGATTTGCTTTCGACGTACCGTGGTATTGTCAATTTTATTTCTTATAGCTTAATCTTATACTAACAAGTAACAACATCCTTTCAATTTTGAACTTTTTTTCTCCTTTTTATTTCCCACCAAACCAACATGGGTACTGACTTTTTTCTCATGTAAAATTATACCTTCTTGACAGCAAAGCTAACAGCAGCTACTATAACAACCGCAAACCCTCTTCTATAACTTTTATTTTCTCTAAATATATACGTCTTTGCATATATCTCTCAATCTCTTTGTGTCTTTTGTCTATCTTTGTTGACTTTGCTATGGGTGTCCAGGGTAAAGTGAGAGATCGAATGGAGAAATTCGTCGTTCTTCCTTTCTCCATGGGCTGTGCTTCGCAAGCTAGTGTTGCTGTTGCTGAACCAAGGCCTAGAAGATCAAAAGCAGACTTACATTCCCCTTCATTAAGTATGATAATATTTATATGCTCTTAATCTGTATGTATAGACTTGATTAAAAGTCGGTGTTTGAATTATTTTTCTTGTTTGCAATTACTTCTAGGAATCCAGGAAGAAGAGGACGACGATGAAAGCTTATCTGGTGAGAGCATGAAGAATTCTTCAAGGTTTTTGGCACTTCCAAGAACTAACTTGTCCACTGGGGTTAACAGGCTAGTGAAAGGTTTCAAAAGTTTGTCGCAACTATTCAGTAAGTCACGTGGCTCCTCGTTTTTCCTCAAGTTTGTTTAATTTTTTATGATTAGCCATTCCAAACTACGGTACATCAAAGTTGCCTTGAAAGTAATATGCGTATGGTCTAAGGGTGAATCAAAAGAAAACTCCTAAACTTACAGAGCAATATAACAAAAATTCAATCTTGTGTACATGCATCTATGTGATATCGAACTCTTAATCTAACAGTTTAGACTAAGGGTCTTATATAATCAACTCTTTCGGTGATTTCAAATTCTCCTCTCTATGCATGCATGTGTACTGCAATGAACCAATACCATTCACATGCCTAATAAAACCTGTTCGTTGAAAAGCTAATACTTCGTAGATGACTAAGATGAGTTTATAAAATTAAGATCGCTACCATATTATTTGAATTATATGCGTTACATAGCACCTATGTTATTTGGTTTGATGATCATCTTCTTGTTCACTGCAATAATGCTGGCGCGCTGATTTTGAGCTAGACATTTTTCTACGTTACACTTTAAAATGTCTTTAGCTGTCGAACTAATTGCAAATTTTAAGTTGATACTACGTATTACAATATATATGTTGTAGTACAGAATATATGTATTTGAAAATATTGAATGCAAAATAGGGAAAACAAAAAAATGCATTTACCTAGATAAAATTAAATAAAGACTTCATCATTTCATTTGCATTTCAACCAGTTTAGACTTTTTTGCATCTTGCCAAACACCTCTAAATAATACTCACTCCGATCCTTTTATTTAAAAAAAAATGTGTATGACTGTCTTATGTGCTTAATAACTTATTGTGAGATCAAGGTGACTTTACAATTATTATCAGTGTTATTCTAAATGTCTTACGAGTACAAAATAACAAGGTGTAGTACAATCTTAATCTGTACTATATAGACTTATGGTTCCTTGCACCCTTTTTTTTTTTTGTTATTTTCAGAATTTTTTTAAACTTTTCCTTCCAATTTTCTCTCTTCCAGTTTATGAAGATGAAATGGCAGAGTTGGGGATGAACATGGAAATCGGGTGTCCAACCGATGTGAAGCACGTAACACACATTGGGTGGGATAACCTAGCTAAAACAGACCCACTTATAGGGTGGGATAACCTCATCACATCCGAGCTGCTGTCGTCTTCGTCGTCTCACAATCACCCTGCATCATCTGCTGTTACCTTGAAGCAGTTTAATAATCTTGCAACTGCTCCTGAAAAAGACCGTCCAACCTTTGTTAGTAGTTTCAATGCCTCCTCTTCATTAGCTTAGTCTTGAAGAATTAATATAAATCTTTGCTTTTGATCATATATTATAAATATAATACTTTGTATTATATATATTTCTTGCAATCAAAGTTGGTTCTATTTTGTGGGCATATATTATATGATATGATGTGGTTTGTATTGTGCTAGGTTTTGTGTGATTATGTACAAATCATGGCAGTTTTTATAATGCACCACCACAACCTCCATAATCATATTGCATATTTGTACTGTGGTTGGTTATGATTGGTTTGATCTAGAGTTACTCATTTGTTGTAAAGAACAAGTTGTGATACGTAGGAAGGAAAAGAAAACGAATGTGAATGTGATTATTATTTCTAGATTACTCAATTATCATTATCCCACTCCTTTTCCTCTATACTTTAGAAAGATGGGAGCAACTTGAATGATTCATGAAACGTACGTGTACAGTCTTGCTTAGCTGGAAAAGAAAAATACTCGACCGATACGACCATCAAAGAGAGGATGTAGAAAATCTTTCACTTTTCACTCCGTTTTTTTTTATCATAGTCACAAGTACTCATGTCATATCTTGTGTATTATATGCGTTGAAGGATTCACACTTTATTGTGATTTTCCGATGCATTGTATAATAATTGATTTGCACAAAAAATGTAAGCAGACGGGGGAGATTTGGGATGATTTATATTTTTCACTATAGAAACTTAAAAGGTTTTCAATTCAATTAATTTGGAACGAACTATCATAGAGAAGTGACCTATTATTTGGGATGGATATTGGAAATTTATGCGTATATTTGAAATTCATTGTCAAAGTAGATTTCAATTAGCAAAATGTTGATTACTTCTAGTTGTAAGTCTTGTAACTACAAATTAAAGCAGATACAAGAACAAAGCAAATTAAGGAGCAAACAGAAAGCAGAGTATTTCCTTCAATATACAATATCTTTTTCCATCTTCACAATAATAGAAGTTTAGCCCCTTACAACCAGAACCATACTACCCATGATCTCAAATTCCTAACTCACTTGAAGTAGTAAGGAAGGTTGAGAACATACATGAGGAAGTAAGCCCATGTAACACCGGAAACACCACCGAAGAAGAACCCTCCGGTGAACTTAGCCCACCCATCAGCAGTCTGGAGCTGGTCAGGCTGCTTCTTTCGCCCGGTCAATGTCAAAGACGGGGCGATAGAGGGCTCTCCCTCCTTGAAGGAAGCAATACCATACATAGTCAAGCAAATGCTTAGGATTACTACAAGTCCTGCAGCAGCTAAGGAACCTGCAGCACCAGCATACTCAGTGTTTCTTAATGGGCCAGCCTTGACAAATGGGCCAACCAAAAGAAATCCATGGGCCAAGCCCACCTCAACACCACGTAGAAGTGGGTTGACTGCAGTCCTGTAGGCTGGGAGGTTGGATAGGTACCAGGCAATCAATGGGCTGGATGTCACTGGGGTCTCAAGCCCACCAATGAATGGGTCTCCATTTAGAGGCTGGATTACTTGGTATGTTGGCTGTCAAAGAAATTAATTATAAACAAAGTTAATTTTGTTCATAACTTATCGGTTAATCTGGGCGTATAATTATATAAATGGCAATGATGTAGACAAAATTATTTAGCAAACTATTCTCTGAACATATTGCAAGTTTATATCCGAAAAAATATACTGACAAAAAAAAAAATTACAACTCCTAGTAATAATGAGCTCAAACTATTAGTGATCAATTTGATCGTTTAAGTTATTGAGTGTTATTCAACCCTTGAAGAACTTCAGATTTTCTAATCATTTATTCCTACCTATATCCATCATGAGAATCGAATATATTAAAGATGTTACAAACTACTTTTTATATTCTTTTTGTTTGTTTCATAAGCACAGATATTTTAACTATCCTTTGCTTCATATAAATGTATAATCAAGCTATAATATACTTCGTACATGTGAATGGAAGTAGTAAAAAAGTATAGTGTATATGATATGCTATTACATCACTTGAAAGCGGGAGGAGAGCTCTAGCCATCCCTCTGTTATTTAAGCTTTTTTTTTTTTTTTTTGAGCTAAATAAAGACATAAAAATAAATGTAACGTCTACCAGCCAATCAAAAACAGCCAATTATTTAAGCATAATATGACTAGTTAATTTTAAAAAATTAGACTAACGGAGTACTGAATTGAGATGAACTAAATTGTCTATGAGAAAAGCAATTTAAAAACTGAACTGAACTTCAACTGAAATTAAGCTGAAGAGATTAGATTTTAAATTAGAAACTTAATTAAGAGACAAAAAAAAACAGCTACTCCAGAAATATTTAATTTTCAGAATAAAACTGTTGACCTTTTAACAATTCTAGGTTCTGGTAATCTGGTATCACCAAAACCACCAGACATGTCAGCAAACATACATCATCAAAGATCTAGATCACCGAATTTCTGGTCAGCTCAATGTACCAAATTACTGTCAATATCAATTTTAGTGTGCGTTCCAAAATATAACTATAGATTTGGTACGATATTATTCTAAATCTCCACTGATTCACATGATTATCAACTAATATTAAGTTACACCACTTATTATTCCATACCTAAGAAAGCTAAATTTTGCCATCAATGCATTTTATATCTGTGTACGGAGTAATAAATACCTTGGCGTATACAATAATCTAATACCATCATTTATCTACGACTAATCATCAATCGTTTCATCTGATATTCCATATAACTATTAGAGGTGAATTTATGACTAGACGTGTTCATTGTAATCACAATCAATAGTATTCACAAACGTTATTAGTTAATTTATATATTACCGTATGATTACTTAAAACTCAATATCTTGTGTTCATGTCACAAAATAAGCAATAGGAGCACATAGCAATATAACACGTAACCTAATATGAGCATAATAATACCTTTTCGGATTGAACAGCCTTGATGGTAAAAGAAACGTTCCTCCTAGAAGAAGGGAAAGCTCGCAAAGCAGGGCCGGAAATGCCCTTAGGAGCCACAAGAGCCCTAGTGGTGAACCCACTCTTTAATTGGCTAGCCATTGGCGATGTGGTTGCAGCCATTTTTACAAGCCTCCCTAATAAAAAAATATAGTTGTACCAAAAGCACAAAAAATTGAGTAAAGAGTTTTAAGAATGAGAAGAGTGACAATATAGTATAATAGTATACTTACTAAGTTAAAGATTTGGAAAGAGAAAATAAAGAAAGAAGAGGTTATCCTTCAAATTTAGAATTCATGGTTGTGAGTTAAGTATCCTGATTTCTGATTGGATAATTGGTGGATCCAATCTTATCCACTCTCATCTTTACAAATACTCTTGTTTTTTATATCAGGTATTCGGACTATTTGACATGCCATTTTTTTTGGATATCCATTTTTTATGGTTGGGCTGGTTCAAGATTGAATTGGGCTGGGTTGGTCCAAGAGGGCCCAAGACTAAATGAACTAATAATTAATATAGTTCAGGCCCAAGAATAAACTGCATTCCCAAAACCCAAAAGTTTGTATACACTTCAAACTCCAATTAAAAACAAAGTCCAAGAGATTATAAAAAGTAAGAATTTCATGAATCTCAATTCTATCACCCTCGTGTAATCAGGAAATAATAATAAAATACGAAGTAAATAAATTTGTCTTTTGTTTGAAAAAAAAAATCTGAAATGAGATTTGAGCGATTTTATGTTAAATATAGATTTGGACTGTACCTATTATCGAGAGAGAGTTTACCTTACAAGTTCAAGTAACTATTCGTAAATTATACATAGTATGACGAAAGAAGAAGTAACCTATTTATCTTATAAAGTGTTTTAACTTTATCTTTTTTTTATGAATTTGAAACACTAACATGTGTCTCATAAATACTCCGAATTATAATTCAACATATTAGAACTTTGAAAGATGTATATAGACAATTAAAAAATTGATAAAATACTTAAAACTTTATTCTAATCAACTTTTTGACAAGCAATAGCCAAAGGGTTCAACGTTTTTATTTGACCAAAGTGAAAGTATTCTTCTTTTCCCCCACTTCATATCTTCAACACTAAATTGCTTGGAAACAACCTTTACAATTTTATAAAAGGCCAAGGATTCCAAAAGAATGGCTGACTTGACCTGACTAAATAAAACACTAATTAAAACATTATCCTATCTATTCAAATTTACATATTAATATATTTTTTAAATGGTAGATGGATATAATGAATATTCTTCACACGTTTTCAACTTTTGAAGTGAACTTGACACATTGGTTGAGAAGATTCAATTGACATTTTGACCAATAACTTTTTTTTTTTTTGTTAATTAATCTTTATTTTTTAAAATAACTAATACTCCCACTATAAAATTACACGTGTTAAAGTTTATTAAATTGAGAAAGAAAATATTGTATTGACTTGTATTATGGTAAGTTGAGATAAACTTTTGATTAGTGAAAGAATCAAAATAGATATCCATGACCCATGACGTAGCATCAAAGTCATGATCATGATTTGTAAATAATAAAAGATAATTTTAATTATAGAAAATTACCGTTTAGACTTTAGAATAATATAATGGTTTGGAACAATATCAAAAATATAATATGTAGTACTCTGTATCCTTTTCTTTTTTTTTCTTTGTTTCATATAGAATGTGATATCAAAATCTTCAATTTTAGGGTCTGTTCTCTTACGTTGAAATTCAGTTTAGTTCAGTTCAGTTCAGCTCCCAATTTCCTTCTCTTATAAAATATTCATTTCAATTCAGTTCAGCTCAATTCAGTTCAGTTCAGTTTAGCTGAGTTCAATCAATGAGTACAGGCCCTTATATACGGTGCACTCAAGTTGAAAAAAGGTCCGCATCACTATTCACTAAGACACTAACATTCCAAGTTAGAATACTAGCTAAATATATACATGGTGCTTTAAGTGTAGGATATATTGTCAAAAATCAAATCACCTAAAAAAATAAATTTTACAATGCTAGTACAACAGATAACCATAGACAGCCACCTTCCACTTTCCACCCCAAAAAACACAAAAAACTATTAAAAAGATTTGATATCCACTAGTTCAAAGATCAAATTGAGAGACGAGAATAGTTTAGGTTAAATTCATGGGTATAATTAAGTGTAATATAATAGTTCCATGAATGAACTTACACTCATATAAAGTCATGAAGCATCCTGTATCCCTTCTTGTCATATTACGTAGCAAAAATTGGACCCTTTCAAATTGTCTTATTCTTTTATTTGATTTGCTATTCATCTGTTGTCCCAACATTTAGACTTTGGGTTCTTTTGATGGTATTCGGTATGATTATTAGTACGGAGAGAATCTGATCACATACAAGTCTAATTAACATGATTTCATTATTATTATTAGCTTTCGGTCCATTTTTCTTCTTTAATGTACGTAAGACAGTTGAACTTGTTATCCTTAACATAAATCACATCATATCAATCCAGAGCGTAAAAATAATATAATGCCTGCAACACACAGCACGTAGGTGATGGAACCACTAGTGTTGCGTATGTTATATGGACAGTTGGGATATAAAAATTGCATTATGATGATAACATAATAACGTAACTAATAAAAGGTGTTAGACAATACAATATTCCATGTAGATTTCCAAACTCTTGTATAACGAACTAATCTTGTTATTACAACATGATTCACCATGCATGAAACATGAGTGCATGACGCATCCTTACATGCATTCTAGAGGTCTTTTCCGTGTGATTCTTTATAAATTCTCTTATGAAAAAAATAAGGAGTAATCTTGAATTAGAAGGAATTACACTCTTCAGTGTTTACCAAACAAATGACATCTATATATATTAGAGGGTCCAATAACATCTTTGCTTTGCCTAGATGTACTTCGTATTATATACGAAGTAGCACTTAAAGTTAATTAGGTACTCTTTACTTCAACTTAATTTTAGTTCAGTTCGCCTCCAATCAGTTCAGTTTAGCTTTTAATTTCCTTCTTTCATAAAATATTCTTTTCAGCTCATTTCAGTTCAGCTCATTTTAGCTCCAATCGGTTCAGTTCAGCTCAGATCACTTCAGTACATGTAAACAGGTCCTTAGAAGGAGGTTTAATTTTAAACTTATCGATCAAAACTTATCTAGTTACACCATGTATATATTCAGATTATTTAACACACTAATTAAAATTGTAAATTGGACTTTATTCATTGGTATAATACCCTTAGCCTATTAACCTTTATTAGAACTAGAGGTGGATTCAATTCATCTTAAAAATTAAGTTTTATAACTAATTAAGCTAGGGATGACCAAGATCATCAATCATGTGTAACCAAACAAAAAGTCTAAATCAAGTCCGATAAGTTAATATCATTTAAACTGTACTTATCTTATCTTTATGTAGGTCGTTCTTTGTTGTTCACCTTATTCTCATCACTTATTTCAACAAAAATAATCTTAAATAAAGATTACATGAATATTTAGAGATTAAATAAATTTTTAAAAATTATGATAAGGGTTAATAAGATCTACAACCACCCCAAGTTCAAATACAATCAAATCATAAGATCATACAGAGTAATAATTTAAAAAAATCAAAACCTTAATTCTAAAGTTTGAAAGAACAAGTACTTAATATAACATTGTGAGATATATCAAATAATGAACATAAAACTTTGTTTATTATTTAATGACGGCGTATATATTACCTAGTAATACTAAAAAATAATCAACAAAAAAGTTGACAATCACAAAACTAAAAGAGTTAAAGGATTTTACACTTTAAATTGGCCTTTTTTTTCCTAATGTAAAGAAGGGGGGGACAAGGATGGAACAATAATAATGGATAAATTTAGATAATGCATTATCTAAATACTTCTTATTGGTTACCATAGGGCACAGGACCATTGCATAGGTCATTTTGTGAATACCTTTTAAGTTAAATTAATATAAATTTAGATTTTAAAAAAGAAAAAGAAAAATAGAAGATGTCGTATGGGATTAAAGAATTATATATTTATATTATGGAAATTATTTATCTAACACAAAAGACTATTGATACAATGATACTTTGAAGTACTCCCCCTGATAAAATCAATTGAGTTTAGTGGAAAATAATTAAGAGTAGTGATTTCACTTTTTAGATGTCCCCATAAAGATTAAAGAAGAAGAATAACAATATACTTCAACATGACTCTTAAATCTTTAGATGTCGAAACTAGCTCAACACTTCTTGGACATAACTTCGACACACTAATTACATTTAATAATTTTTTAATATTAAACAATATAAAATTAGCGTATTTTGTATGCGTTTGGCTACACTATATGACAGCTTGTAAAAAAAACAAAGTAACCCTTATAACACTGACCGATTAACAATTGACTCACTCAGTGAGCAACCTCTATAACACTAGTAAAGTAACCCTATAATGATTGGACACACGGTATGGTCAGCCACATATGAAAACTTGTTTTTATAATATGTTTGATATAGGATTATTTGTGAAATTTAATTTACTGTAAATCAGGCTCTGCATAAAAGTCAAGTCTTTTAAAATGATACTGTTCACAACATAACTAACCCTAATTATACAAGACAACACTTAAGAGTAGAGCGAGGGTATAACCGTATAAGTGTATAACGAACTAACGAAGCATATGGGAATCCCTGACCCATGGTCGTTGTTGGTAATAAATTAACCTAGCTATAATTTATTTAGCTAGCCCAGGGGTGGCTAGCAATAATATTTAATTTATGTACAATTCCATCAAATTGATAATCTATAATAATTTGTCAAAAATAATCTATAATAATTTACACACTTTATAAGATGGACCAGTAATCTTTCAATGTACCTAAACATTGCATTATTATTTATTATTTATTAAAACACTATTGTGATACACATACAGATTCCATCAAAGAAGAATGACGTTCCAAGTCGAGCCCTTTTTTGTATCATGTATGACCACATCAATATATTATTGATCCAGATATAATAATGTAATTAAATTATTCTATCGATGAATGATATGTTTAATTAAGGAAAAATTCCCAAATTAGCGGCATGCAATCAAAATTAGTACGTAGAATATTGATCATACCCTACCTTAGGACTCATTTTCCGGACTAGAAAGGTAAATTAGTACAAGTTTTTACAAGTTTTATTACTCCGTAATTAGCTGATATATACCTAATTAGCTAATCCTACTTCAAGAAAAATGTGAGAGAGCATATAGCATTAACATTGTCATCACCTTGTCGTCATATGTGCAATTCACGTAATAATGTGATTTATCTATAAATATCTTTAGTTCTTTACACGTACTTTTATTGAAATAAACACTCATTTTTAGTATGTTTGGTATCAGTTTTGGTTTTCAGTTTTCTGTTTTTTGAAAACTAAAAACCAAAAAAGGAAACAAGAAAAAGGTGTTTCCACTTTTCTGATGTCAGTTTTCAAAATTATCATAATTTTGATAAGTTTATATAATTTTTGATTCATTATGGGATATATATCATATGCTTGTAGAAAACAAAAAACCGAAAAACAGAAAACCACAGCAATGCAAACGAAGATTCGTTTGGCATCACCGTGGTTTTCTGTTTTTTTAAATCATATGATATATATCATGTAATGAATAAAAAATTAGTTAAATTTATTAAAATTATGATAATTTTGAAAACTGACAATCTAAAAGTGGAAACACCTTTTTCTTGTTTCCTTTTTTGGTTTAGTTTTCAAAAAAACTGAAAACAAAAAACAATGTCAAACAGCATTTAGTTTCGGCTTTAATGTCATCATATAATAAAATGTTTGAATAATAGATTATATTCTTGAGTGAAATATAATGATAATAATTTTTTGTAAAAAAAATTACAAATTAAAAGTTCATTTATTTCTAAGGATTAATAGCCGTAATTGATACTTGTACTGCAACTTTTGGCAAAGGAGAAAAATAAAATAAAAGTATGTGGACCAGAAAAAGGTAAAAAGATTCAAGAATCATAATTCAATGGCTTTTCTAAGTAATGGTGGGACGTTGAAGGAGTGAAATAGAGGTACACATTTCATATTTGTTTGCCTATATAAAGAGTCAAATATTGTGGACTCTTTCTTCCACCTTAAACAACAATATTGTTAGATATTCAAACTTTTCTTTTCACTCATCATCACTCTCATCTTCCAAAATTCTTATTAATATTTCTACAAGAAATTATCACAATTATAATATATTATACAAGTACTTGCTAAGCTATATGGAGGCTGTTCAAAGTTTCAACTCAATGGAATGCTTTCAATTCAGGTAAATTAGGCAATTAATGTTGTTTTGATGGACATAATAGTTGTAAATTTGAACTGAAAATGTGTCATACATGAGGTATGTATATATTTTAGGAGCTTTGTTTGTCCAAATTAGTTTATATTATTGTCGCATTAATCTTTGATTTAAATTTTATCATAATTATACTCGGTGGTGGAACCAGGAAGTTTTTAGTAGGGGCTAAAGTAAACGAAATTCAAGGGGAAATAAAACCTTCTGCTATAATATGTGTAGTAATATCTCACGCACAAAAATAATATGAAGTATGAAAATGTCTAAAAAGAGTAGACAAAAAAAAAGTGTTAATATTGATGTTACAAATTCGAGCTTTACCAACTACATTTGCGCTTAGGAGTATGAGAATTTCCATACCTTCCCTTCTACTCTCAAGTGTTTACTTACGGAGTTGGGATGACTTAACCAAGTTATACTTTAACATGTGACCAAGTTGTATTCAAGTGTTAGCGCATTTTTTGACACACCATTCGTGTGGTCGATGACATCCATCAATACACTAGCCGGGTAACCTTTGACTAACTAACCCCTAACCGAATAACCCCTAACCAATTAAGTAACCTCTAATCGAGTAACTCAGATCATGATTGATAGAGCAACCCTTAACTGAATAATCTATGATCCATATATATATATATATATATATATATATATATATATATATATATATATATATATATATATATATATATATATATATATATATATATATATATATAATGGGATAAAGGTCAATCACGCTATGAGGTTTGTTAATCTTTATTTTAAAGTCGATGATGTTTCCTCGGTTAATAACATTTTTGTTCATGTAAAATTATTAATTTACTCAATTTAAAATTTAATTATCACATATATTTGTATAAAACCAAACATCGTGTGTATTACATCGTAAGAACATTGACTAATGAGGTTTTACGTTGAAGTCAAAGATCCCTTTAACACGGGGGCTAGTGTATTTTGTTAGCCCATATTCCACGAAATGGAAATAAAATGAAAATTCTATTTATTTTTTATTTTTTTTAACCAAAAACGTAGTCATTTTCTTGATTTAAGTGAAGAATGTCAATTAAAAATTTAAAACAAAGGCAGATCTAGAATTAAGGTACGACAATACGATGTGAGTAGTACTATATCCATCTTAATTGGTACGTTGGTCAATTGTCTAATATTCCACGGGTCTTTCACTCTTAATCCTAACTTGAATATTAAGGTATAAAGTGTCCAAGAACAAGCCTTGAATATTGCTTGTATGTTTTTTCTTTCTTACTCGTAATTATTACGGAAAATAGATATATTGGATTTAGACTTTTTATTTTTGTTGATTTTTGACAAATACATACAAAGGTAAGGCTTTAAAGTAAAAACAACTTACTATACATTTTCATTAAGATGGTATAGCGAGATTACCTAAATGACACTAGGTGGTGAATGACTATGCTTTTTTCATTAAGATGATAATAACAAGATTGTGTAAATGACAATATGTGTAGAATGAAATTTAGCATCTTATTTTATCTTATAAGTGTATACTCATTGCCTCATCCCCAAACCTCATATAAATATCATAATTAATACTTTGTTCATCATATTTTAATATTGGCTATATACATAGCTAATCCTAGTTCTTACTTTTTTTGAGAACGTGACTCGGGATCAAGATGTAACCTTAGGTGTACCGTGTATATGAAGTCTTGGATTTATTAACAACCATTAATTAAGCTCTCTTATTTTTTACTTGAGAATTTTTCCATTAACCTTGAGATTTATATTGAAGGAATTGTTGTTTGTTAATATATAGTATGCTTAAGTGAGTAGGTTGTTCATCATGACTTTTTATTTTATTTTATTTATTTTTACTCCGTATTTTATTTTGTTTATATATATGTGGATGTTGCCGTACAATTTGTCAAACGAATTATTATAAATATATAATTGTTATAATGTGCTTAATCATGCAACTTTTCCCCCCTTTGATAAGGATAATAATGCACTTTGGTATACCTAAATCGATCAATTTTATAAAATATTTTTTTTATGTATACTTTTTTAGACAATGGATTTGATAATTGAAATACAAATACTACTAACATTCAACATTTTAATGTATAGCTTGGAGAATCTATATTCTATAGTTTATACCATCCTTCACAAAGTCAATTAAGCACATGTGAAACACAAAACAACATTAAACGGTTTAGTAAAGATATGCAAGCAAAATATTCCCTTTGTTTACTGCAACTTACTATGCATTTGATTTAATTTAATTATTCACTACTTGTGATAAAATTAGGTATTTTTTTTATAATTGGATTCAAGGTATCAAGGATAAGCACAACGAATAACTAATTGACTAATTGTAAAATTTACTTACATATGTATTACAAAGTACAAATTTACAATCATTTTAAAGATACCATATTGACTAATTTTAACTACTATACAATACACAATGTATATAGTATATACCAAATAGTATTTGGTTAGTGTTGGGCTCTTTAATCCCCCTCCATCCTACACCCAAGAGTATTATATGCTAAATCGACTTGGTTAGATTGTATAGGTTGCTTGAGGACCTTATTTTTTCCTATCAATTTTTAATTTATAAAAGATGGAGTTCAAAATACTAATAATAAATGTAATCAAAACCTTATTTTAATTGTTCCGCTCAAACTAGGTTAAATTTGTCCATGTTTAATT